>NC_056741.1:625327232-625405974 GCF_019279795.1 Protopterus annectens
AGAAAGACTGAGCAAAAAACAGTTTGTCATGACTTATAATTCAGAATAAACAAAGTAACTGTCCTTTAACTAAGTTACTTTTCATGTAGAAAGGATGTTGAGTTGAGAAATCAAGAAAGTTATTTCTGTAGGTGGATTTTCTGTGCACTGTAGAAAATTAGGATCCAGATGGAAGTGAAACAATTTTAGTGTCCAAAAATTAATAATGTTGCCACAACCAGAAACTGTAAAATTAAGAAAACCAATGCTGTCTTTCATAGAAGCTACAAAACTGTCTACATCAGCCATACCACCTTTCCAGGCAAAAAATATATCATCAGTGTAAGTTTATACATAACAATGTTATGAAAATCTGGAAGGAAGGATAAATGTTCAAGTTTGTCCGCAAGAATGTTTGACTTCCCTGGAATGTGTGTTGCCACGAGAAAGCAGTTGGAAGAGATCGCCCATTCCCACACTCTCATGGCTTCTCGACATAGGTGATAAGACTTGGTTCCTCCCTGCTTGTTGATGTACCAGACAATCGACATATTGTCTGTCTGGATTGCAATTGTCCCTGTGGGAAGAGAGGCATAAAGAGCTTCAACTCTAAAAGGACTGGTCTCATCTCTAGGACATTTATATGCAAGTTGGTCATCAGGGAGGACCAAGTGCCTTGGACCATCTGTCCCAGTCAATGCCCCCTACCAGAGCTTGGAGGCATCCATGGTCACTGTGGTTTTGGAAGGAGGGAGGACGAATGGATGTCCTACATAAAGAGCCTGAGAGTGAAGACACCATAGGAGGGATTCCTTGCAGACTATGTCCTATGGGACAGTCCATGGGCAGTTTGAGAAAAGATCATTGCACCACTAGGGTCCACTGAAGTACCCTCATGTGAAGGCGAGCCACTAACAGAATAGTTATAGTAGCTGCCATCAATCCCAACACTCTGAGAACAAGAAAAGCGAGGAGAAGGATGGTCATAAAGGATCTGAATTACATGTAGTTGAAGGGACTGAATCCTGCCTGGGGAAAAGAAGGCCATACATTCTGTTGTGTCTAGTCAGGCTCCTACGAAGTCGATGACCTGGACTGGATCCATTTTAGACTTTGAAAGATTGATAATTATGCCCAAGGTCGAGGCTAGGTGAAGGAAAATTCCTGGCCTGAAGAAGTCGATGCTTGGTGGGAGAAGTGAGGAGCCATTTGTCCAAGTAAGGAAACACGTGGAATCCGAGCAGTCTCAGGTGAGCTGCAACTACTGCCATTGCTTTGGTAAACACCCTGGGGGTTGTGGTGAGTCCAAAGGGAAGTACCCTAAACTGGAAGTGTTTGGTTCCCAGATGGGGTTGTGGTGAGTCCAAAGGGAAGTACCCTAAACTGGAAGTGTTTGGTTCCCAGATGGATGCGGAGGAACCTTCTGGAGCATCTGTCCATCTTGACGTGGTAATACGCATCCTGAAGGTCTACTGAGCACATCCAATCATCCTTCTGTAGAAAGGGCAGAATGGACTGTATTGTGACCATCCGGAATTTTGTTTTGGCAACAGACTCATTTAGGTAAGGGAGATCCAGAATTGGTCTGAAGTCCCCGGTCTTTTTGGCACCAAAAATAATCTTGAATAGATGCCCAATCCAAACTGGTCTTGGGGGAATGGTCTGGATGACTCTTTTTGCCAGCAGCTTTGTGATTTCCAGGGCTGCCCCCTCCTTTTGATTGGGTGGCATATTGGAGAGGTTTTGTCTTGGACTTGGGGATTTAAGGAATGAAATGGTGTAACCTCTGGATATTATTTTTAACACACAATAATCAGCAGTGATGGCATCCCAGACTATTGGGTGTTAAGGAAAGATGTCCTCTCATTTCCTCCACAGTAGAGCAGTTGGGCAATCCTTCAAGATCATTGAAAGGGCCTGTCCGAGAACATATCTCAAGACCCCTGATTTCGTGGACCCCCCCCCTCTGGAGTGGAATCAGTGCCAGCCACTGGAATCATTTCCTCTTCTGCCTCTGGAGGAAATGTCTCCCTCAGAGTCCTGGAAAATGCCTCGAGACTTTCAAAACCATAGCTTCTTACCACCATGCTGATTCCTGGAGTAGGATCATCCATCTTTTTTGCTCTGGGAGAGAATGTCTCCATCAGTGGGACTAAATAGAGATGATCTGTCAAAGGGCGCATTAATGAAAGACACCTTGAAGGGTTCATATAGCTGCACTCAGGCATGATGCCTAATGGCAATGCCCAAACCAGCTGCCTTTGAGGTGACTTCCACTGCATGGGAAAGTAGCATGGGTGTGTTGGAGATACAACAGAGGGTGGCCATTCTGAAGGAGAAGTTCTTGTCCTCTTCAGACATGGAACCCAGAGTAGAAGCAAAAAGTTGTTTAATGAGGTCTCTCTGAAGTCTGATCACATATGCCAGATAATTCAGTGCATGCAGAGAAAAGGCCATTGAATAGCTTGACCTGCTTACCGTATCTGTCCATTGTCCTTGACTCCCTTGTCAGGAGGATGGACTGAAGAACTCTCCTGGGCCAGCTCTTTCTTAGTGGCTGCTGCAACCACCATCGCATCAACCAGGACACCTTTAGTCCAGTAGGCTCTGTCTCGGGGTGTGCTAAGTACCTTATCAGGGTGCTTAACAATGGGCACTTCCATGTCCAGTTCCTTCTATGCCCTGCGGGATATCAAGTCACTCAGGGGGCCCGCAGGGGGGGAACTAGGATGTAGATAGACTTGTTCCAAACTTTTCCAGGAACACGGACTCAGAGTTGGGTTTGTGGGTAGACCCTTCCACTTTTTTGTCAAAGAATTTCCATGATGTCTCTAAAAGTGACATCCTTAGGTGGGGATCTGGGGGACCCTCCCCTTCACCCAACTCCATGTCTTCTGTTAGGGATTCCAGTGGGGAATCCAAGTGCCTCCTTTTGGATGTGTGCTTCCGGTACACCTTCTTGGGGGGATACACAGGGAATGTGTCAGAGGACTTGGGGTGTTCCTGATGAGAAGCCACCTGAGAACTTCTTGGAACAGGCTGTTCCAAAGGAGACAGGAGAGAGAGAGAGAGAGATCTGGTGCAGTTACCTCAGAAGGGAGGGGGATAGGATCCGAGGGAGGGAGAGTCAAGGTTCTTGTGGCAGCCAAGAGAACCCTCTCCATTACTTCGAAGGCCGAGGGCAAACAAGAGTCTAAGGGCAACTCTGTCAGGGCTGAAGCCACCGACGTCAAAGCCCAATGAATCCCTGCTGCTCCCAGTGCTGAAGGTGGAGTCAAAACTGAACTGTCAAGAGCCAAGGTGCTGACAGGGAGGAAAAGCTCCGAAAGCCTGGCAGCTGAAGCCAACACCTTGGACTTGACACTGAAGCAGACTACTCAATGTGACAGTCGGCATCAAAGTAAGGTACCTATCGGCACTGGTGTCTCAAAACTCAGGATCATTGGATCAGAGGGCTCCAAACCCAAAATCTAGATTGGAGAAGGAGAAATGAGCATAAAGGTAGGCTGTGGGCTCTTGGCTCCAGAGGGATATGGAACTGGCAAAACTCCCAACTGAATCTACTCCTTCAGAAATTTCCTCATCAGCCCATCTATCTGAGATTCTGAGAGGCTCTGGGAGGACCTGGCAGAAGAAGCTGTTGACCCCGGCCTGGAGTGGTGCCTGGGTGATGCCAACAGAAGAAACTTTGGGAAGGGGCCCATCGGCTTCAGTAAAAAGCACAGAGAATGGAGCCAAGGGGATGAAGCAGAAGTAGTCAGGAGAATTTTGGTGGGCTTTTCTCCCACAGGAACTGATGCTCTATTGGGAGACCACTTCATAGACTTATCCTTGTCTTTGAGTTTCTCAAGACCCTTGTCACTGGCTTTTTTTTTTTTTGAGGGGGTTTGAGCCCCTGACATTGCAAAAGAGGTAGAGGCAGGAAGAAGGACCTTCAGGATTAACTTATTCTTTCTATCAATAAGCATGTGCTAATTAAAGCCCGTGCATATTGAACAGGAGGAATCTAAATGGGCCGCTCCTAAACAAACTACATACAGAGTGTAGGCATCAGAAGGCAGAATTTTATGCCCACACTCTGTGCATTTCTTGAAGCCTGCTGGCTTGGAATCAGCCATGGCAGGACATGACGACGACAAAAACACACACTAAGTATAGAAGAAAGGAAAGAGAGAGAGATCCTACTTTTTTCTTCGTCTTTTTTTTTTTAAACTAACAAGAGACAGACAGGGTAGGAAGGGAGTTCAAAGAGAAAAAATATAATAATAATAATGCACTTGCATACCAAAAATATCACTGAAATTTCCCCAGAGGAAGCTCAGAGATGGAACCCCGTGGCTGTTCAAATGAGCGATAAACGAGATCTGAGGAGTGGAGAGAGAGTGGGACACTATGGGTAGGACAGGAGGAGCCCAGTTTTCAGTTCCAAGGCTGGAGTACTTGGGCAAGTCAAATCCATTGTCAGATCAAAGACCCACAGGTTGAAGACCAAATGAAGACAACTTCAGATCACGGCTTTTATCAAAATTAAGTTCTAAGCCTTTATTTTACAATCATATGAATACATTTGCTAAATAAGCATTAAAATGATTTTTCTGTATTAGAAATAAAAGCTCCAATTTTTATATCATCTATATATTTTGGTAATCAATAACTGCTACATGAAAAAATGAATGCAAAAACCATGTTAAAGAGGACTACTCCAAAAGCCAAATCTTATAATACTCCAAGAGCCAAATCTTTTAGTACTCCTATTGAAACAAGTGACCAATTCATTCTCTGGAATCTATTTTTAATCAGCATGCAACCTATTCACTCATATAGAATGCTGTCAAAAGCTTTAGGTAACTTCAAGTAAACCACTGCAATACTGTAACCAGGGTATACAGGTTGATAGGGAGTAATTCAGAATGGATATTTTTATTTCAAAGGTGAATATTGCTTCTGCAGGTGTGATGTAAATCTAAATACTAGAAACAGAATCTTCAGAGAAATCAGTTACAACCTCCTCCTCTCTAGGTGTCGTATTAGTTCCCCAATATCTTTCCTTAATGCACAAAATTGTGATCCTGAATCCAGTTTAATGGTACACCTGGAGAAGACTATTCCTTCCTTATTTGAGAATTAGTGACTAGTTAAGCTGTATATGCTGCACTGGCAAATAGCTTTTTCCTCTAAAAGTGACTGAACCCATGTCTGAGCAAAACAATTTATCCTTTTTACACCTTAAACTGATAATCTTATAAAACTACTAAACAGTATCTTTAGCAAACCGCCTCACCTTTCACATCTGTCATATCGTACTAACACGCTAGATGCACCTGCTTGCTGAAAGACAATATTTAATCTCAAAGGCCCTGATTTGTCCAGCAGTTGCCTGAATCAACACATTTTTTTTCAATAACTTCACAAAAATGGAGTCCTAAACGAACGAGAGAGATGCCATGGGAAAAAAAAAGGATAATCAGGTACAATATACTAAATTAAACAAACATACCTGATTATCCTTTTATTTTGTCTCATATCTCCTGTACTTGCAAAGCATCTTGGTTTCTTTTATTTATTTATTTTTTTAGTTAAAAAAAAAAAAAAAAAAAAAAAAGCAACGGAGATATTCCTTTCTCCATTGCTTCCTTCACATAGCACTGGTGTACTGCGAAAGTGTGGGAATGCTCGCCCCTCATGCATGCACTGTACATCAGCAATGCCCTAGGATACTAAGGCAAAAGTGGAAGAGCAGCATGACGCTGTTATACAAAGACATTACTTAAGAAAAATAAGTAATTTTTTCCCTTAAAATAATGTCATTGTATAATAGCAATAACCGACTCTGTGGTGTGGTATATTGAAGATGTACCCATGTTTGCCTTTGTTAAATCACTCAGGCTTCTCCCTCATGATTAAATCACACCAACCATGGGTAAATGTTCAATATACCACACCAACGTTGTCGGTTATTGCTTAAATATTAAGAGGTATGCCAACAGAATAATGTATACAAATACATTCTGATGCTATGTCAGGTATACATCCTCCCAGGAAAGTGCAATCAGTACACAGCTGTAGAAATAAGTGGGCATAGAGATAAACAGCAAGCTTAGATGGCACTGGGAAGTAATAAGAAACAAAAGAATGGGTGAACAATATGTGAACTTGTAATCCACAATAAAGTTTACATTTTCTTTGGCATTTCAAATTTTAATACTGAATATGATCAGTTCTTATTGTGTCATTATATTAAGAATATGCCATAAACACAGCAATTTTGGTACTACATTGATCCTGTTAGCTTTGAACTTTTCCCTGAATGTTGTAATTAGTCTGTTTAAACTCTTCTGCTTATATTCTTGTTTCAGAATGCTTACATACTTTTGCCTACTACAAAAGAAAGTTGCTTTCCTTCTACCAGCCATATACAAATCAGATATATCTTTTTATTTCAATAAATATATTTTGAATTAGATGTATTTATTGTTACACTATTTAAATCAAAAAGAAAATAAGGATGTTCAGTATCCAAATGATTGCTGATGCTCCCCCTAAACTACATCTGTGTGTGGGAAAACATACATGTATAACCAAAGAACACAAATGCAAGAAATACTCTAGTGATTCCCATGACTAAAAGAAGCTTGAGAAGATCATTTCAAAAAGGGAGTACAGAAACATCAGACTGAGACATGAATAACAGCAGAAATAGTTAAATTATTTACTTCATAAATTTACATTAGTATGAAAAGATCATAGTTTACATACGTCTTTTAGACATACTTAATGTGTTTTGCAGAAGCAGTGCATCATCCTGTAATCCACACATCTGAATTTTGTGATACCTGCATTACATGTTCTGCTATAAAACGGCACCATCCCCATAGAATCATGATTTGCTTTAAAACCTATACACAATTATAGAAATAAACCCGTGTAAAACTAAAAATCAGGAGACAAGACTCCCCATTATCTATGTGGAAAAGCAAGACTCTTGGTTGTTTCTATGGAAGAGCTTGCTTAGCCATTCATAACATAATGGCTGCTACACACAGCAATAAGTAACCTTTGTTTTCCTGACATGGACGGAGTCCACACTCTGTTCTGTGTCCTGTAATTTCTCTTATTATCACTAGGTGTCACTAATTCCCCTTACAATCCTTTATATGTCTTCATTCAAAAAGCATACAGCATGCACAGCAGAAACATAATAGCTGTTAGAAGCTCATTACACAACATCCCATATGGTCTAGCGGTTAGGATTCCTGGTTTTCACCCAGGCGGCCCGGGTTCGACTCCCGGTATGGGAATGAAAGTTTTTTTTCCCCCCTTTCTTTTTAATATTCACATCACTGCAAAAATAAACTACAATAATTTAAATACTTTGAAATAGCATTTCTAACAGGTTTTCAAACTGTGTTTATCTGCAGCATTACACTTTTTCAGGTTTTTCCCAACACCTGAGCAGTGCTGGTACTGTTAAAAATGAGAATATGATCACTAAGTACATGACACTCAAACTGAAATCTATAGTTGACAATCAAAAAAGCATAATATAAGACAAAATAAAACAGGTTAATTAAAGCAATAATAGATATATATATATATATTTTTACAAGCAATAAAAACATCTATATAAATGTAAAAACAAGATAATTAATAGGAGAAAGGTATAATTCCATTTGCTTAGTTTAACAATTCTACTAAAATGGGCTGGTTGTGAAGCCAATAGTAAATACATTCTGGAAATAACTTTTTTTTCATAAAAATCTTCCTTTGTAAAGAAATTTACAGAAATAAGAATACTATTTTAGGACAGCAACAACCGGAGTGCATTTCTACTATAAATGAGAAGGAAGTAACACTAACGACAAAACTAATTCAGCACACTGGCCTTTAAGGGCAATGTCAGGGATAAAACTGGGCTACTGCCATCAGCCAGAATAGAGATAAGAGGTCATCAAGGTCTAAAAGGAAAAAAGTATCTTAAGCGATGTGCTCTACTTACAAAAAGATTACAATCTGCTCCCAGTTAACTATAACTCCTAGTGCAACACATTACTAAAATGTGCTCATACGTGCAGCAATACTACCTTTGTCACACTATTAGGTACTTTACTGTACACACATTCATTAATTTATAACTTCCCATATGGTCTAGCGGTTAGGATTCCTGGTTTTCACCCAGGTGGCCCGGGTTCGACTCCCGGTATGGGAATAAAAATTTTGTGCATCTCTAAGTTGTACGAAAATCTTTCATAGTCACTCAACTTATAAGGGTATAGCATCTAGTTTCAGGGAAGTCATCATGCCACTGTACACAGCCATCAGACCTATCATTGGCAATAATGGCCCATTTTCTAGGTAGCTCAGCAAGCACGGTCCACAACTAGAATGTCCAGAGAGGTTCCTCAGAAAAAGAATACAGGGTGTAAGCAATGTCCTATGCAGATCTTCTCAATACCCTGTCTCTGTACTCTTGTTTCCTAACACTGCTGAAAGACGATTTACACTTGGTATACCAGGCATACACGAAGCCTATTCTGATGGAACTTTTGCATATCCTCAAAATAATGAGCACCAGAACTATTAGATCTAAGCATTTAAACTTTGCTTGTGACTTAAATAGGACATGTTGGAGGGGTAGGTTTGTATCTCAGAGAATCCCCATTTTCTGGAATATTCTTCCCATCTACAGGAAACCATTCCCTAACCCTATTCAAGTGCAACCTAAACCAGTGGATGGAAAATTGGAAATTCACCCTGGTCTGACACCTATGTCTCTGATGCAGCCATTAAATCATGCCATAAGTAACATACACCCCACCCAAAAATAATCTCTAAGGTCAAATAACTTCTGAGCTACATTTGGCTAGCATGGCTAGGCTGACAAAGGTCCCAGTGGTCAACAGACTAGTATATACCTACGAACCTATGCCTTTATTTTTGAGGAAATGGCAGACAGCAAAAACAGTTTGTCTATGAAAAACAGGATTCCTGGCACTTACCACAGCGTTTACACCTCAGTCCACAAAAGACAACTAACTACATGATGCATTGGGGCAAACTATGCAGTTGTATAAAAGAAGCATAAATTCCATGGTAATGGGAATGAGACAAGAAGCAAAATCACAGTCAGTAAATAAACCATGCAGCTAAGAAAAACAATTTAAAAAAAACATCCCAGTGCTAACAACATAATTGTATGCGATCACTTTTTATGCAAGCAATAATGCCCATCAAGGAGGGTGTTATCAGGGAATTAAACACCCACCTAAGTGTATTGTAAGGACATAAGTTGCAAGCAGAAGGCCTTGCCTCCCCTGGAAGAGTATTTCCTTGATAACATCAACCCTAGAGGGCATAATTGTGCTTAAAGAATGTCTTGTATGATAAATTGTTATGCATTTTTATATTACTATGTACTTTTTTATATATGTGACATAAAACAGCTTCTCCTCCTAATGTTTCACATTTGCTGTAGTGTACATAATTGTTGTTGAAGGAAGCATTTTACATCTAAAATGTAAGTTGTGTAAATATTTAATTTACACACATTCAGAAGCACAGACACATATAAACACAGAGACATGCCCAATAGTTGTAGCCACTTTGCTGACTGAATACACCTCAGATTCTCAGTTTTTGTTTGTTTTTTAGACTTACATTTACATTACTGAAAAAATTATCTATAATAATTTAAACGCTTTCAAAATCACTTAGAAGTACTGTTTCAAACTGTGTTATTGCTGTTAATTATCAGACAGTATTCCATCACTGTTATCTTCAGCATTACAGTTTTTCAAAGGTTTTTATTAACACCCGAGTAGTGCTGGTACTGTTAAAAATTAGTGTATGATCACCAAGTACCTGGTACTCAAACACAAATTCCATAGTTGACAATCATTTGAAAAAGCATAAGATATGAGAAAATAAAACAGATTAACTGAAGCAAGAAAAATATATATTTTTTATTTTATATTCTACAAGCAATTAATACATTTGTATAAATATAAAAACAAAATAACTAAATAGGAGAAAGGTATAACTCCATTTGCTTAGTTTTAACAATTCAAGTAAAATAGGCTGGTTGTGAAGCCAGTAGTAAATACATTCTGGAAATAACATTTTTTCCACAAAAAATCTTCCATTGTGAAGAAAGTTACAGAAATAAAAACATCTTTTTAAGAGGGCAGCAACCAGAATGCAGTTCTAATGTAAATCAGAAGCAAGCAATACTAATGACAAAACTAATTCAGCACACTGACCTTTAAATGCAATGTCAGGGATACAACTTCGTCTGGAGCAACCCGCCAAAGACAAGGGTCATCAGGGTCTAAAAGGAAAAAGTATCTTAAAGGAATGTGCTCTACTTATAAAAAGATTCTGTTACAATCCCAGTGCAAGACATTACTAAGATGTGCTCATATGTACAGCAAGACTACCTTTATCACACTATCACGTACTTTACTGTACACACATCCTCTAATTTATAACTTCCCATATGGTCTAGCGGTTAGGATTCCTGGTTTTCACCCAGGCGGCCCGGGTTCGACTCCCGGTATGGGAAAGAATATTTTATGTGTCTTAAGGTTGTAAGAAAATCTTTCTTAGTCATGCAACTTATAAAAAAAGGGGGGGGGGTCTATACCACATTGTCGAACAAACTATTTAGCAAATACTGATTTGTTGAATTCTATTAGTCGAAACCCCTGTCTATCGAATGATTATTTTAGCAAATTATTTCCCTGGGGAAAAAACAGTAGGCCATCATTGGGAATTTGCCCTTTTCCCCACTGTAGTGTGATCTTGGAGTTGGCATATTTAGTTAGGAAGGTGTGGGGGGCATATTCCCCCACCTGTGTGGGTTTTAAACCTTGTTATTTTTATGACGATTGGTGGTAGACCTACTTTTGCTTAAAACATCATTCGATGGATAGAGCTTTCGACAGAGTTTGACGACTAGGTATTTAGTAAATACTTCGTTCAACAATGTGATATAGACCCACTAAGAGTATAGCATCTAGATTCAGGGAAGTCATCATGCCATTGTACTCAGCCATCATTGGCTATAATACTCCTTTCTGTAAGTACTTGAGTAAGTTTGTGTCTTTCAGCTTTCCCTGGTTAGGGGTCGCCACAGCAGAACTCCAATCCACTAATGATTGGCAGTTGATTTTTACATACCGGCTTGCCAGGCCTGATGCACAACCTTCAACAAAGGTATGCCCATTCACGCATGTCTCCACACAGAAGACGCTCTAGCTGAGAATCGAACTGGACAGCGTCTTACTGAGAGGCGACAATGCTACCGCAGCACCACCACCGCGAGGTACCTGAGTAAGTATAACCCACAAACAGAATATCTGCAGAGGTACCTAATAAAAAGAATACAGGATGTAAACATAATGTCCTATGCAGATTGTCTCAATACCCTGTCTCTGTACACTGCTGAAAAGCGATTTACGCTTGGCATACCTCAAAATGAGGAGCACCAGAACTACTAGATCTAAGTAGTAGTATCTACCACAAGAGGAGTGGTTCTTGGCCCAGGAATTCTAGTTTATTGATCATTCGGGAAGTTGTCCATCTCTTTCAACTTTCTGGTTTAAAAGACCACATCTGCGCTTGTTTCCCATCTTTCCTGTAACTAACCTACTGGAAAGCACTAGAAAGCTTTAAACTGATACAAGTCTTCTAGCTTAAAATAGACTTTGGATTGATTATCAGTTTTCTGTATTTTCTTGCTGTATTTTACTGTTTTCCCCTAAACGCTGATTTTCAAGCACTTATTGTGATTTAAAAGCTTGCTTTTTCACATATTGTACTTATTTGACTGCCTGCACTTTTAAAAAGTTGTTTTTTATTTAAATAAACTGTTTAACTGTTGTAGGCTACACACTAAAGTGTGATAGCCTTTTCTGATCGCTTATAGTCGTTTAAAGCTGTTTTAAGTGTACTTTTTACTGTTTTGCCTTATCTTTTCAAAAATAAAAATAAAAAATTCTTGTTTCCGCCTTTCTAAGCTAGTATAGTCCAGCTTTCAGGCTAGTGCTGAATTCAGGGCTGTGTTACAAGTTTCTGAGTTGCCCATATCTTACTTGGATAGAGGGAAGTTTCTCTGTTCACCTGTGAGAGAGGGGAACTTTGAGCAGCCATCTGTCCCTGGAGGAGTGGTTCCAACCCAGAAGTTAGTAGATTGCGTTTGCACAGTTTTACGCACCGGGCAGCACCAGTTAGCTAGGGTTAAATTATTCTCAGCTCCACTGTCTCCTCTTCAGTTTTCACTTGAAACTAGTCTAACTAGCACTCAAAATGCATCCTACAGTCCAGCACTTGCTCAGACCTAATAGCAGGCACTAGTATACCCCGACACTTGACTGCCCAGCAGGGCAAGGCTCTTTATCCACCCCTCACCAACCAAGTGACTAAGCAGCTCACCCTACTATTCAGGCATGACCAAAGGGCAACTTCAGGTGTACTCTCCAGTCCAGCTGGTGAATCTGGGTATCCTGAGGCAATGTTACAACTGCCTCATGTACACAGACAGCCCTCTCCTCCTACCACAAAACACTAACATATGTGAGAGATGCAATTATACAGCCAAACTGGAGGCTAAGGTCTCTCCACCTAAGACTGGAACACACAGTCATGAGGAGAAGGTTAACACTTGCACCACACCTCCAGCCTCACATAAACCTACTAAACCATCACTGGCAAAAAATACACAAAATCATACTTGGAGGCTCTAAAAAAACCTGCAAAAGCATCAGAGAGCTCCAAAGCAGACACCCACAAAACCTGCACCTCCCGTTACAAACCAGACAACACGTAAAACACAAAATCAATGTGCCGCACAATCACAGCCCTTAAGGCGAAATAACCTACCTAACACGCTAGTAATAGGTGACTCAACAGTCAGGCACACTGACGCCCCACTCACTAGGCTGGACAAGAAGAAGGTTACTGTTAGCTGCCTGTCGGGATCCAGAATCTGCCACATAACACAAGCACTCAGGTCACTCCAGAACAAGTACAAATATGACTCTGTCACTGTTCATGTTGGTGTGAATGACCTGAGACGTATCTCCCTGAACTACATGAAAAGAGACATGGAAAAGCTTTCTGATCATGTAGCCCAGGTGGGTATGACCCTGACCCTGAGTAGCATCCTGCCCTCACCAAGAATGATACCTCAGTATAAAGAAAAAAATATCAATTTCAACAATTGGCTAAGCTTCTGGTGTCATTCAAAGGGGATCCAGTGCCTGTCAGCCTGGGATGACATGCTCGACAAGCCGCATTGCTTCACAAGAGACGGCTTGCACCTGTCACCCCTTGGCTTTCGAATACTGGCCAAGACTCTTGCTGCCCCCATAGTGCCTTTTTTAGGTAAGGCTCAAAATTCAAACCCACCTCCGTAAACAGCACAAGTAAAAAAATGAGGGTTATGCTACTCAACGCCAGGAGTTTAAATCTCAAAAAGGAATGCGCTCAAAGCACTCCTAAGTATGGAGAACGTCGACATCTGTGCAGTAACTGAAACCTGGCTCAAGGCTCCAGAAAGCACTCCAGCACTACAGGGCTATAACTCATACCACACATTTCGCCACAGAACACGGACCGAAACACAAAAGGAGGGGGTGTATCCATAGTCATTAAGGATACCCACACTTCCAGGTTAGTGGCGCAGCATGATACCTCTGAGATCATCCATGTACAACTAACATCGGGCAAATCTGCAATGCAAATTGTGGCCTGCTACAGATCACCCTCCATGACCCAAGACCACCACTCCGCCTTTCTGGAGACACTGGAAAGCATGAAGGTCCTACCAAACACCCTGATATTGGGCGATTTCAAATACCCTACCATTAACTGGGAAAACTACTTGAGTACAAACTCCCAGGCTCAGTGCTTCCTGGTATTTATCAACTCAAATGCCCTGGATCAGCTGGTAAACACCCCTACCAGAGGCCACAACATATTGGACCTGGTCATCACCAACATGGGTGACAGGCGTTCCGTACTGGAGGTCAACCCCGTCACTGGTTAGATCAGGCCATAAACTAATCACCCTGGATGTCCACACCCCACCACCACCCCCAACCAAGGAAACCACAGTGAAAAACTTTTTTAAAGCAAACTTCACCTTACTTAAGGCAGAGGTGGTAAGTTTCACAGCACCCACGCTAAAGGATAACACTGCCCAAGATGCAGAATCCTTTACAATTGTATTCTTTGAGCACCTACAAGGATGCATGGATCGTGCCATCCCTAGCAAAACCAAGACTCACTCCCCTAAGAGAAGGAAACCAGTCTGCTGGACCCCTGCCATAAACAGGTTATACAACAAAAGGAGGAAACTAGTTCAGAAAAAAATCAAATCCCAAGAAGGAAAGACATCCCTGATCAGTATCAGTAAGAAACTAAGGTCCCTCATAAAATCATCCAAGGCTAACTTCGAAAGGAAAATAGCCAAGGATTCGAAAGATAACCACAAAGCCTTCTTTACCTATGTCAAGAATCTAAATGGCAACATGCAAATGAGCTCTGAGCTAGTGCAAAATAGCACAAAATATACTGAACCTACTGATATTGCCAACATCCTGGCAGATAGATTCAGTGCAAGCTTCACCTCCCTCTCACCTTCAAAAGGGCCCACAACAATACCAGAAATGTGTAGTGCCCCGGAAATCACAGAAGCACAGGTGAAAACAGCACTTTCAAAAGCCAAAAACACAGCATCAATGGGGCCAGATGTTGTTCCAGGCTGCGTCTTGCACGAACTACAGAACAAACTAACCCCCCACCTAAACATGCTGTTCAACCTCAGCCTCTCCACAGGCTACATGCCCATAGAATGGCGCACAGCAACGGTTATTCCACAAAGGAGGGGCCACAACTGACCCTGTTAACTATCACCCCATAAGCCTGACTAGCCTGGTCTGCAAGGCTATGGAGCGCATCATCATGGAACTCATTAACAAAGACATTGAGAACCTCCAAACACTTGACCCGGCCCAGTTCGGCTTAGTTAAGGGAAGATCATGCCTACTAAACCTGGTTGACTTCTTCGAGACAGTCAGCAAGGCCACAGACAAGGGAAAGGTGGTTCACAGAGCCTACCTTAATCTCGCCAAGGCGTTCAACACCATTCCTCACTCAGGTATTATAGAAAAACTCACCAGCCTAAACATAAACCCTTATGTCACAAGATGGAGTGCCAAATGACTTACAGACAGAACTCAGACGGTAAGAATAGCAATATGATTTGCTTTAAAACCTATACACAATTATAGAAATAAACCCGTGTAAAACTAAAAATCAGGAGACAAGACTCCCCATTATCTATGTGGAAAAGCAAGACTCTTGGTTGTTTCTATGGAAGAGCTTGCTTAGCCATTCATAACATAATGGCTGCTACACACAGCAATAAGTAACCTTTGTTTTCCTGACATGGACGGAGTCCACACTCTGTTCTGTGTCCTGTAATTTCTCTTATTATCACTAGGTGTCACTAATTCCCCTTACAATCCTTTATATGTCTTCATTCAAAAAGCATACAGCATGCACAGCAGAAACATAATAGCTGTTAGAAGCTCATTACGCAACATCCCATATGGTCTAGCGGTTAGGATTCCTGGTTTTCACCCAGGCGGCCCGGGTTCGACTCCCGGTATGGGAATGAAAGTTTTTTTTCCCCCCTTTCTTTTTAATATTCACATCACTGCAAAAATAAACTACAATAATTTAAATACTTTGAAATAGCATTTCTAACAGGTTTTCAAACTGTGTTTATCTGCAGCATTACACTTTTTCAGGTTTTTCCCAACACCTGAGCAGTGCTGGTACTGTTAAAAATGAGAATATGATCACTAAGTACATGACACTCAAACTGAAATCTATAGTTGACAATCAAAAAAGCATAATATAAGACAAAATAAAACAGGTTAATTAAAGCAATAATAGATATATATATATATATTTTTACAAGCAATAAAAACATCTATATAAATGTAAAAACAAGATAATTAATAGGAGAAAGGTATAATTCCATTTGCTTAGTTTAACAATTCTACTAAAATGGGCTGGTTGTGAAGCCAATAGTAAATACATTCTGGAAATAACTTTTTTTTCATAAAAATCTTCCTTTGTAAAGAAATTTACAGAAATAAGAATACTATTTTAGGACAGCAACAACCGGAGTGCATTTCTACTATAAATGAGAAGGAAGTAACACTAACGACAAAACTAATTCAGCACACTGGCCTTTAAGGGCAATGTCAGGGATAAAACTGGGCTACTGCCATCAGCCAGAATAGAGATAAGAGGTCATCAAGGTCTAAAAGGAAAAAAGTATCTTAAGCGATGTGCTCTACTTACAAAAAGATTACAATCTGCTCCCAGTTAACTATAACTCCTAGTGCAACACATTACTAAAATGTGCTCATACGTGCAGCAATACTACCTTTGTCACACTATTAGGTACTTTACTGTACACACATTCATTAATTTATAACTTCCCATATGGTCTAGCGGTTAGGATTCCTGGTTTTCACCCAGGCGGCCCGGGTTCGACTCCCGGTATGGGAATAAAAATTTTGTGCATCTCTAAGTTGTACGAAAATCTTTCATAGTCACTCAACTTATAAGGGTATAGCATCTAGTTTCAGGGAAGTCATCATGCCACTGTACACAGCCATCAGACCTATCATTGGCAATAATGGCCCATTTTCTAGGTAGCTCAGCAAGCACGGTCCACAACTAGAATGTCCAGAGAGGTTCCTCAGAAAAAAGAATACAGGGTGTAAGCAATGTCCTATGCAGATCTTCTCAATACCCTGTCTCTGTACTCTTGTTTCCTAACACTGCTGAAAGACGATTTACACTTGGTATACCAGGCATACACGAAGCCTATTCTGATGGAACTTTTGCATATCCTCAAAATAATGAGCACCAGAACTATTAGATCTAAGCATTTAAACTTTGCTTGTGACTTAAATAGGACATGTTGGAGGGGTAGGTTTGTATCTCAGAGAATCCCCATTTTCTGGAATATTCTTCCCATCTACAGGAAACCATTCCCTAACCCTATTCAAGTGCAACCTAAACCAGTGGATGGAAAATTGGAAATTCACCCTGGTCTGACACCTATGTCTCTGATGCAGCCATTAAATCATGCCATAAGTAACATACACCCCACCCAAAAATAATCTCTAAGGTCAAATAACTTCTGAGCTACATTTGGCTAGCATGGCTAGGCTGACAAAGGTCCCAGTGGTCAACAGACTAGTATATACCTACGAACCTATGCCTTTATTTTTGAGGAAATGGCAGACAGCAAAAACAGTTTGTCTATGAAAAACAGGATTCCTGGCACTTACCACAGCGTTTACACCTCAGTCCACAAAAGACAACTAACTACATGATGCATTGGGGCAAACTATGCAGTTGTATAAAAGAAGCATAAATTCCATGGTAATGGGAATGAGACAAGAAGCAAAATCACAGTCAGTAAATAAACCATGCAGCTAAGAAAAACAATTTAAAAAAAACATCCCAGTGCTAACAACATAATTGTATGCGATCACTTTTTATGCAAGCAATAATGCCCATCAAGGAGGGTGTTATCAGGGAATTAAACACCCACCTAAGTGTATTGTAAGGACATAAGTTGCAAGCAGAAGGCCTTGCCTCCCCTGGAAGAGTATTTCCTTGATAACATCAACCCTAGAGGGCATAATTGTGCTTAAAGAATGTCTTGTATGATAAATTGTTATGCATTTTTATATTACTATGTACTTTTTTATATATGTGACATAAAACAGCTTCTCCTCCTAATGTTTCACATTTGCTGTAGTGTACATAATTGTTGTTGAAGGAAGCATTTTACATCTAAAATGTAAGTTGTGTAAATATTTAATTTACACACACATTCAGAAGCACAGACACATATAAACACAGAGACATGCCCAATAGTTGTAGCCACTTTGCTGACTGAATACACCTCAGATTCTCAGTTTTTGTTTGTTTTTTAGACTTACATTTACATTACTGAAAAAATTATCTATAATAATTTAAACGCTTTCAAAATCACTTAGAAGTACTGTTTCAAACTGTGTTATTGCTGTTAATTATCAGACAGTATTCCATCACTGTTATCTTCAGCATTACAGTTTTTCAAAGGTTTTTATTAACACCCGAGTAGTGCTGGTACTGTTAAAAATTAGTGTATGATCACCAAGTACCTGGTACTCAAACACAAATTCCATAGTTGACAATCATTTGAAAAAGCATAAGATATGAGAAAATAAAACAGATTAACTGAAGCAAGAAAAATATATATTTTTTATTTTATATTCTACAAGCAATTAATACATTTGTATAAATATAAAAACAAAATAACTAAATAGGAGAAAGGTATAACTCCATTTGCTTAGTTTTAACAATTCAAGTAAAATAGGCTGGTTGTGAAGCCAGTAGTAAATACATTCTGGAAATAACATTTTTTCCACAAAAAATCTTCCATTGTGAAGAAAGTTACAGAAATAAAAACATCTTTTTAAGAGGGCAGCAACCAGAATGCAGTTCTAATGTAAATCAGAAGCAAGCAATACTAATGACAAAACTAATTCAGCACACTGACCTTTAAATGCAATGTCAGGGATACAACTTCGTCTGGAGCAACCCGCCAAAGACAAGGGTCATCAGGGTCTAAAAGGAAAAAGTATCTTAAAGGAATGTGCTCTACTTATAAAAAGATTCTGTTACAATCCCAGTGCAAGACATTACTAAGATGTGCTCATATGTACAGCAAGACTACCTTTATCACACTATCACGTACTTTACTGTACACACATCCTCTAATTTATAACTTCCCATATGGTCTAGCGGTTAGGATTCCTGGTTTTCACCCAGGCGGCCCGGGTTCGACTCCCGGTATGGGAAAGAATATTTTATGTGTCTTAAGGTTGTAAGAAAATCTTTCTTAGTCATGCAACTTATAAAAAAAGGGGGGGGTCTATACCACATTGTCGAACAAACTATTTAGCAAATACTGATTTGTTGAATTCTATTAGTCGAAACCCCTGTCTATCGAATGATTATTTTAGCAAATTATTTCCCTGGGGAAAAAACAGTAGGCCATCATTGGGAATTTGCCCTTTTCCCCACTGTAGTGTGATCTTGGAGTTGGCATATTTAGTTAGGAAGGTGTGGGGGGCATATTCCCCCACCTGTGTGGGTTTTAAACCTTGTTATTTTTATGACGATTGGTGGTAGACCTACTTTTGCTTAAAACATCATTCGATGGATAGAGCTTTCGACAGAGTTTGACGACTAGGTATTTAGTAAATACTGTTCAACAATGTGATATAGACCCACTAAGAGTATAGCATCTAGATTCAGGGAAGTCATCATGCCATTGTACTCAGCCATCATTGGCTATAATACTCCTTTCTGTAAGTACTTGAGTAAGTTTGTGTCTTTCAGCTTTCCCTGGTTAGGGTCACAGCAGAACTCCAATCCACTAATGATTGGCAGTTGATTTTACATACCGCTTGCCAGGCCTGATGCACAACCTTCAACAAAGGTATGCCCATTCACGCATGTCTCCACACAGAAGACGCTCTAGCTGAGAATCGAACTGGACAGCGTCTTACTGAGAGGCGACAATGCTACCGCAGCACCACCACCGAGGTACCTGAGTAAGTATAACCCACAAACAGAATATCTGCAGAGGTACCTAATAAAAAGAATACAGGATGTAAACATAATGTCCTATGCAGATTGTCTCAATACCCTGTCTCTGTACACTGCTGAAAAGCGATTTACGCTTGGCATACCTCAAAATGAGGAGCACCAGAACTACTAGATCTAAGTAGTAGTATCTACCACAAGAGGAGTGGTTCTTGGCCCAGGAATTCTAGTTTATTGATCATTCGGGAAGTTGTCCATCTCTTTCAACTTTCTGGTTTAAAAGACCACATCTGCGCTTGTTTCCCATCTTTCCTGTAACTAACCTACTGGAAAGCACTAGAAAGCTTTAAACTGATACAAGTCTTCTAGCTTAAAATAGACTTTGGATTGATTATCAGTTTTCTGTATTTTCTTGCTGTATTTTACTGTTTTCCCCTAAACGCTGATTTTCAAGCACTTATTGTGATTTAAAAGCTTGCTTTTTTCACATATTGTACTTATTTGACTGCCTGCACTTTTAAAAAGTTGTTTTTTATTTAAATAAACTGTTTAACTGTTGTAGGCTACACACTAAAGTGTGATAGCCTTTTCTGATCGCTTATAGTCGTTTAAAGCTGTTTTAAGTGTACTTTTTACTGTTTTTGCCTTATCTTTTCAAAAAATAAAAAATAAAAAAAATTCTTGTTTCCCGCCTTTCTAAGCTAGTATAGTCCAGCTTTCAGGCTAGTGCTGAATTCAGGGCTGTGTTACAAGTTTCTGAGTTGCCCATATCTTACTTGGATAGAGGGAAGTTTCTCTGTTCACCTGTGAGAGAGGGGAACTTTGAGCAGCCATCTGTCCCTGGAGGAGTGGTTCCAACCCAGAAGTTAGTAGATTGCGTTTGCACAGTTTTACGCACCGGGCAGCACCAGTTAGCTAGGGTTAAATTATTCTCAGCTCCACTGTCTCCTCTTCAGTTTTTCACTTGAAACTAGTCTAACTAGCACTCAAAATGCATCCTACAGTCCAGCACTTGCTCAGACCTAATAGCAGGCACTAGTATACCCCGACACTTGACTGCCCAGCAGGGCAAGGCTCTTTATCCACCCCTCACCAACCAAGTGACTAAGCAGCTCACCCTACTATTCAGGCATGACCAAAGGGCAACTTCAGGTGTACTCTCCAGTCCAGCTGGTGAATCTGGGTATCCTGAGGCAATGTTACAACTGCCTCATGTACACAGACAGCCCTCTCCTCCTACCACAAAACACTAACATATGTGAGAGATGCAATTATACAGCCAAACTGGAGGCTAAGGTCTCTCCACCTAAGACTGGAACACACAGTCATGAGGAGAAGGTTAACACTTGCACCACACCTCCAGCCTCACATAAACCTACTAAACCATCACTGGCAAAAAATACACAAAATCATACTTGGAGGCTCTAAAAAAACCTGCAAAAGCATCAGAGAGCTCCAAAGCAGACACCCACAAAACCTGCACCTCCCGTCACAAACCAGACAACACGTAAAACACAAAATCAATGTGCCGCACAATCACAGCCCTTAAGGCGAAATAACCTACCTAACACACTAGTAATAGGTGACTCAACAGTCAGGCACACTGACGCCCCACTCACTAGGCTGGACAAGAAGAAGGTTACTGTTAGCTGCCTGTCGGGATCCAGAATCTGCCACATAACACAAGCACTCAGGTCACTCCAGAACAAGTACAAATATGACTCTGTCACTGTTCATGTTGGTGTGAATGACCTGAGACGTATCTCCCTGAACTACATGAAAAGAGACATGGAAAAGCTTTCTGATCATGTAGCCCAGGTGGGTATGACCCTGACCCTGAGTAGCATCCTGCCCTCACCAAGAATGATACCTCAGTATAAAGAAAAATATCAATTTCAACAATTGGCTAAGCTTCTGGTGTCATTCAAAGGGGATCCAGTGCCTGTCAGCCTGGGATGACATGCTCGACAAGCCGCATTGCTTCACAAGAGACGGCTTGCACCTGTCACCCCTTGGCTTTCGAATACTGGCCAAGACTCTTGCTGCCCCCATAGTGCCTTTTTTAGGTAAGGCTCAAAATTCAAACCCACCTCCGTAAACAGCACAAGTAAAAAAATGAGGGTTATGCTACTCAACGCCAGGAGTTTAAATCTCAAAAAGGAATGCGCTCAAAGCACTCCTAAGTATGGAGAACGTCGACATCTGTGCAGTAACTGAAACCTGGCTCAAGGCTCCAGAAAGCACTCCAGCACTACAGGGCTATAACTCATACCACACATTTCGGCCACAGAACACGGACCGAAACACAAAAGGAGGGGGTGTATCCATAGTCATTAAGGATACCCACACTTCCAGGTTAGTGGCGCAGCATGATACCTCTGAGATCATCCATGTACAACTAACATCGGGCAAATCTGCAATGCAAATTGTGGCCTGCTACAGATCACCCTCCATGACCCAAGACCACCACTCCGCCTTTCTGGAGACACTGGAAAGCATGAAGGTCCTACCAAACACCCTGATATTGGGCGATTTCAAATACCCTACCATTAACTGGGAAAACTACTTGAGTACAAACTCCCAGGCTCAGTGCTTCCTGGTATTTATCAACTCAAATGCCCTGGATCAGCTGGTAAACACCCCTACCAGAGGCCACAACATATTGGACCTGGTCATCACCAACATGGGTGACAGGCGTTCCGTACTGGAGGTCAACCCCGTCACTGGTTAGATCAGGCCATAAACTAATCACCCTGGATGTCCACACCCCACCACCACCCCCAACCAAGGAAACCACAGTGAAAAACTTTTTTAAAGCAAACTTCACCTTACTTAAGGCAGAGGTGGTAAGTTTCACAGCACCCACGCTAAAGGATAACACTGCCCAAGATGCAGAATCCTTTACAATTGTATTCTTTGAGCACCTACAAGGATGCATGGATCGTGCCATCCCTAGCAAAACCAAGACTCACTCCCTAAGAGAAGGAAACCAGTCTGCTGGACCCCTGCCATAAACAGGTTATACAACAAAAGGAGGAAACTAGTTCAGAAAAAAATCAAATCCCAAGAAGGAAAGACATCCCTGATCAGTATCAGTAAGAAACTAAGGTCCCTCATAAAATCATCCAAGGCTAACTTCGAAAGGAAAATAGCCAAGGATTCGAAAGATAACCACAAAGCCTTCTTTACCTATGTCAAGAATCTAAATGGCAACATGCAAATGAGCTCTGAGCTAGTGCAAAATAGCACAAAATATACTGAACCTACTGATATTGCCAACATCCTGGCAGATAGATTCAGTGCAAGCTTCACCTCCCTCTCACCTTCAAAAGGGCCCACAACAATACCAGAAATGTGTAGTGCCCCGGAAATCACAGAAGCACAGGTGAAAACAGCACTTTCAAAAGCCAAAAACACAGCATCAATGGGGCCAGATGTTGTTCCAGGCTGCGTCTTGCACGAACTACAGAACAAACTAACCCCCCACCTAAACATGCTGTTCAACCTCAGCCTCTCCACAGGCTACATGCCCATAGAATGGCGCACAGCAACGGTTATTCCACAAAGGAGGGGCCACAACTGACCCTGTTAACTATCACCCCATAAGCCTGACTAGCCTGGTCTGCAAGGCTATGGAGCGCATCATCATGGAACTCATTAACAAAGACATTGAGAACCTCCAAACACTTGACCCGGCCCAGTTCGGCTTAGTTAAGGGAAGATCATGCCTACTAAACCTGGTTGACTTCTTCGAGACAGTCAGCAAGGCCACAGACAAGGGAAAGGTGGTTCACAGAGCCTACCTTAATCTCGCCAAGGCGTTCAACACCATTCCTCACTCAGGTATTATAGAAAAACTCACCAGCCTAAACATAAACCCTTATGTCACAAGATGGAGTGCCAAATGACTTACAGACAGAACTCAGACGGTAAGAATAGCGAGCTCCAAGTTCGACTCTAAACCAGTCACAAGTGGTGTCCTGCAAGGCTCGGTTCTGGGACCCCTACTGTTCGGCATATATTTCTCAGAAGTACAGACAAACACAAGAGGGCTATGGCTAACCAAGTTCACTGATTACTGCAAACTGGGAGCCATAACTGACTCTCCGGCTGACACGGACATCCTTCAAAAGGGCCTTACTGAGATAGACACCTGGTGTCAAAGTCATGGTCTCAAGCTAAATGCCAAAAATGCATAGTCATCCCGTTTGGGAAAAACAAAACACCCACGAATTACCACATAGGTGGCAGCCCCCTTAATACAGAAGAGGTAATAAGAGATCTGGGGACCCAGGTAGATAGTAATCTCTCCTTTGACAATCATATTGCCAAAGTAGTTAGGAAATCCTTCTATGTGGCCCATCTAATTACTAAGTGGTTCGCATCTAGAAATAAAGTGGTTATAGTGCCCCTCTACTCGTCACTCATCAAACCCATCATAGAGTACAATTCCCCATTTGTGATGTACCTCACAAGACACTTCCAACAGTTGGAAAGACCACAAAAGCAACTCACTAAGAGGATTACTGGCCTCAAACATATGTCCTATGCAGCCCGACTGAAAAAACTCCGGCTGTACTCAGTGGCATATCGCTTACTCAGAGGTGATCTCTGCCTGACTTACAAAGCCATGTCCAACTCAGAATTGATGGACATGCTCCACCTAAAGAAATCCAAGTCACTGCGAGCTACACACTCTAGTGAGCTACACCTCGCCACAACAATAAATAGAACATGCTGGAGGGATAGATTCCTGTCACAGAGACTCCCCATGCTTTGGAACAAAATTCCTAACTACATTAGGCAGAGACCCTCACCAACACTCTTAAAGAGAAGCCTTGACGAGTGGATGGGTAACAGAAAATACACCCCTGGGATCACCTCATTGGCTCTGCTTGACAGAGGCTCAGTTAATTAATCAATGGGGCGGCAAAAGCCGACACACTCTGGCTATGCTTATAAATGCCCTCGGGCAGATAGCCTTGTACCTACCTATGAACCTATAAGTGTTTAAACTTTGCTTGCGACTTAAATAGGACATATAGGAGGGGTAGGTTTGTATCTCAAAGAATCCCCATTTTCTGGAATATTCTTCCCATCCATGGGAAACAGAATCCCTCCCTAACCCTATTTAAGTGCAACCTGTAACAGTGGATGGAAAATTGCAAATTCACCCTGGTTTGACACCCATGTCTCTGATGGGCAGAGGCAACCATTAAATCACGTCATATGAACCCCCCCCCCCAATAACCTCTAAGGTACAATAACTTCTGAGCTATATTTGGCTAGCATGGCTAGGCTTACAAAGGTCCCAGTGGTCAACAGTCTAGTATATACTGACGAACATATGCCTTTACTGTTGAGGAAATGGCAGAGAGCAAAAACAGCTTGTTTGTGAAAAAGAGGGTTCCTGGCATTTACCACAGCTTTTACATCTCAGTCCACAAAAGACAACTAACTACATGGTGTATGGGAGCAAACTTGCAGTTGTACAAAAGAAGCATAAATTCCATAGTAATGGAAATGAGACAAGAAGCAAAATCACAATCAGTAAATAAACCATGCAGCTAAGAAAAATAATTAAAAAAAAACACCCCAGTGCCAACAACAGAACTGTTTGCAATCTCTTTTTATGCAAGCAATAATGCCCATCAAGAAGTGTGTTATCAGGGAATTAAAAACTCACCTAAGTGTACTGTAAGGAGGGCCTTACCATCCCTAGAAGGGTGTCATTTCCTTGATAACATCAACCCTAGAGGGCATAATTATGCTTAAAGAATGTTTTATGTGATAACTGTTATGCATTTTTATATTAGTTCTTATATATATATATATCGCATAAAAGAGCTTCTCCTAATGTTGCAAATTTGCTGTAATATACATAATTGTTGAAGGAAGCATCTTACATCCAAAATGTAAGTATTTAATTTACACACACATTCGGAAGCACAGACACATATACATATAAACACACAGACATGACCAATAATTGTAGCCACTTGGCTGACTGAATACACCTCAGATTCTCAATGTGTTTTTTAGACTTACATTTACATTACTGAAAAATAATCTATAATAATTTAAACGGTTTCAAAATCACTTATAAGTACTATTTCAGACTGTGTTATTGTTAATTATCAGACAGTATTCAATGTATGTTATTGTAGATGCCGCGGTGGTGCAGCAGTAGTATTGTTGCCTCACAGCAAGAGGTTTTCCTGTTCGATTCTTGGCTGCAGTGTGGGAGAGTGCCTTCTCTGTGGAATCTGCATGTCCTCCTCGTGGATGGGTGGTGTTCGAAAGCCATGTGTAAATGGGCATGCCTTCGTTGAAGGTTGGACATCGAGCTGGCACCTTGACGTTCATGAAAATCTACTGCCAATCATTAGTGGACCGGAGTTCTGCTGTGGCGACCCCTAACCAGGAAAAGCCAAAAGAACAACAACATTCAATCTATGTTATCTTCAGTATTACAGTTTTTTAAATGTTTTTCTTAACACCAGAGCAGTGCTGGTACTGTTAAAAATGAGTGTATGATCACCAAGTACCTGGTACTCAAACTCAAATTCTCCAATTTACAACTAATGAAAAAATGTAAGATAAGGCAAAACAAAACAGATTAATTGAAGCAAGAAAATATATTTTTTTATTTTATATTCTATAAGCAATGAAAACATTTGTACAAATGTAAAAACAAAATAACTAAAAAGGAAAAAGGTATAACCTCATTTGCTTAGTTTTAACAATTCTGCTAAAACAGGCTGGCTGTGGAGCCAGTAGTAAATATATTCTAGAAATATTTTTTCCATAAAAATCTTCCTTTCTGAAGAAAGTTACAGGAATAAAAAACGTTTTAGGAGGGCAACAACTGGGGTGCAGTTCTAATGTACATCAGAAGCAAGAAATACTAATGACAAAACTAATTCAGCACACTGACCTTTAAGTGCAATGTTAGCGATACAACTTGGTCTGCACCCACTAGCCAGAGTAGAGACAAGGGGTCATCAGGGTCTAAAAGGAAAAAGTATCTTAAGGGAATATGCTCTACTTAAAAATGGTTCTGTTACAATCTGATTCCCAGTGTAACACGTTACTAAGATGTGTTCATATGTGTAGCAATGCTACCGTTATCACACTCTCACATACTTTATCGTGCAGATGTACTGCAATTTATATCTTCACATATGGTCTAGTGGTTAGGATTCCTGGTTTTCATCCAGACAGCCTGGGTTTGACTCCAGGTAGGGGAATAAAAATTTTGTGCATCTTAAAGTTGTATGAAAATCTTTCATAGTCACTCAACTTATAAGGATATAGCATCTAGATTCAGGGAAGTCATCATGCCACTGTACACAGCCATCAGACCTATCATTGGCAATAATGGCCCATTTTCTAGGTAGCTCAGCAAGCACGGTTCACAACTAGAATGTCCAGAGAGGTTCCTCAGAAAAAAAATACAGGGTGTAAGCAATGTCCTATGCAGATCTTCTCAATACCCTGTCTCTGTACTCTTGTTTCCTAACACTGCTGAAAGACGATTTACACTTGGTATACCAGGCATACACGAAGCCTGTTCTGATGGAACTTTTACATATCCTCACAATAATGAGCACCAGAACTATTAGATCTAAGCATTTAAACTTCGCTTGTGACTTAAATAGGACATGTTGGAGGGGTAGGTTTGTATCTCAAAGAATCCCTATTGTCTGGAATATTCTTCTCATCCACAGGAAACAGAACCATTCCCTAACCCTATTCAAGTGCAACTTGAACCAGTGGATGGAAAATTGGAAATTCATCCTGGTCTGACACCTATGTCTCTGATGCAGCCATTAAATCAGTGTAAGTAACATACACCCCACCCAAAAATAACCTCTAAGGTAAAATACCTTCTGAGCTACATTTGGCTAGCATGGCTAGGCTGACAAAGGTCCCAGTGGTCAACAGACTAATATATACCTACGAACCTAAGCCTTTATTTTTGAGGAAATGGCAGACAGCAAAAACAGCTTGTCTATGAAAAACAGGATTACTGGCACTTACCACAGCGTTTACACCTCAGTCCTCAAAAGACAACTAACTACATGGTGCATGGAGGCAAACTATGCAGCTGTACAAAAGAAGCATAAATTCCATGGTAATGGGAATGAGACAAGAAGCAAAATCACAATCAGTAAATAAACCATGCAGCTAAGAAAAACAATTAAAAAAAACATCCCAGTGCCAACAACAGAATTGTACGCGATCACTTTTTATGCAAGCAATAATGCCCATCAAGGAGAGTGTTATCAGGGAATTAAACACCCACCTAAGTGTATTGCAAGAACAGACGTTCAAGCAGATGGCCTTACCTCCCCTGGAAGGGTGTTATTTCCTTGATAACAACTGTAACAAACTAAGATCCTTCAAGAGAAAAACTCAGTAAGTAGCAACATTCCCTCTAAATCCAATGGGAAGGGGGAAGGAGGTCGGGTACGTATGAATGTAGGCGAGATGGATCCCATACATCCGAAGTTATGGTAAGTACATAACTAAAAGATGTAATGGGATCCTATCTCGCCTACATTCATAACTGATGGGACAGCATCCCTAGCACCTAAATCCCGGGTGGCTCATTGGAAAACACTCCTGAGAACTGTGGAACCAAAGGAAGCTCTACCCCGAGAAGCCACATCTATCTTGTAATGAGAAATGAAGGTGTGTGGAGAAGTCCAGGTAGCGGCCGCACAAATATCCTCTATCGATAATTTGGAGTGAAATGCTACAGAAGTAGCCATTGCCCTGGTAGAATGAGCCCTGACTGGGAAAGGTAGCTCTTTGCCGGACCGTGAATAAATGAAGGAGATGCAATCTTTAATCCATTTGGCTATGGTGGTTTTAGCCACCGGTTGACCCAACCTATTTTCTGCAAAGCACACAAACAGCTGATCTGACTTTCGTGTCTGATTGGTCCTACTTAAATAAAAACACAGTTGTCTGTGAACATCCAACTGATGCAAAATATATTCTGCGCTATTGGAGAATTTGGGAAAAAACACAGGGAGCTCCGAGGATTGTTGAATGCATAAGGGGGATGCTACCTTGGGCAAGAAAGAGGGATTTAGCTTGAGGGACACTCTGTCTTTGTGAAAGGTCAAATAAGGAGGATTAGAACAGAGAGCCTGAAGCTCTGAGACCCGCTTGGCAGAGGTTATTGCCACCAAAAAGGCGGTTTTCCAAGATAGAAATTTTATATCACAAGTAGCTGCTGGTTCAAAGGGGCAGGCAGTTAAAGAAGCTAGAACCATATTCAGGTCCCAAGGGGGCACAGGATGGGCTATTGGGGGCTGAAGGAGCCACGCTCCTTTAAGGAAAGATTTGCAAAGCCTGTTTGCCATTAAGGAAGGCTCAAAGGAGACATGAAAATTAGAGATAGCCACCAGTTGGACTTTAATTGTGGAAACTGAAGAGCCCAAATAAAACAAAGAAGCCAGGAATTCTAAAACCTGAGGTACTGGGGCGGTAAGGGGATCTATACCTCATTGCTGGGCCCAAAGAGCAAACCTCTTCCACTTGCTGGAATACAGTTTAATAGTGGAAGGTTTGTGAGAAGAGGACAAAATGTGGATGATGTCTGGAGAAAAAGAGTTATCTCTGACTAAGGTTGGAAGTGGAGTAACCAAGCGGCCAACCTCAAGGACCTGAGGGATGGGTGAGACTGTCCCGACTGATGAGTCAACAGGTCGGGCACCAGGTCCAGAAACCATGGGCCCTCCACCGCATACCTCAGAAAGAAGGGGAACCAAACCTGACGAGGCCAGTGTGGAGCGATCAAACTCATGTCGCTTCCTAGATAAATTGCCTTCTGTATCACCTTCGGGAGAAGGGGAACCAGAGGGAAGGTGTAAAGTAGACCGGGGGGCCAACTGTGAGCTAGTGCATCCCTGGGAATCTGCCCCTGAGAGGGAGTCAGAGTGAAGAACTCCCTGCATTTCGCATTGTGAGGGCTGGCGAACAAGTCGCAACAAGGGAGGCCCCACTTGGCGAAGATGTTTGCAGCCACCCTGTTGTTGAGGGACCACTCGTGGGGCAACAGGAGAGTCCTGCTCAGCCTGTCTGCAATCACATTGGATTTCCCCGGAATGTGCGTTGCCACTAGGAAATGCTGGGTAGAAATCGCCCAGTGCCACACTCTCATGGCCTCTCGGCAAAGAGGTTAGGACCTGGTTCCGCCTTGCTTGTTTATGTACCAGACTACCGACATGTTGTCGGATAGGATCGCAATAGTACCCCGGGGAAGAGCATGATGAAGTACTTGCAACACCAGTAGCACCGCTCTCATTTCCAGGATATTGATATGTAAGTGCGTTTCGTGAGCCTGCCATGTGCCTTGGACAGACCTGTCCAGATAATGACCCCCCACCCTATCTGGGAGGCGTCCGTGGTCACAGTGGCGATGGGAGGCTGAAGGGCAAAAGGTCGCCCCTGGTCCAGATTGGACTGAAGCAGCCACCAACGTAGGTCCCGACGGCAAATTTCGGTAATCTGGACCAAATGGTTCAAGGGAAGTTCCTGAAAGGACCATTGAACCGACAGTAGCCATTGCAGCATCCGCATGTGCAGCCTGGCTAAGGGGACTAGAAGAATAGTCGAGGCCATCGTGCTCAATAACTGCAGAATCAGTCTGGCCTGAACTCGTGATCTGGGTAACAAGGTTTGAACCTGAGACTGCAGGACCTGAATCCTTTCTACTGGCAAGAATGCCCGCATTCTTCTTGTGTCTAACTCTGCGCCTATAAAGGTAATACGCTGAGATGGTTGCAACACAGATTTTCCCCAATTGAACGTGATTCCTAGTGAATGACCCAAACTGACTGTGGTCATAAGCGCCCAAACTAATAGATGCTTGGAGGTGGCAGTAAGGAGCCAGTCGTCTAGATAGGGAAACACTTGGAATCCTAGACTTCTCAAGTGAGCTGTCACTACTGCCAGACACTTGGTGAACACCCTGGGGGCTGTGGTGAGACCAAAGGGCAGTGCTTGGAACTGGAAATGACTGGTTCCCAGGTGGAAGCGTAAATGACTCCTGGACTCTTGATTTATCAGAATGTGATAGTAAGCGTCCTTGAGGTCTATGGAGCACATCCAGACATCCTTCTCCAATAACGGGAGAATGGACTGAAGGGTGACCATTCGGAATTTGGATTTTTTTACAAAGCGATTCAATGATCTGAGGTCCAAAATGGGCCTTAAGTCCCCTGTTTTTTTTGGCACCAAAAATAGTCTTGATTAAGTTCCTGATCCGATCTGGTCGGCGGAGACAGGCTGGATGACTCCTTTTCTTAGCAGCTTTGAAACCTCGACCGCTGCTTGATCCCGCTGACTGGATGGCACATCCAGGATTTTCCTGATAGGAAGAGGGGGGATCTTGATGAAAGGGATGAGATAGCCTCCGGTTATGGTTCGGAGCACCCACTGATCCTTGGTGATAGATTCCCAAGCCTGTGGGTGTTCCGCAAAACGACCCCCGACTGGCTCCGGAGATGTGCAGTCGGGCCATGTCTCAGGGGCGGGGAGCGTAGGATGGACCACAAAAGGAATCGCGGTCTCCAGAGTTACAGGGGCCTCTGCCGCCTCTGGGGCGTCATCTTCCTGAATCCCCCCCCCTGCCTCTAGAGGGGGGATCACTCGGTGGAGTAGGGAAAGGCCTTTGAGATTTCCTGAACCACATTTTCCCTCCTCTCTGGGCCTTGGGGTAAGCTCTAGAGGGAGCGGAAAAACGGGCCCCCACGGCAGTCAAGGTCTTGCCCTCCTGCTCGCACCGAGTCAGTGTGTCCTTCACCTTGGGTCCAAACAGGGAGGACCCATCAAAGGGGGCATTGGTGAAGGAAGACTTAAAAGCCTCCGCAAGGGGACACAAGCATAACCAGGCGTGTCTTCTAAGAGCCACGCCTGTTCCCGCTGCTCTACTCGCCCCTTCGGCCGCATATGAGATGAGCCTCATGGACGAGTTGACTATCGAAGATAGGGTAGTCATCTGGGCGCCAACAGTTTGGGCTAACACCTCAGGAAGATTACCCGTAAGAGACTCACCTAACTCTTTGAGGAGGTCCCTTTGGAGCCTGGTAAAATGACAAAGGTAATTCAGCGACCGCAGGGTAAAGGCCGCTGAAGAAAGGGTACGCTTCCCGTACCTATCCATGCTCCTGGAATCCTTATTAGGAGGGTGAATAGACGTTGAAGCCTCTGCCACGTCTTGCTGAGTGGCAGATGCCACCACCATCGCATCTACTGCAACTCCTTTAGTCAAAAATTCCTTTTGAGGAGGGGCTGAGAGGAACTTGTTAGGCCTGGCGGGCACCGGTTCCACAGAGTCAGGGTGTTCCCACACCCTTCGAGAAACTAAATCTAGTAATTCATTGAAGGGTGGAGACACCCAGGAGGCGGAGGGCTGGGCCCCAAAAGCCTTGAGGAAGACTGACTCCTCCGTGGAAGGGGATTTGGACTGCCAATCGCCTCTCTGTCTCAGGATCTCGAGGATATCTGAGAATGAGACGTCATCCGAGGACGATTTTGGGGACCCCTCCGCATCATCGAGGTCAGTATCTGATGTGATAGACTCATCCTGGGAGTCAATGTGCTTCCTCTTGCACAATTTTCTTCTTGGAGGTTCATCTGAAGCGGATTCAGAAGGACCTCCCGGGAGAAGGGAACCCCCCAAGGGGGTATCCTCAGGCCCTGGGGCCCCACTGTCGTGGGAATGAAGCACACCAGAAGCACCAGTTCCCAAGTCTAGGGACGGTGAGGTAGAGACTTGCTGAGCCGGCAAGGACATGGCCAGCGCACTCCTCATGGCCTCAAAAGCAGGGCCTCCAGACTCTACGGAGGACACTGGCTGAGAGACCACGACGGTACCGGGAATCCCTGCGGCCGACACTCCGAGGGGAAGACTAGGACCGAAGCTACCAGTTCCAAAGTGTTCCCCTCGACCCCGACCGAGGAAGTTCCAGTACCGAACCCTGACGCAGAGGACAGGGTAGGAATGATGGTCGGAACAGAGAAGCTCCGAGGGAGTCTCGGTTCCGACTGGACAACTCTGCTCCACTCTACCATCAATGACTCCAATGGCTCCGAGGAGGTTGGAGGAGGAATCGGATGCGTCGAAGTGGGGACCGGCTCCGGAGCCAAGTGGGCTGGAGCCGAGACCATTTTTGCAAAAACCGGGGACTGGAAAAGCCTCTGGATAACTCTGTCCTAATCTGAGTCTGACAACTTGGAGGATTTAGAAAAAATAGATGGGAGCCGAGACGACTTCTCTCTTGGCTCCGATAGACCACGGGACCGGCTCCGAAACGGCTCCAACACCATCGGCACCGGATCTGGAACCGTATGAATAAGCATCGGCGCCGAAGGGGACTTCGGGGCCGGGGGGGAGAGTCTGAGCTGCACACCTCCAACGGCTCCGAGACCAAAGGAGCCAAAGCAGGTGATTCGCCTCTCGATCCCCCAACTTGCGGCTCCGACACCAATGGAGCTGAGGAAAGAGGTATCGAGGCAGACCCTTCCACCCGAGGTTCCAAAGCCATTGGAGCCGAGGAAGAAGAGGTCGACCTATGCTTCTTGGAAGTCGGTTCCGACGGACTGGTCGGAGCCGACGACCTTTTCTTTTTAGAAGCTGGAGAGGAAGGAGAAGCCAAAGCTTCCTCAAAGGAAGGCTTAATAAGGCCCTTAAGGATCAATTTATTTTTACGTTCTTGAAGGACCCTAGAGGAAAAAGCATGACAAACACTACATGTTTCCTGCAAATGTTTCGGTCCTAAACAATATACGCAAACAGCATGGCTATCAGTAATAGACATTTTGTAGTTGCACTTGGTGCACTTTTTAAAACCAGACTTCTGCTCTTTTGACATTCTATCACCCAACTATTTTTCACCACGAAAAGTAACCTTAAAGTATGGCACGAGCCCTTGACTCAAAAACGGGACTGGCCCGAGATACAGAACACAAAACGGGCAGAAGCCCTCTAACTAAAACGGGCTTAGCCCGATAAAGCAGGACGTACAGTAGGGCGAAAAAACAAACCTAAACGTAGACAAAATCAACACATAGACTCACAAATACGGGCAAGGGCCCTCTAACTTAAACGGGCCTTGCCCGGTAAGTAGAGAAAATACCAATCACACTGAAAAAGGTTCACACACACACGTAAAGCTGTTAAAACAGCTGTTTGTTATATTAGTGAAGAAAACCCTAGGTCAAAAGACCAAAAAGTAACAAAAAAGCACTTAGCTCCAGCCAAGTCGAGACCACGTCTAGCTTGAAAAGCGGCAAACAAGATCTGGGGAAGCAGGCATGGTGCATTCTGGGATAAGGGGTAGCCCAGTCAATTAGAGACTTTGTTCTACTATATAGTGGCCGAGTCGGAGCCGATGGATCGGCTCCGAACCCATCAGTTATGAATGTAGGCGAGATAGGATCCCATTACATCAAACGTTTTGGTGAGTACATAACTTCTTGGTGTTATGTAGCCCTATCTCGCCTACATCCTTACCCGTGGGACAGCGTCCCTAGCACCTACATCCTGGGTGGCTCAGAGGAAAATACTCCTGAGAACTGTGGAACCAAAGGAAGATCTGCCCCTGGAAACCACGTCCAATTTGTAATGAGAAACAAAGGTGTGGGGAGAAGCCAAAGTAGCTGCAGCACATATATCATCCGTTGACAATCTAGTTTGAAAAAGCTGTGGAAGTGGAAACAACCCACGTCGAATGTGCCTTGACTGGAAATGGCAAATTTTTATCTCCTGCCTGATAGATAAAGGAGATGCAACTGGCTATCCATCTAGAAATTGTAACCTTGGATATCGGAGAACCCAATCGGTTTTCTGAAAAGGATACAAAGAGTTGGTCAGACTTACGAATATCTTTTGTCCAGTGTAGATAGAAGTGTAACTGTCTATGCACATCCAATTGGTGAAATCTAAATTCTGCCTTATTAGAGAAGTGGGGAAAAAACACTGGCAGCTCAATGGACTGATTAATGTTAGACACAGAAGCCACTTTAAGAAGAAAGGATGGGTTTAGCCTAAGAGAGACCCCATCTTTGTGAAAGATTAAATAAGGGGGCTTGACGGAGAGGGTCTGAATTTCTGAGACCCTCTGAGCTGAAGTGATAGCTACCAAAAATGCTGTTTTCCATGTTAAGAATTTTAACTCACAGGTAGCTGCAGGTTCGAAAGGTGGCAGTGTGAGTGCTTGGAGAACAAAATTGTGGTCCCAGGGCATGACGGGTTCGGACACTGGGGGACGAAGTAACAGGGTACCTTTGAGGAATGCTTTGCATAGTCTGTGGGCCATAAGACTAGGTTTATTTGCTACGTGGAAATTAGATATTGCCGCCAGTTGAACTTTGATGGTGGCTGATGCGGATCCCTGATAGAAAAGCATTGACAAGAATTCTAGAACTGAATCTATCGGGGCTGTATAAGGGTCGATACCTCTAGAATGAGCCCAGATGGAAAACCTTTTCCATTTATTTGCTAGAATAAATCTTCCTAGTGGATGGCTTATGGGAAGACGATAGAATATGGACCACCTCCGGTGGAAAATTATGACGTCTGACTAGCGATGGAAGTGGAGTAGCCAGGCAGTCAACCAGAGAGTCCTCAGAGAGGGATGTTACTGTCCCGATATGTGTGTCAGTAAGTCTGGTAGAGGGTCCAGAATCCAAGGAGTGTCCACAACGTATGGTTGAAGAAAGGGGAACCATACTTGCCGAGGCCAATGTGGGGCAATCAGAATCATCCTGCTTCCCAAGGATTGAGCTTTCTGAATCACCCTTGAGAGAAGGGGAAACGGTGGGAAAGCATAGAGCAGACCGGGGGGCCAAACGTGAACCAGAGCGTCCCTGGGTGACTCCCCCTGTGGGGGGATCAGTGTGAAGTAATTGCTGCATTTTGCATTGAGAGGGCTGGCAAACAGGTCGCAGCAAGGTTGACCCCACCTGCTGAAGATTCGCTCTGCAACCAGGTGATTCAGGGACCACTCGTAAGGCATAAGTATTGCTCTGCTTAGCCTGTCCGCTATTACGTTGGATTTCCCCGGAATGTGCATTGCCACTAGAAACCGTTGGGAAGCTATTGCCCAATTCCACACTCGCATGGCCTCTCTGCATAGGGGGTAAGATTGTGTACCCCCTTGCTTGTTGAGATACCACACTACTGACATGTTGTCTGAGTGTATCGTAACAGTCCCTAGAGGAAGAACTTCCTGAAGTGCCCGCAATGCAAGAAGCACTGCTCTCATCTCTAGGATACTTATATGCAAATGTATCTCGTGTTCTTGCCACGTGCCTTGGACTGTTCTGCCAAGATAATGCCCTCCCACCCATCTGGGAGGCTTCCGTGGTCACCGTGGCAACAGGGACGGGAGGAACGAAGGGCTTTCCCCCATTCAAATTGTTGGTGCATAACCACCAACGGAGGTCCTGCTTGCACCTGTCTGTGATTAAGATGGGATGAGATAGTGGAAGCCCTTGTAAAGACCACTGGACAAACAGAAGCCACTGAAGAAGTCTCATGTGTAATCTCGCTAGAGGTACTAGCATGATAGTCGCCGCCATGGTCCCTAGGAGTTGTAGAACCACTCTTGCCTGTGCTTGTCTGTGTGGCATCAATATATGAATTTGTCGTTGCAACACCATGATCCTTTCTTGTGGCAGGAATGCTCGCATTTGGATGGTGTCAAGCTCTGCTCCTATAAAGGTGACACACTGTGAGGGCAATAAGGCAGATTTTTCCTAGTTTATCGTTATACCCAAATGATGACATAGACTGATGGTAGCGTCCTTCGTTTGAACTAGTTGATGCCTGGTGGGGGTGGTAAGGAGCCAGTCATCCAGGTACGGAAACACCTGGAATCCTTGACGTCTCAAGTGAGCCGTCACCACTGCCATACATTTGGTGAACACCCTGTGGGCTGTGGTGAGATCAAAAGGCAGGGCTCGAAACAGAAAGCGACTGGCTCCCAGCCGGAAGCGTAGATGACTCCTGGATGCTTTGTCCATTTTGATATGGTAATAAGCATCCTTGAGATCGATGGAGCACATCTAAACTTTCTCTCCCAACAATGGGAGGATTGACTGTAGAATGACCATCCAGAACTTGGACTTGTGTACGTAATTTTGAGTTGACTGAGATCTAGTATGGGTCTCAGGTACCCTGTTCTTTTCGGCACCAAAAAGAATCTTGAGTAAGTCCCTAATCCGATTTGGTCTGAGGGGACTGGTTGGATGGCTCCTTTCGCCAGCAGCTGAGACACCTCTGAGGCTGCTTGATCCCTTTGACTGGTTGAACGTCTGGGATTTTTCTTATTGGCGGGGGTATTGAAGAGAATGGAATGAGATAACCTCTGGAAACTATCCTTAGTATCCATTGGTCCTGGGTGATCACTCGGAACCGACAGCTGTCCTGACGTATCTCCCAAACTTCCGGGTATAAGGAAATTCGACCCCCCGACTGGCTCTGGATAAGTGCAGTCGGGCACATCCTCAGGAATGAGAGTATGGAGAGCCGCGAAAGGAGTTGCAGTCTCCCGAATTGTGGGGCCCCCTCTGCCTCTGGGGCGACGTCTCCCTGAATAACTCCCCCTCCCCTGCCTCTGGGAGGGGATCACCTTGTGCGGCAGGAAAAAAACCTCTGTGATTTCTTGAACCACACCCCCCCCCACTGGGCCTTGAGGTAAGGCCTGGAAGGAAGGGAAAAACGGACCCCGACGGCAGACAGGGTCTTTCCCTCTTGCTCGCACCTGGTAAGCGTGTCTTTCACTTTGGTCCCAAACAAGGAGGAACCGTCAAATGGGCGTCAGTGAAGGAAGACTTGAAGGCCTCCGCGAAGTGACACAGGCGTAGCCAGGCCGGCCTTCTAAGGGCAACTCCTGAGCTTGCTGCTCTACTCGCTCCTACAGCCGCATATGAAATGAGCCACATGGATGAGTTAGTGATGGAGTTAAGGGTAGAAACCTGTGTGTTAGCAGTCTGAGCTACCGCCTCAGGTATGCTATCCATAAGAGTATCTCCCAGTTCTTTGTGGAGGTCTCTCTGGAGCCGAGTGGAGTGAGATAAATAATTCAGCGACCGTAAGGTTAAGGTTGCTGAAGAAAGGGTACGCTTCCCATACCAGTCCATGGACCTAGACTCCTTGTTAGGAGGATGGACCGACGAGAAAAATTCTGCGACTTCCTTCTGGGTGGCTGCCGCCACCACCATGGCATCTACCGGGACTCCTTTTGATAGAAACTCTTTTCCTTGTGGTGTGGACAGGAACTTGTTGGGGCTCCTGGGTACGGGCTCTACAGAATCAGGATTTTCCCACACCCTCCGACAAATGAGGTCAAGCAGTTCGTTGAAGGGTGGAGACACCCAGGAGGCGGAAGGTTGAGCGCCAAAAGCCGTAAGGAATGACTCCTCGGAAGGAGTTTTGGAAGGCCAGCCTCCTCTTTGTTTCAGTATCTCCAGGATATCAGAGAAGGAAACATCATTAGAGGAAGACTTGGGGGACCCTTCCGATTCCTCGAGGTCAGTATCGGAGGTGAGCAACTTGTCCTGGGAGTCTATGTGCTTCCTCTTGCACAACTTTCTTCTAGGGAGCTCCTCAGGCAAAGAATCTGGGAGACCCTCAGAAGGTTGGGGACCACTCGTGGGGGTGTCCTTAAGGCCTGGTGCTCTGCTGTCCAAGGACAGGTGAATGTCAGAGGCTCTCGCCGGGGTGTTAGGGGACGGAATGACCGACCCGGATGATGTAGCTGACGATCTTGCTAGCGCGCTCCGCATGGCCTCGAAGGCAGGACCTCCTGGCTCCAAGAACCGACCGGCCTCCGAGGCCACAGCTGGGACTGGGGTCCCCCGAGCTGATGCACCGAGAGGGAGACTCGGAACCGACAGCTGTCCCGACGTATCCCCCTCGGGCCCGACCGAAGAAACCCGAGTCCCGAACCCTGTGGACGGAACCGACATGGTCGGAGCCGAAGTCGGCACCGATAAACCCAAAGGGGGTATCAGAGCCGGCGCAGGAACATCACTTGGAGCGGAGCATACCGGCTCCAACGGCAAGGAAGTGCTCGGAGGAAGAATCATTGAGACGGACATGGCAACTGGCTCCGGAGCCGAAAACAATTTGGCTAACACCGGTGACTGCAGGAGCCTCTGCACTACCCTGTCAACATCCAAATCAGAAAGCCTGGATGATTTGGAGGAGATAGATGGAGATTGGGATCTCTTGTCCTGTGAACCAATTCTGACACTGGGTGATCGGCTCCGAATGGGCTCAAGGATGATTGGAGCCAACGCCATTTCGGTTAATACAGATACCTTCTGAGGACAGTGGAGCCAAGGAGGCAGGGTCCAAAACTGTAATCTTCTCCGGGGGTTCCAAAGAGGCAGATGGAACTGGAGACCTTTCCTTGGACTTGGAAGCTTTAGACTTAGTACTACAAGCCGAATCAATAGCTTCCTCAAAAGATGGTTTTAAGAGTCCTTTTAAAATGAACTTGTTTTTTCTCTCCTGGAACACCCTAGGATTGAACGCGTGGCAAAAGCTACACGACTCCTGTAAATGGATGGTTCCGAGGGAGTAGACACACACAGAATGTCCACCCGTGATGGACATTTTATATCCACATTTGGAACATTTCTTAAAGCCAGAGGGATCATGTTCCTTCTGATCTTTGGACATTTTACTATGAACAGTAAAGGAAGCCTAGATGTAACACGCAAAAAATGGCAGGAAAACACCACACAATATTGAACACCAGGTACTAACCAACAGGCACAGTGAGCAACTCTAATCTAAACAGTTCACACAACAATACACAGGGGAAAAAAACAACACAGTCACACACACAAGAACCTCTTAGTAAAACGGTTCTGCAGGGAACACCGACCAAAGGATGATTAAACTACAGAAGGGGAGGACTAGGTCCTCTAACTAAAACGGGCCTAGCCCGCTGGAAAGGAGGGATACCAAACAACTAACACAGCACTGAAACACACACACAAAAAAGTGATCAGCAAGAGTAGCTTTTATTAGCTTTTGATTTGAATAAACAACTTTCTCCATGAGAAATAGTAAAAGAGAGGGTACTCAGCCACAGCCAAGCGAGACCACGTCCGAGCTCTACAAGTGGTAAACGAGATCTGGGGATAGGAAGCAGTGCACCCTGGGATACCCTCTTAGCCCAGCCAATGAGAGACTTTGAGCTAGTAAAAATCGGCCGAGTCGGAGCCGATATTTGGCTCCGAACCCACGGGTAAGAATGTAGGCGAGATAGGACTACATAACATCAGCTTCTCCTCCTAATGTTTCAAATTTGCTGTAGTGTACATAATTGTTGTTGAAGAAAGCATTATACATCCAAAATGTAAGTTGTGTAAGTATTTAATTTATACACACATTCAGAAGCACAGACACATATAAACACACACACAGACATGCCCAACAGTTGTAACCACTTGGCTGACTCAATACACCTCAGATTCTCAGTTTTTTTTAGACTTACATTTACATTACTGAAAAAATAATCTGTAATAATTTAAACACTTTCAAAATCACTTAGAAGTACTATTTCAAACTGTGTTACTGCTGTTACTTATCAGACAGTATTCCATCTATGTTATCTTCAGCATTACAGTTTTTCAAAGGATTTTCTTAAGACCTGAGCAGTGCTGGTACTGCTAAAAATGAGTGCATGATCAACAAAGTACCTGGTACTCAAACTCAAATTCCACAGTTGACAATCAATTGAAAAAGCACGAGATATGAGAAAATGAAACAGATTAGCTGAAGCAAGAAAAATATATTTTTTATTTTATATTCTACAAGCAATGAAAATATTTGTATAAATGTAAAAACAAAATAACTATATAGGAGAAAGGTATTACTCCATTTGCTTAGTTTTAACAATTCTGCTAAAATCGGCTGGTTGTGAAGCCAGTAGTAAATACATTCTGGAAATAACAATTTTCATAGGTTCATAGGTAGGTACTAGGCTATCGGCCCAAGGGCCTATGTAAGCCTAGCCAACAAGCTTCCCTGGCTTACGTCACCCAAGAAAGTTATTTTCCTGTGCCACTGTTGAGCAGAGACACAGAAGTGATCCCCGGGGTGTATTTCCTATTTCCCATCCACTCATCAAGATTTTTCTTGAAGAGTGCTAATAAAAAACTTTGCTTGACATAGATGGGTAGCCTGTTCCAGAGTATGGGAAGTCTCTGGGACAGGAATCTATCCCTTCAGCATGTCCTGTTTATTGTGGTGACAAGGTTTAGGTCCCTAGAGCATGTAGCTCGGAGGGCCTGGGATTTATTTAGGTGTAGCATGTCCAACAGCTCTGGGTTTGACATAGCTTTTATATGTTAGGCAGAGATCACCTTGGAGTAGGCAATATGCTATGGAGTAAAGCTGGAGTTTTTGAGGTGGTCAGTGTAGGGCATTTGTTTGAGGCCAGTAATCCTCTTTGTGAGGTACTTCAGTGGCCTTTCCAGCTGCTGAAGATGTCTTGTAAGGTACATTCCAAAAGCAGCATTGTACTCTATAATGGGTCTAATGAGTGTCGAGTAGAGGGGAACAATGACCTCTTTTTTTCCTGGATGAGAACCCTTTTATGATGAAGTGTGCCACGTAGAAAGACTTCCTGACTGGCGATGTGACTATCAAAGGGGAGACTACTGTCCACCTGGGTCCCAAGGTCTTTTATCACACATTCGGTGTTAAGTAGATTACTGCCTATGTGGTAGTTCATGGGTACAGAGTTTTTACCAAAGGGGATGACACTGCACTTTTCGGCATTGAACTTGAGGCCATGGCTCTGACACCAGGCATCTGTCTCAGCGAGGCCCTTCTGTAGGATGTCCACATCATTTGGGGACTTGACTATAGCTCCTAATTTGCAGTCATCTGCGAACTTCATTAGCCAGAGGCCTTCTGTGTTAGCCTGTACTTCAGGGAAGTAGATACCAAACAGGACAGGTCCCAGGACGGAACCCTGTGGTACTCCACTTGTCACTGCTTTGAGGTCAGATTTGGAGTCTGCAACAGTGTGGGTTCTGTCAGTGAGCCAGTTGGCAACCCATCTTGTGACGTAAGGATTTATGCCTAGTTTAGTGAGTTTAGCTATAATTCCAGAATGGGGGATGGTGTTGAAAGCCTTGGCAAGGTCAAGATAGGCTGTGTGAACCACCTTACCCTCATCTACTGCTTTGGTGACTGCCTCAAAGAAGTTGATCAGGTTCAGAAGGCATGATCTGCCTTTCACAAACCCAAACTGGGTGGGATCCAGAGTTTGGAGGTTACCAATGTCTTTGTTTATGAGTTCCATGATGATACGTCCATGGCCTTGCAGACCAGACTCGTCAGGCTAAGAGGTCGATAGTTCCCGGGATCAGTGGTGGCTCCCACTTTGTGGAGTGAGATAACTGTTGCTGTGCGCCATGCAGTGGGCACAAAGTCTGATGAGAGGCTATTATTGAATATGGTGCTTAAGTGAGGAACCAGTTCGTTCTGAAGTTCCTGTAAAACGCAGCCTGGGATGTTGTCCGGTCCCATGGATGCTGTATTTTTGGCTAAAGAGGGTGCAGCTTTTATCTGCATAGTTGTGATTACAGGAACTCTGCATTCTTCCTGTATAGATATGGGCCCTTTAGGGGGGGGGGGGTAAAGTTAGCACTGTACCTATCTGCCAGGATGTTGGCAATATCAGTTGGTTCTGTAATTTTCGTGCCGTTGTACTGTAACTCAGAGCTTCCTGACATAACTATAGAATGCTTTATGGTTGTCTAAATCACATTGTCGAACAAACTATTTAGCGAATACCTATTCGTCGAACTCTATTTGTCGAAAGCTCTATCTATCGAATGATCGTTTTAGCAAATTATTTCCCTGGGGAAAAAACAATGGGCCATCAGTGGGAATTTGCCCTTTTCCTCACCATAGTGCAATCTCTGTGTTGGTATATTTAGTTAGGGAGGTGTGGGGGCATAGCCTAATTGGGTTTTAAATTTTGTTATTTTTATGACAATCGGTGGTTGGGATACTGTTTATTTTCCCCTGGGAAAATTATGCTTAAAACATCTTTTGATGGGTAAAGCTTTTGATAGTGTTCAATGAATAGGTATTCAGTAAACAGCTCGTTTGATGTGATATATACCCATTAAGGGTATAACATCTAGATTCAGGGAAGTCGTCATGCCATTGTACTCAGCCATCATCAGACCTGTCACTGGTTATGATACTCCTTTCTGTAGGTACCTGAGTAAGCACAGCCCACAACAAGAATAGCCACAGAGGTTCCTCATAAAAAGAATACAGGGTGTAAACATAATGTCCTATACAGATCACCTCAAAACTCTGTCTCTATACTCTGTTTGCTAAGCCTACTGAAAGGCAATTTATGCTTGGCATAACAGGCATCCATGGAGCCTGCTCTGATGGAACTTTTGCATTTCCTCAAAATGAAAAGCACCAGAACTACTAGATCTAAGTATTTAAACTTTGCTTGTGACTTAAATAGGACATGTTGGGAGGAGCAGGTTTGTATCTCAAAGCGTCATCATTTTCTGGAATATTTTTCCCATCCATGGGAAACAGAACCCTTCCCTAACCCGATTCAAGTGTAACCTGTACTAGTAGATGGAAAATCGGAAATTCACCCTGGTGAGATACCTATGTCTCTGAAGGGCAGAGACAGACATTAAATCATGTCCCAAGTAATATACACCCCCCAAAAAATAACCTCTAAGGTAAAATAACTTGTGGACTGCAATTGTGGGCTGCATGGCTAGGTTTACAAAGGTCCCAGTGGTCATTAGACTAGTTTATACATACAAACCTATGCCTTTATTGTTCTCATCTATGAAAAAGAGGATTCCTGGCACTTACCAAAGCTCTTACAACCCATTCCACAGAAGACATCCACATGGTGTATGTGGGAGAACTATGCAGCTGTATGCAAGCAGTAAAGCAGTTAATTATCAGACAATATTCCATCTACGTTATCTTCAGCATTACAGTTTTTCAAAGGTTTTTCTTAACATCCGAGCAGTGCTGATAATGTTAAAAATGAGTGTATGATCATCAAAGTACCTGGTACTCAAACTCAAATTCCACAGTTGACAATTGAAAAAGAATGAGATATGAAAAAATGAAACAGATTAGCTGAAGCAAAAAAAATATTTTTTTTATTTTATATTCTACAAGCAATGAAAACATTTGTATAAATGTAAAAACAAAGTAACTAAATAGGAGAAAGGTATAACTCCATTTGCTTAGTTTTAACAATTCTGCTAAAATAGGTTGGTTGTGAAGCCAGTAGTAAATACATTCTGGAAATAACATTTTTTCCATAAAGATCTTCCTTTGTGAAGAAGGTTGAAGAAATAAAAACATCGTTTTAGGAGGGCAACAACTGGAATGCAGTTCTAATGTAAATCAGAAGCAAGCAATACTAATGACAAAACTAATTCAGCACACTGACCTTTAAATGCAATATCAGGGATACAATTTCATCTGCAGCCACCCGTCAAGAGACAAGGGTCATCAGGGTCTTAAAGGAAAAAGTATCTTAAGGGAATGTGCTCTACTTATTAAAAGATACTGTTACAATCTGATTCTCAGTGCAACACATTACTAAGATATGCTCATATGTGCAGCGATATTACCTTTATCACACTATCATGTACTTTACTGTGCACACGTCCTCTAATTTATAACTGCCCATATGGTCCAGCGGTTAGAATTCCTGCTTTCACCAAGGTGGCCCTTGTTCGATTCCCGGTATGGAAAAGAGCCTTTTATGTGTCTTAAGGTTGTAAGAAAATCCTTCTTAGTCATGCAACTTATAAATGGGGGCATCTAAATCACATTGTTGAACAAACTATTTAGTGAATACCTATTCGTCAAACTCTATTTGTCGAAAGCTCTATCTATCGAATGATTGTTTTAGCAAATTATTTCCCTGGGGAAAAAAACAGTGGGCCGTCAGTGGGAATCTGCCCTTTTCCCCACTGTAGTGCAATCTCGTTGTTGGTATATTTAGTTAGGGAGGTGTGGGGGGCATAGCCCCCCACCTAATCGGGTTTTAAATTTTATTTTTATGACAATCGGTGGTTGGGCTACTGGATATTTCCCTGGGAAAACTTTTGCTTAAAACATCTTTCAATGAGTAAAGCTTTTGATAGAGTTCAGCGAGTAGGTATTCAGTAAATAGCTTGTTCGATGATGTGATATATACCCAATAAGGGTATAGTAATAGATTCAGGGAAGTCATCAAGCCATTGTACTCAGCCATCATCAGACCTATCATTGGCTATGATACTCCTTTCTGTAGGTACCTGAGTAAGCACAGCCCACAACTAAAATATCCACAGAGGTTCCTTATAAAAAGAATACAGGATGTAAACATAATGTCCTATACAGATCACCTCAAAACTCTGCCTCTATACTCTGTTTGCTAAGACTGCTGAAAGGCAATTTATGCTTGGCATAACAGGCATCCATGGAGCCTGCTCTGATGGAACTTTTGCATTTCCTCAAAATGAAAAGCACAAGAACTACTAGATCTAAGCATTTAAACTTTGCTTGTGACTTAAATAGGACATGTTGGGAGGAGCAGGTTTGTATCTCAAAGCATCATCATTTTCTGGAATATTTTTCCCATCCATGGGAAACAGAACCCTTCCCTAACCCTATTCAAGTGCAACCTGAACTAGTAGATGGAAAATCGGAAATTCACCCTGGTGAGATGCCTATGTCTCTGATGGGCAGAGACAGCCATTAAATCATGTCCCAAGTAATATACACCCCCCCAAAAATAACCTCTAAGGTAAAATAACTTGTGGACTGCAATTGTGGGCTGCATGGCTAGGCTTACAAAGGGCCCAGTGGTCATTAGACTAATTTATATATATGAACCTATGCCTTTATTGTTCTAATCTATGAAAAAGGGGATTCCTGACACTTACAACCCAGTCCACAGAAGACATCCACATGGTGTATGTGGGCAAACTATGCAGCTGTATGCAAGCAGTAAAGCAGTTAATTATCAGACAGTATTCCATCTACGTTATCTTCAGCATTACGGTTTTTCAAAGGTTTTTCATAATACCCGAGCAGTGCTGATAATGTTAAAAATGAGTGCATGAGCATCAAAGTACCTGGTACTCAAACTCAAATTCCACAGTTGACAATCAATTGAAAAAGCATGAGATATGAGAAAATGAAACAGATTAGCTGAAGCAAGAAAAATATTTTTTTGGTTTATATTCTACAAGCAATGAAAACATTTGTATAAATGTAAAAACAAAGTAACTAAATAGGAGAAAGGTATAACTCCATTTGCTTAGTTTTAACAATTCTGCTAAAATAGGCTGGTTGTGAAGCCAGTAGTAAATACATTCTGGAAATAACATTTTTTCCATAAAGATCTTCCTTTGTGAAGAAAGTTGAAGAAATAAAACATCGTTTTAGGAGGGCAACAACTGGAATGCAGTACTAATGTAAATCAGAAGCAAGCAATACTAATGACAAAACTAATTCAGCACACTGACCTTTAAATGCAATATCAGGGATACAACTTCGTCTGCAGCCACCCGCCAGAGACAAGGGTCATCAGAGTCCTAAAGGAAAAAGTATCTTAAGGGAATGTGCTCTATTTATAAAAAGATACTGTTACAATCTGATTCCCAGTGCAACACATTACTCATATGTGCAGCGATACTACCTTTATCAGACTATCACGTACTTTACTGTGCATATGTCCTCTAATTTATAACTTCCCATATGGTCTAGCGGTTAGGATTCCTGGTTTTCACCCAGGCGGCCCGTGTTCGACTCCTGGTATGGGAAAGAGCATTTTATGTGTCTTAAGGTTGTAAGAAAATCCTTCTTAGTCATGCAACTTATAAATGGGAGGGGGGGTCTAAATCACATTGTTGAGCAAACTATTTAGCGAATACCTATTCGTCGAACTCTATTTGTCGAAAGCTCTATCTATCGAATGATCGTTTTAGCAAATTATTTCCCTGGGGAAAAAAACAATGGGCCATCAGTGGGAATTTGCCCTTTTCCTCACTGTAGTGCAATCTCTGTGTTGGTATATTTAGTTAGGGAGGTGTGGGGGCATAGCCTAATTGGGTTTTAAATTTTGTTATTTTTATGACAATCGGTGGTTGGGATACTGGTTATTTTCCCTGGGAAAATTATGCTTAAAACATCTTTTGATGGGTAAAGCTTTTGATAGTGTTCAATGAATAGGTATTCAGTAAACAGCTCGTTTGATGTGATATATACCCATTAAGGGTATAACATCTAGATGCAGGGAAGTCGTCATGCCATTGTACTCAGCCATCATCAGACCTGTCATTGGTTATGATACTCCTTTCTGTAGGTAACTGAGTAAGCACAGCCCACAACAAGAATAGCCACAGAGGTTCCTCATAAAAAGACTACAGGGTGTAAACATAATGTCCTATACAGATCACCTCAAAACTCTGTCTCTATACTCTGTTTGCTAAGCCTACTGAAAGGCAATTTATGCTTGGCATAACAGGCATCCATGGAGCCTGCTCTGATGGAACTTTAGCATTTCCTCAAAATGAAAAGCACCAGAACTACTAGATCTAAGTATTTAAACTTTGCTTGTGACTTAAATAGGACATGTTGGGAGGAGCAGGTTTGTATCTCAAAGCGTCATCATTTTCTGGAATATTTTTCCCATCCATGGGAAACAGAACCCTTCCCTAACCCTATTCAAGTGTAACCTGTACTAGTAGATGGAAAATCGGAAATTCACCCTGGTGAGATGCCAATGTCTCTGATGGGCAGAGACAGCCATTAAATCATGTCCCAAGTAATATACACCCCCCAAAAAATAACCTCTAAGGTAAAATAACTTGTGGACTATATCTGGGTTGCATGGCTAGCTTACAAACGTCCCAGTGGTCATTAGACTAATTTATATATATGAACCTATGCCTTTATTGTTCTAATCTATGAAAAAGGGGATTCCTGACACTTACAACCCAGTCCACAGAAGACATCCACATGGTGTATGTGGGCAAACTATGCAGCTGTATGCAAGCAGTAAAGCAGTTAATTATCAGACAGTATTCCATCTACGTTATCTTCAGCATTACGGTTTTTCAAAGGTTTTTCATAATACCCGAGCAGTGCTGATAATGTTAAAAATGAGTGCATGATCATCAAAGTACCTGGTACTCAAACTCAAATTCCACAGATGACAATCAATTGAAAAAGCATGAGATATGAGAAAATGAAACAGATTAGCTGAAGCAGGAAAAATATTTTTTTGGTTTATATTCTACAAGCAATGAAAACATTTGTATAAATGTAAAAACAAAGTAACTAAATAGGAGAAAGGTATAACTCCATTTGCTTAGTTTTAACAATTCTGCTAAAATAGGCTGGTTGTGAAGCCAGTAGTAAATACATTCTGGAAATAACATTTTTTCCATAAAGATCTTCCTTTGTGAAGAAAGTTGAAGAAATAAAACATCGTTTTAGGAGGGCAACAACTGGAATGCAGTACTAAGTAAATCAGAAGCAAGCAATACTAATGACAAAACTAATTCAGCACACTGACCTTTAAATGCAATATCAGGGATACAACTTCGTCTGCAGCCACCCGCCAGAGACAAGGGTCATCAGAGTCCTAAAGGAAAAAGTATCTTAAGGGAATGTGCTCTACTTATAAAAAGATACTGTTACAATCTGATTCCCAGTGCAACACATTACTCATATGTGCAGCGATACTACCTTTATCAGACTATCACTTACTTTACTGTGCATATGTCCTCTAATTTATAACTTCCCATATGGTCTAGCGGTTAGGATTCCTGGTTTTCACCCAGGCGGCCCGGGTTCAACTCCCGGTATGGGAAAGAGCATTTTATGTGTCTTAAGGTTGTAAGAAAATCCTTCTTAGTCATGCAACTTATAAATGGGAGGGGGGGTCTAAATCATATTGTTGAGCAAACTATTTAGCGAATACCTATTCGTCGAACTCTATTTGTCGAAAGCTCTATCTATTGAATGATCGTTTTAGCAAATTATTTCCCTGGGGAAAAAACAATGGGCCATCAGTGGGAATTTGCCCTTTTCCTCACTGTAGTGCAATCTCTGTGTTGGTATATTTAGTTAGGGAGGTGTGGGGGCATTGCCTAATTGGGTTTTAAATTTTGTTATTTTTATGACAATCGGTGGTTGGGATACTGGTTATTTTCCCTGGGAAAATTATGCTTAAAACATCTTTTGATGGGTAAAGCTTTTGATAGTGTTCAATGAATAGGTATTCAGTAAACAGCTCGTTTGATGTGATATATACCCATTAAGGGTATAACATCTAGATGCAGGGAAGTCGTCATGCCATTGTACTCAGCCATCATCAGACCTGTCATTGGTTATGATACTCCTTTCTGTAGGTAACTGAGTAAGCACAGCCCACAACAAGAATAGCCACAGAGGTTCCTCATAAAAGAATACAGGGTGTAAACATAATGTCCTATACAGATCACCTCAAAACTCTGTCTCTATACTCTCTTTGCTAAGCCTACTGAAAGGCAATTTATGCTTGGCATAACAGGCATCCATGGAGCCTGCTCTGATGGAACTTTAGCATTTCCTCAAAATGAAAAGCACCAGAACTACTAGATCTAAGTATTTAAACTTTGCTTGTGACTTAAATAGGACATGTTGGGAGGAGCAGGTTTGTATCTCAAAGCGTCATCATTTTCTGGAATATTTTTCCCATCCATGGGAAACAGAACCCTTCCTAACCCTATTCAAGTGTAACCTGTACTAGTAGATGGAAAATCGGAAATTCACCCTGGTGAGATACCTATGTCTCTGAAGGGCAGAGACAGCCATTAAATCATGTCCCAAGTAATATACACCCCCCCAAAAATAACCTCTAAGGTAAAATAACTTGTGGACTGCAATTGTGGGCTGCATGGCTAGGCTTACAAAGGTCCCAGTGGTCATTAGACTAGTTTATACATACAAACCTATGCCTTTATTGTTCTCATCTATGAAAAAGAGGATTCCTGGCACTTACCAAAGCTCTTACAACCCATTCCACAGAAGACATCCACATGGTGTATGTGGGTGAACTATGCAGCTGTATGCAAGCAGTAAAGCAGTTAATTATCAGACAATATTCCATCTACGTTATCTTCAGCATTACAGTTTTTCAAAGGTTTTTCTTAACATCCGAGCAGTGCTGATAATGTTAAAAATGAGTGTATGATCACGAAAGTACCTGGTACTCAAACTCAAATTCCACAGTTGACAATTGAAAAAGAATGAGATATGAGAAAATGGAACAGATTAGCTGAAGCAAAAAAAATATTTTTTTATTTTATATTCTACAAGCAATGAAAACATTTGTATAAATGTAAAAACAAAGTAACTAAATAGGAGAAAGGTATAACTCCATTTGCTTAGCTTTAACAATTCTGCTAAAATAGGCTGGTTGTGAAGCCAGTAGTAAACACATTCTGGAAATAACATTTTTCCATAAAGATCTACCTTTGTGAAGAAGGTTGAAGAAATAAAAACATCGTTTTAGGAGGGCAACAACTGGAATGCAGTTCTAATGTAAATCAGAAGCAAGCAATACAGATGACATAACTAATTCAGCACACTGACCTTTAAATGCAATATCAGGGATACAATTTCATCTGCAGCCACCCGTCAAGAGACAAGGGTCATCAGGGTCTTAAAGGAAAAAGTATCTTAAGGGAATGTGCTCTACTTATTAAAAGATACTGTTACAATCTGATTCCCAGTGCAACACATTACTAAGATGTGCTCATATGTGCAGCGATATTACCTTTATCACACTATCATGTACTTTACTGTGCACACGTCCTCTAATTTATAACTTCCCATATGGTCCAGCGGTTAGAATTCCTGCTTTCACCAAGGTGGCCCTTGTTCGATTCCCGGTATGGAAAAGAACCTTTTATGTGTCTTAAGGTTGTAAGAAAATCCTTCTTAGTCATGCAACTTATAAATGGGGGCGTCTAAATCACATTGTTGAATAAACTATTTAGTGAATACCTATTCGTCAAACTCTATTTGTCGAAAGCTCTATCTATCGAATGATTGTTTTAGAAAAGTATTTCCCTGGGGAAAAAAACAGTGGGCCGTCAGTGGGAATCTGCCCTTTTCCCCACTGTAGTGCAATCTCATTGTTGGTATATTTAGTTAGGGAGGTGTGGGGGGCATAGCCCCCCACCTAATCGGGTTTTAAATTTAATTTTTATGACAATAGGTGGTTGGGCTACTGGTTATTTCCCTGGGAAAACTTTTGCTTAAAACATCTTTCAATGGGTAAAGCTTTTGATAGAGTTCAGCGAATAGGTATTCAGTAAATAGCTCGTTCGATGATGTGATATATACCCAATAAGGGTATAGTAATAGATTCAGGGAAGTCATCAAGCCATTGAACTCAGCCATCATCAGACCTATCATTGGCTATGATACTCCTTTCTGTAGGTACCTGAGTAAGCACAGCCCACAACTAAAATATCCACAGAGGTTCCTTATAAAAAGAATACAGGATGTAAACATAATGTCCTATACAGATCACCTCAAAACTCTGTCTCTATACTCTGTTTGCTAAGACTGCTGAAAGGCAATTTATGCTTGGCATAACAGGCATCCATGCAGCCTGCTCTGATGGAACTTTTGCATTTCCTCAAAATGAAAAGCACAAGAACTACTAGATCTAAGCATTTAAACTTTGCTTGTGACTTAAATAGGACATGTTGGGAGGAGCAGGTTTGTATCTCAAAGCATCATCATTTTCTGGAATATTTTTCACATCCATGGGAAACAGAACCCTTCCCTAACCCTATTCAAGTGCAACCTGAACTAGTAGATGGAAAATCGGAAATTCACCCTGGTGAGATGCCTATGTCTCTGATGGGCAGAGACAGCCATTAAATCATGTCCCAAGTAATATACACCCCCAAAAAAATAACCTCTAAGGTAAAATAACTTGTGGACTATATTTGGGTTGCATGGCTAGCTTACAAACGTCCCAGTGGTCATTAGACTAATTTATATATATGAACCTATGCCTTTATTGTTCTAATCTATGAAAAAGGGGATTCCTGACACTTACAACCCAGTCCACAGAAGACATCCACATGGTGTATGTGGGCAAACTATGCAGCTGTATGCAAGCAGTAAAGCAGTTAATTATCAGACAGTATTCCATCTACGTTATCTTCAGCATTACGGTTTTTCAAAGGTTTTTCATAATACCCGAGCAGTGCTGATAATGTTAAAAATGAGTGCATGATCATCAAAGTACCTGGTACTCAAACTCAAATTCCACAGTTGACAATCAATTGAAAAAGCATGAGATATGAGAAAATGAAACAGATTAGCTGAAGCAAGAAAAATATTTTTTTGGTTTATATTCTACAAGCAATGAAAACATTTGTATAAATGTAAAAACAAAGTAACTAAATAGGAGAAAGGTATAACTCCATTTGCTTAGTTTTAACAATTCTGCTAAAATAGGCTGGTTGTGAAGCCAGTAGTAAATACATTCTGGAAATAACATTTTTTCCATAAAGATCTTCCTTTGTGAAGAATGTTGAAGAAATAAAACATCGTTTTAGGAGGGCAACAACTGGAATGCAGTACTAAGTAAATCAGAAGCAAGCAATACTAATGACAAAACTAATTCAGCACACTGACCTTTAAATGCAATATCAGGGATACAACTTCGTCTGCAGCCACCCGCCAGAGACAAGGGTCATCAGAGTCCTAAAGGAAAAAGTATCTTAAGGGAATGTGCTCTACTTATAAAAAGATACTGTTACAATCTGATTCCCAGTGCAACACATTACTCATATGTGCAGCGATACTACCTTTATCAGACTATCACGTACTTTACTGTGCATATGTCCTCTAATTTATAACTTCCCATATGGTCTAGCGGTTAGGATTCCTGGTTTTCACCCAGGCGGCCCGGGTTCAACTCCCGGTATGGGAAAGAGCATTTTATGTGTCTTAAGGTTGTAAGAAAATCCTTCTTAGTCATGCAACTTATAAATGGGAGGGGGGGTCTAAATCATATTGTTGAGCAAACTATTTAGCGAATACCTATTCGTCGAACTCTATTTGTCGAAAGCTCTATCTATTGAATGATCGTTTTAGCAAATTATTTCCCTGGGGAAAAAACAATGGGCCATCAGTGGGAATTTGCCCTTTTCCTCACTGTAGTGCAATCTCTGTGTTGGTATATTTAGTTAGGGAGGTGTGGGGGCATTGCCTAATTGGGTTTTAAATTTTGTTATTTTTATGACAATCGGTGGTTGGGATACTGGTTATTTTCCCTGGGAAAATTATGCTTAAAACATCTTTTGATGGGTAAAGCTTTTGATAGTGTTCAATGAATAGGTATTCAGTAAACAGCTTGTTTGATGTGATATATACCCATTAAGGGTATAACATCTAGATGCAGGGAAGTCGTCATGCCATTGTACTCAGCCATCATCAGACCTGTCATTGGTTATGATACTCCTTTCTGTAGGTAACTGAGTAAGCACAGCCCACAACAAGAATAGCCACAGAGGTTCCTCATAAAAAGAATACAGGGTGTAAACATAATGTCCTATACAGATCACCTCAAAACTCTGTCTCTATACTCTGTTTGCTAAGCCTACTGAAAGGCAATTTATGCTTGGCATAACAGGCATCCATGGAGCCTGCTCTGATGGAACTTTAGCATTTCCTCAAAATGAAAAGCACCAGAACTACTAGATCTAAGTATTTAAACTTTGCTTGTGACTTAAATAGGACATGTTGGGAGGAGCAGGTTTGTATCTCAAAGCGTCATCATTTTCTGGAATATTTTTCCCATCCATGGGAAACAGAACCCTTCCCTAACCCTATTCAAGTGTAACCTGTACTAGTAGATGGAAAATCGGAAATTCACCCTGGTGAGATACCTATGTCTCTGAAGGGCAGAGACAGCCATTAAATCATGTCCCAAGTAATATACACCCCCCCAAAAATAACCTCTAAGGTAAAATAACTTGTGGACTGCAATTGTGGGCTGCATGGCTAGGCTTACAAAGGTCCCAGTGGTCATTAGACTAGTTTATACATACAAACCTATGCCTTTATTGTTCTCATCTATGAAAAAGAGGATTCCTGGCACTTACCAAAGCTCTTACAACCCATTCCACAGAAGACATCCACATGGTGTATGTGGGTGAACTATGCAGCTGTATGCAAGCAGTAAAGCAGTTAATTATCAGACAATATTCCATCTACGTTATCTTCAGCATTACAGTTTTTCAAAGGTTTTTCTTAACATCCGAGCAGTGCTGATAATGTTAAAAATGAGTGTATGATCACGAAAGTACCTGGTACTCAAACTCAAATTCCACAGTTGACAATTGAAAAAGAATGAGATATGAGAAAATGGAACAGATTAGCTGAAGCAAAAAAAATATTTTTTTTATTTTATATTCTACAAGCAATGAAAACATTTGTATAAATGTAAAAACAAAGTAACTAAATAGGAGAAAGGTATAACTCCATTTGCTTAGCTTTAACAATTCTGCTAAAATAGGCTGGTTGTGAAGCCAGTAGTAAATACATTCTGGAAATAACATTTTTTCCATAAAGATCTTCCTTTGTGAAGAAGGTTGAAGAAATAAAAACATCGTTTTAGGAGGGCAACAACTGGAATGCAGTTCTAATGTAAATCAGAAGCAAGCAATACAGATGACATAACTAATTCAGCACACTGACCTTTAAATGCAATATCAGGGATACAATTTCATCTGCAGCCACCCGTCAAGAGACAAGGGTCATCAGGGTCTTAAAGGAAAAAGTATCTTAAGGGAATGTGCTCTACTTATTAAAAGATACTGTTACAATCTGATTCCCAGTGCAACACATTACTAAGATGTGCTCATATGTGCAGCGATATTACCTTTATCACACTATCATGTACTTTACTGTGCACACGTCCTCTAATTTATAACTTCCCATATGGTCCAGCGGTTAGAATTCCTGCTTTCACCAAGGTGGCCCTTGTTCGATTCCCGGTATGGAAAAGAACCTTTTATGTGTCTTAAGGTTGTAAGAAAATCCTTCTTAGTCATGCAACTTATAAATGGGGGCGTCTAAATCACATTGTTGAATAAACTATTTAGTGAATACCTATTCGTCAAACTCTATTTGTCGAAAGCTCTATCTATCGAATGATTGTTTTAGAAAATTATTTCCCTGGGGAAAAAAACAGTGGGCCGTCAGTGGGAATCTGCCCTTTTCCCCACTGTAGTGCAATCTCATTGTTGGTATATTTAGTTAGGGAGGTGTGGGGGGCATAGCCCCCCACCTAATCGGGTTTTAAATTTTATTTTTATGACAATAGGTGGTTGGGCTACTGGTTATTTCCCTGGGAAAACTTTTGCTTAAAACATCTTTCAATGGGTAAAGCTTTTGATAGAGTTCAGCGAATAGGTATTCAGTAAATAGCTCGTTCGATGATGTGATATATACCCAATAAGGGTATAGTAATAGATTCAGGGAAGTCATCAAGCCATTGAACTCAGCCATCATCAGACCTATCATTGGCTATGATACTCCTTTCTGTAGGTACCTGAGTAAGCACAGCCCACAACTAAAATATCCACAGAGGTTCCTTATAAAAGAATACAGGATGTAAACATAATGTCCTATACAGATCACCTCAAAACTCTGTCTCTATACTCTGTTTGCTAAGACTGCTGAAAGGCAATTTATGCTTGGCATAACAGGCATCCATGCAGCCTGCTCTGATGGAACTTTGCATTTCCTCAAAATGAAAAGCACAAGAACTACTAGATCTAAGCATTTAAACTTTGCTTGTGACTTAAATAGGACATGTTGGGAGGAGCAGGTTTGTATCTCAAAGCATCATCATTTTCTGGAATATTTTTCACATCCATGGGAAACAGAACCCTTCCCTAACCCTATTCAAGTGCAACCTGAACTAGTAGATGGAAAATCGGAAATTCACCCTGGTGAGATGCCTATGTCTCTGATGGGCAGAGACAGCAATTAAATCATGTCCCAAGTAATATACACCCCCAAAAAATAACCTCTAAGGTAAAATAACTTGTGGACTATATTTGGGTTGCATGGCTAGCTTACAAACGTCCCAGTGGTCATTAGACTAATTTATATATATTGTTCTAATCTATGAAAAAGGGGATTCCTGACACTTACAACCCAGTCCACAGAAGACATCCACATGGTGTATGTGGGCAAACTATGCAGCTGTATGCAAGCAGTAAAGCAGTTAATTATCAGACAGTATTCCATCTACGTTATCTTCAGCATTACGGTTTTTCAAAGGTTTTTCATAATACCCAAGCAGTGCTGATAATGTTAAAAATGAGTGCATGATCATCAAAGTACCTGGTACTCAAACTCAAATTCCACAGTTGACAATCAATTGAAAAAGCATGAGATATGAGAAAATGAAACAGATTAGCTGAAGCAAGAAAAATATTTTTTTGGTTTATATTCTACAAGCAATGAAAACATTTGTATAAATGTAAAAACAAAGTAACTAAATAGGAGAAAGGTATAACTCCATTTGCTTAGTTTTAACAATTCTGCTAAAATAGGCTGGTTGTGAAGCCAGAAGTAAATACATTCTGGAAATAACATTTTTTCCATAAAGATCTTCCTTTGTGAAGAATGTTGAAGAAATAAAACATCATTTTAGGAGGGCAACAACTGGAATGCAGTACTAATGTAAATCAGAAGCAAGCAATACTAATGACAAAACTAATTCAGCACACTGACCTTTAAATGCAATATCAGGGATACAACTTCGTCTGCAGCCACCCGCCAGAGACAAGGGTCATCAGAGTCCTAAAGGAAAAAGTATCTTAAGGGAATGTGCTCTACTTATAAAAAGATACTGTTACAATCTGATTCCCAGTGCAACACATTACTCATATGTGCAGCGATACTACCTTTATCAGACTATCATGTACTTTACTGTGCACACGTCCTCTAATTTATAACTTCCCATATGGTCCAGCGGTTAGTATTCCTGCTTTCACCAAGGTGGCCCTTGTTCGATTCCTGGTATGGAAAAGAGCCTTTTATGTGTCTTAAGGTTGTAAGAAAATCCTTCTTAGTCATGCAACTTATAAATGGGGGCGTCTAAATCACATTGTTGAACAAACTATTTAGTGAATACCTATTCGTCAAACTCTATTTGTCGAACGCTCTATCTATCGAATGATTGTTTTAGCAAATTATTTCCCTGGGGAAAAAACAGTGGGAATCTGCCCTTTTCCCCATTGTAGTGCAATCTCGTTGTTGGTATATTTAGTTAGGGAGGTTTGGGGGGCATAGCCCCCCACCTAATCGGGTTTTAAATTTTATTTTTATGACAATCGGTGGTTGGGCTACTGGTTATTTCCCTAGGAAAACTTTTGCTTAAAACATCTTTCAATGGGTAAAGCTTTTGATAGAGTTCAGCGAATAGGTATTCAGTAAATAGCTCATTTGATGATGTGATATATACCCAATAAGGGTATAACATCTAGATTCAGGGAAGTCATCAAGCCATTGTACTCAGCCATCATCAGACCTGTCATTGGTTATGATACTCCTTTCTGTAGGTACCTGAGTAAGCACAGCCCACAACAAGAATAGCCACAGAGGTTCCTCATAAAAAGAATACAGGGTGTAAACATAATGTCCTATACAGATCACCTCAAAACTCTGTCTCTATACTCTGTTTGCTAAGCCTACTGAAAGGCAATTTATGCTTGGCATAACAGGCATCCATGGAGCCTGCTCTGATGGAACTTTAGCATTTCCTCAAAATGAAAAGCACCAGAACTACTAGATCTAAGTATTTAAACTTTGCTTGTGACTTAAATAGGACATGTTGGAGGAGAAGGTTTGTATCTCAAAGCGTCATCATTTTCTGGAATATTTTTCCCATCCATGGGAAACAGAACCCTTCCCTAACCCTATTCAAGTGCAACCTGAACTAGTAGATGGAAAATCGGAAATTCACCCTGGTGAGATGCCTATGTCTCTGATGGGCAGAGACAGCCATTAAATCATGTCCCAAGTAATATACACCCCCAAAAAAATAACCTCTAAGGTAAAATAACTTGTGGACTATATTTGGGTTGCATGGCTAGCTTACAAACGTCCCATATATGAACCTATGCCTTTATTGTTCTATTCTATGAAAAAGGGGATTCCTGACACTTACAACCCAGTCCACAGAAGACATCCACATGGTGTATGTGGGCAAATTATGCAGCTGTATGCAAGCAGTAAAGCAGTTAATTATCAGACAGTATTCCATCTACGTTATCTTCAGCATTACGGTTTTTCAAAGGTTTTTCATAATACCCGAGCAGTGCTGATAATGTTAAAAATGAGTGCATGATCATCAAAGTACCTGGTACTCAAACTCAAATTCCACAGTTGATAATCAATTGAAAAAGCATGAGATATGAGAAAATGAAACAGATTAGCTGAAGCAAGAAAAATATTTTTTTGGTTTATATTCTACAAGCAATGAAAACATTTGTATAAATGTAAAAACAAAGTAACTAAATAGGAGAAAGGTATAACTCCATTTGCTTAGTTTTAACAATTCTGCTAAAATGGGCTGGTTGTGAAGCCAGTAGTAAATACATTCTGGAAATAACATTTTTTCCATAAAGATCTTCCTTTGTGAAGAAAGTTGAAGAAATAAAACATCGTTTTAGGAGGGCAACAACTGGAATGCAGTACTAATGTAAATCAGAAGCGAGCAATACTAATGACAAAACTAATTCAGCACACTGACCTTTAAATGCAATATCAGGGATACAACTTCGTCTGCAGCCACTCGCTAGAGACAAGGGTCATCAGAGTCCTAAAGGAAAAAGTATCTCAAGGGAATGTGCTCTACTTATAAAAAGATACTGTTACAATCTGATTCCCATTGCAACACATTATTAAGATGTGCTCATATGTGCAGCGATACTACCTTTATCAGACTATCACGTACTTTACTGTGCATATGTCCTCTAATTTATAACTTCCCATATGGTCTAGCGGTTAGGATTCCTGGTTTTCACCCAGGCGGCCCGGGTTCGACTCCCGGTATGGGAAAGAGCATTTTATGTGTCTTAAGGTTGTAAGAAAATCCTTCTTAGTCGTGCAACTTATAAATGGGAGGGAGGAGGTGGGGGGGTCTAAATCACATTGTTGAACAAACTATTTAGCGAATACCTATTTGTCGAACTCTATTTGTCGAAAGCTCTATCTATCGAATGATCGTTTTAGCAAATTATTTCCCTGGGGAAAAAACAGTGGGCCATCAGTGGGAATTTGCCCTTTTCCTCACTGTAGTGCAATCTCGGTGTTGGTATATTTAGTTAGGGAGGTGTGGGGGGCATAGCCTAATTGGGTTTTAAATTTTGTTATTTTTATGACAATCGGTGGTTGGGCTACTGGTTATTTTCCCTGGGAAAATTATGCTTAAAACATCTTTTGATGGGTAAAGCTTTTGATAGCGTTCAACGAATAGGTATTCAGTAAACAGCTTGTTTGATATGATATATTCCCAATAAGGGTATAACATCTAGATTCAGGGAAGTCATCATGCCATTGTACTCAGCCATCATCAGACCCATCATTGGTTATGATACTCCTTTCTGTAGGTACCTGAGTATGCACAGCCCACAACTAGAATATCCACAGAGGTTCCTCATATAAAGAATACAGGGTGTAAACATAATGTACTATACAGATCACCTCAAAACTCTGTCTCTATACTCTGTTTGCTAAGACTGCTGAAAGGCAATTTATGCTTGGCATAACAGGCACCCATGGAGCCTGCTCTGATGGAACTTTAGCATTTCCTCAAAATGAAAAACACCAGAACTACTAGATCTAAGTATTTAAACTTTGCTTGTGACTTAAATAGGACATGTTGGGAGGAGCAGGTTTGTATCTCAAAGCATCATCATTTTCTGTAATATTTTTCCCATCCATGGGAAACAGAATCCTTCCCTAACCCTATTCAAGTGCAACCTGAACTAGTAGATGGAAAATCGGAAATTCACCCTGGTCTGATACCTATGTCTCTGATGGGCAGAGCCAGCCATTAAATCATGTCCCAAGTAATATACACCACCAAAAAAATAACCTCTAAGGTAAAATAACTTGTGGACTATATGTGGGCTGCATGGCTAGGCTTACAAAGGTCCCAGTGGTCATTAGACTAGTTTATACATACGAACCTATGCCTTTACTGATCTCATCTATGAAAAAGAGGATTCCTGGCACTTACTAAAGCTCTTACAACTCGGTCCACAGAAGACATCTACATGGTGTATATGGGCAAACTATGCAGCTGTATGCAAGCAGTAAAGCAGTTAATTATCAGACAGTATTCCAGCTACGTTATCTTCAGCATTACGGTTTTTCTTAACATCTGAGCAGTGCTGGTACTGTTAAAAATGAGTGTATGATCACCAAAGTACCTGGTACTCAAACTCAAATTCTGCAGTGGTGGTGCTGCAGTAGTGTTGTCGCCTCACAGTTAGACATTGCACGTTCAATTCTCAGTTAGAGTGTCTTTTGTGTGGCGACATGCGTGAATGGGTGTTCCTTTGTTGAAGGTTGTAAGTTAGGCCCAGCAAGCCAGCACATAAAACTCTAGTACCAATCATTAGTGGACTGGAGTTCAGCTGTGGCGACCCCTAACCGGGAAAAGCTGAAAGACACAATCAGTTGAAAAAGCAAGAGATATGAGAAAATAAAACAGATTAGTTGAAGCAAGAAAATTTTTTTTTTATTTTATATTCTACAAGCAATGAAAACATTTGTATAAATGTAAAAACAAAATAACTAAATAGGAGAAAGGTATAACTCCATTTACATAGTTTTAACAATTCTGCTAAAATAGGCTGGGTGTGAAGCCAGTAGTAAATACATTCTGGAAATAACATTCTTCATAGGTTCATAGGTAGGTACTAGACTATCGGCCCAAGGGCCTATGTAAGCCTAGCCAACAAGGTTCCCTGGCTTACGCCACCCAAGAAAGTTATTTTCCTGTGCCACTGTCGAGCAGAGACACAGAAGTGATCCCTGGGGTGTATTTCCTATTTCCCGTACACTCATCAAGATTTTTCTTGAAGAGTGCTAATGAAGAACTTTGCTTGACATAGATGGGTAGCCTGTTCCAAAGTATGGGAAGTCTCTGGGACAGGAATCTATCCCTCTAACATGTCCTGTTTATTGTGGTGACAAGGTTTGATCCCCAGAGTGTGTAGTTTGGAGGGATTGGGATTTCTTTAGGTGTAGCATGTCCATCAGCTCTGGGTTTGACATAGCTTTATATGTTAGGCACAGATCACCTCGGGAGTATGCAATATGCTATGGAGTAAAGCTGGAGTTTGTTGAGGCAGTCAGTGTAGGGCATTTGTTTGAGGCCAGTAATCCTCTTTGTGAGGTACTTCTGTGGCCTTTCCAGCTGCTGCAGATGTCTTGTGAGGTACATTCCAAAAGGGGCGTTGTACTCTATAATGAGTCTAATGAGTGTAGAGTAGAGGAGAACAATGACCTCTTTTTTTCTGGATGAGAACCCTTTTATGATGAGGTGTGCCACGTAGAAGGACTTCCTGACTACTCTGGCGATGTGACTATCAAAGGAGAGACTACTGTCCACCTGGGTCCCAAGGTCTCATCACACATTCGATGTTAAGTAGATTGCTGCCTATGTGGTAGTTCATGGGTACAGAGTTTTTACCAAAGGGGATGACACTGCACTTTTTGGCATTGAGCTTGAGGCCATGGCTCTGACACCAGGCATCTGTCAAAGCGAGGCCCTTCTGTAGGATATCCACATTATTTAGGGACTTGACTATGGCTCCTAGTTTGCAGTCATCTGTGAACTTTGCTAGCCAGAGGCCTTCTGTGTTAGCCTGTACTTCAGAGAAGTAGATACCAAACAGGAGAGGTCCCAGGACGGAACTTGTGGTACTCCACTTGTCACTGCTTTGAGGTCAGATTTGGAGTCTGCAACTTTTACAGTTTGGGTTCTGTCTGTGAGCCATTTGGCAACCCATATTGTGACATAGGGATTTATACCTAGTTTAGTGAGTTTAGCTGTAATTCCAGAATGGGGGATGGTGCTGAAATCCTTGGCGAGGTCAAGATAGGCTGTGTGAACCACCTTACCCTCATATACGGCTTTGGTGACTGCCTCAAAGAAGTCGATCAGGTTCAGAAGGCATGATCTGCCTTTCACAAACCCGAACTGGGTGGGATCCAGAGTCTGGAGGTTACCAATGTCTTTGTTTGTGAGTTCCATGATGATACGTTCCATTGCCTTGCAGACCAGGCTCATCAGGCTAATAGGTCGACAGTTCCTGGGATCAGTGGTGGCTCCCCCTTTGTGGAGTGGGATAACTGTTGCTGTGCGCCATTCAGTTGGCACAAAGCCTGATGGGAGCTATTAATGAACATGGTGCTTAAGTGGGGAACCAGTTCGTTCTGAAGTTCGTGTAAATCGCAGCCTGAGATGTTGTCCGGTCCCACGGATGCTGTGTTTTAGGCTTTAGAGAGTGCATCTTTTACCTGCATAGTTGTGATTACAGGGGCTCTGCATTCTTCCTGTATAGATATGGACCCGTTAGGGGGTGGGGGGTGGGGGTAAAGTTAGCACTGAACCTATCAGCCAGGATGTTAGCAATATCAGTTGGCTCTGTAATTTTCGTGCCGTTGTGCTGTAACTCAGAGCAGATCTGGGTGTTGCCATCGAGATTCTTGACATAGCTACAGAATGCTTTGAGGTTGTCCTTAGAATTAGTTGTGATTTTGTTTTCATAGCTAGCTTTGGAGGATCTTATAAGGGATCTCAGTTTCTTACTGAGGCTGACCAGGGAGCTCCTCCACTAATGGGATTTTACTCTCTTTTACAACAGTTTCTTCCTTCTGTTGTACAGTTTGTTTATGGCAGGGGACCACCAGATTGTCTTACGTTTTTTGGAGGATAGCATCTTGGTTCTGTTTGGGATAGCACGATCCATGCACTTGTGTAAGTGCTTGTAGAGTGCATTTGTGTAGGATTCAGCAGTTGTAACTGTATTGTCCATCTGCATGGGTGTCATGAAGTTCACGACTTCTATCTTAAGAAGCATGAAGTTGGCTTTGGAGAAATTTTTTTACTGTGGTTTCTTTAATGGGGGTGGGGGCGGGATGTGGATATCAAGGGTGATTAGCTTATGGTTGGATTGGACCAAAGAGGAGTTGACTTCAGGTGTGGAGCACTGGTCACTCATGTCGGTAATGACTAGGTCTAGGATATTGTTGCCCCTGGTGGGGGTGTGGATAAGTTGATCCATGGCATTTAAGTTTATGAATTCCAGAAAGAGTTGAGCTAAGGAGTTATTACACGAGTAGTTTTCCCAGTTAATGGTGGGGTAGTTGAAGTCGCTCATTATTAGGGTGTTTGGTTGAACCCGAATATTTTCCAGTACATCAAGAAAAGAGGAGTGGGAATCCTGGGGCATGGTGGGGGATCTGTAGCAAGCTACAGTTTGGATTGCAGTTTTGCCCAGAGTTAGTTGTACTCGGATAACCTTGGATGCATTATGCTGAGCAACTAGCCTGGAGGTGTGGATATCCTTAATTAATATGGACACACGTCCGCCTTTGGTGTTTTGGTCCAGGTTACATGGCCAAAAAGTGTGGTATGAGTTATAGCCTAGTAGTGCAGGGGTGCTCTCTGGAGCCTTGAACCAGGTCTCAGTCACTGCACAGATATCGATGTTCTCCATTTTAAGGAGTGCCTCGAGTGAGTGCATTTTGAGATTTAGACTTCTAGCATTGAGTAGCATTACCCTCAGTTTTTGCTTGCCTGTTCCTGTTACGGTGGTGAATTTGTTATTTGAGCCTTGCCTAAAAAAGGCACTATAGGGGCAGCAAGAGCCTTAGCCGGTATCTGGAATCCCAGGGGCGACAGGTGCAGGCCATCTGTGGCAAAGCATTGTAGTCTACCGACAATGTCATCCCAAGCAGACAGATACTGGATCCCCTTAGAATGATACCAGAAGCTTAGCCAATTGTTGAAGTCAATCATTTTGTCCTTGTATTGCAATATCATTCTGGGCGATGGCAGAATGCTACTCAGGGCTAGGGTCATACCTGCCTGGGCTACAAGATCGGAGAGCTCTTCCATGTCTCTTTTCATGTAGTTCAGGGAGGTACGTCTCAGGTCATTCACTCCAACATGGACAATGACAAAGTCATATTTGTACTTGTTGTGGAGTGACCTGAGTGCATGGGTTATGTGGCGGATCCTGGCACCTGACAGGCAGCTGACAGTAACCTTCTCCTTGTTTAGCCTGGTGAGTGGGACATCAATGTGCCTGACTATAGAGTCACCTATGACTAGTGTGTTGGGTACGTTGTTTTGCCTTATTGGCTGTGACTGAGTGGCACACTGAGTCTGTGAGCTATGTGTCATTTGAGTTTTGTTGGGGGATGGAGATTGCTTGCGTTTCTGCTTTGGAAGTCTGTTGCTTACAGAGGTTATTATTGAGAGCCTCCACGAATGTTTTTGTGTTACTATGTGTGGATTTTGGTGGTGTAGATTTAGTGAGACTATGTGATGAGTGTGGTGTGATGCAAATGTTTACCTTCTCCTCATGACTGTCAAGTTCAGTCTTGGTTGGAGAGAGCTTTACCTCCAGTTTGGCTAGATAAGTGCATCTCTCACAGGTTGTAGTGTTGGGTGGTAGGAGGAGAGGGTTGTCTGTGTACATGAGGCAATTTCTACATTGCCTCAAGATGCCCAGATTCATCAGATAGACAGGAGAGAACACTAGGAGCTGACCCTTGGACATGCCTGAATAAAAAACTATTTTCCTCTAGATAAGTGAGAAAAGTGAGTACAAGAGCTGTTTTTCTCTAAGCAAGTGAGAAAAGTAAGTACAAAAACTGTTTTCCTCTAGGTAATGAGGAAGGTTGAGTGCTATATTAATTAGTAGATTATTTAGTGCTTACAAGTTCCGAACAAGTGCTGAGCACGAATAAGCAAATTTAAGTGCTAAAACTAAGAATCTGTATCTGCAGTAGAAGAGTTACAGGACAGAAACAAATGCAAATGCAGGCTTTCAAATCAGACAGTTGAGAGAGATGGAAGAGATTGCCCAAACAACCAATAATAAGAAGTTATGTACTCACCATAACGTTCCATCTGAGTAGGTGTATTCATTTGTCTGCAACCTGTGGGTTATGGATCCGATATCGGATCCGAACCGGCATGGTTTACCAGCTATGGATCCAAGCTCTCAGCTCCTCCCCTCACCCATAATGCCCTGCTCTACCCTCATGACCTCAGATCGAGTTTGCCAATAGCAAAAAAACACCCTGAAAAGGGTAACACACCATATGCAGGAAACTGAAAGGCCAGGGGGATAGGAGGGCGGGATGGTTGCAGACAAATGAATACACCTACTCAGATGGAACGTTATGGTGAGTACATAACTTCTTAATCTGAAGTAGGAGATTCATTTGTCTGCAACCTGTGGGACAGAGTCCCCAGCTACCTGAATCTTGGGCGGCCATCATGGAAGGATATTCCGGAGCACCGCGGAGCCAAATGATGCTCTACCCCTAGATGCAAGATCCAACTTATAGTGGGAAATAAAAGTATGAGATGAAGCCCATGTGGCTGCTGCACAAATATCATCTAGAGGAATCCTAGCCTTAAAGGCTGCCGAGGTAGAAACTGACCGGGTTGAATGAGCGTGTACACTCTCCGGTGCGGGCCTTCCTGAAGCTTGATAGGCTAACAAGATACATTGTGAAATCCAACGGGACAAAGAGACTTTAGAAATTGGTTTGCCCAGATTAAATTTAGCAAAGGAAATGAACAACTGGTCGGATTGCCTGTGACCAGCTGTCCTGTTTAGATAAAATCTAAGTTGCCTGTGAACATCTAAGGAGTGAAGCTTATATTCACCTTTGTTCTCATATTTAGGGAAGAAAACAGGGAGGTTAATAGACTGATTAATGTTTGCTTCAGAAGCTACTTTAGGAAGAAAGGACGGGTTGGTCCTGAGGTAAACACGGTCCGGATGAAAGACCAAGTAAGGAGGTTTAGCTGATAATGCTTGGAGCTCTGAAACTCTCTTGGCCGAAGTAATGGCTACTAAAAAAGCAGTCTTAAACGACAAGAATTTGAGATCTACCGTAGCCGCAGGTTCGAAGGGGGGAGCGGTCAAAGCCTGGAGAACTAAAGAAAGGTCCCAGGGAGGAACCGCTTGTTTTACAGGGGGCCTGAGAAGGAAAGTGCCTTTAAGGAAAATTTTACACAACTTGGCTGACATGAGTGGATTAGAGTCATGACCAATGTGATAATGTGAAATTGCTGCCAGTTGTACTTTGACCGTGGAACTGCTAGCACCATCGTTAAAAAGAGTGGTTAAGAAATCAAGCACCAATGGGAGAGGAGCAGTGAATGGATTAAGGCCTTGCCGCTCCGCCCACAAAGAGAACCGTTTCCACTTGCTACGGTAGATTTTCCTAGTGGAAGGTTTATGAGCTGCCACCAGGATAGCCTTAACAGGGGACGAAATACCGGGAGTCCTGATCAAGAGTGGAACTGGAGCAGCCAAGCGGTCAGCTTCAGGTTGTCCAGGTTCGGAGGGGACAGGCAGGATGGATGAGTTATCAGATCCGGGATTGGATCTAGAATCCAAGGAGGATTCACAGAGTGAGACCTTAGGAAGGGGAACCAGATCTGTCGAGGCCAAAACGGAGCAATGAGAATCATTCTGCAACCCACCCGAGACGCTTTCTGAAGAACCTGGAGCATCAGAGGCAAGGGGGGATAAGCATACAGAAGACCGGGTGGCCAAGCATGCACCAGAGCTGCCTCTTGGAGAGCCTCCAGGAGGAGGTATCAGAGCGAAAAAACTGTCGCACTTGGTGTTTGAGGGAGAGGCAAAAAGATTGCAAGAAGGAGTTCCCCACCTTGCGAATATGCGTTCCGCTACTTGAGAATTGAGAGACCACTCGTAAGGGGTTAGAATGGTGCGACTGAGTTTGTCCGCCAGGATGTTGGACCGACCCGGAATGTGCGTTGCTATGAGAAAGCGGTTGGTGGAGATTGCCCATTCCCAAACCCTCATGGCTCCTCGACAAAGAGGGTAAGACCTGGTTCCTCCCTGCTTGTTGATATACCAGACAACCGACATGTTGTCCGATTGAATCGTAATTGTTCCCAAGGGAAGAAAGTCTTGAAGTGCTAGCAACGCTAAGAGCACCGCTCTCATCTCTAGGACGTTGATATGCAGTGAGGTCTCTGAATCGTTCCACGTGCCTTGGACGGTCCGGCCTGCAAAATGCCCCCCCCCACCCGAGGCGGGAGGCGTCCGTGGTCACCGTGGCGAGAGGGGGAGAAGCACAAAATGGGCGGCCTCTGTGGAGATCTGGGGAGTGAAGCCACCACAGGAGGGACCGCTTGCAAGCCTTGCTGATCGCAATGGGATGATGCATAGGAAGAGCAAGGTAAGACCACTGTACCAAAAGAGTCCACTGGAGGATGCGCATATTGAGCCTGGCAAGAGGAAGAAGTGCTATAGCAGACGCCATGGACCCTAGAGCCCTCAGGACCAACTCCGCCGGAACAGAACTTGAGTGGAGAATGGCCCGCACCTGGAGTTGCAGATTTTGAACTCTGTCCGCAGTGAGGAAGGCCCGTAAACTCCTCGTGTCTAACCTGGCCCCTATAAAATCTAGGAGCTGTGTGGGCGCCAGGTTGGATTTCTTTGTATTTATTGTAATGCCCAGAAAGGGAGCAAGATGGAGAAAGGAGTCTCGCGCCAATAATAGTAGATGCCTTGTTGGGGCGGTAAGAAGCCAGTCGTCCAGGTAGGGAAAGACCTGCACCCCCTGAAGCCTCAGGTGGGCCGCTACCACTGCTAATACTTTGGTGTACACCCTGGGGGCTGTGGTGAGACCAAAGGGAAGGACCCGGAACTGGTAGTGACTGGCTCCCAGACGGAAGCGGAGGAACCTCCTGGAGCGCCTGTCCATCAGGATGTGGTAGTACGCATCTTTGAGGTCTATAGAGCACATCCAGTGATTTTCTCCCAGAAGGGGGAGAATAGATTGTAGAGTGACCATTCGGAATTTTTCCTTGGGGACTGCCAGGTTCAAGAGAGAAAGGTCTAGAATTGGTCTTAGTTCCCCCATCTTTTTTGGCACTAAAAAGAACCTGGAGTAGAACCCTGATCCGATCTGGTCTGGGGGAACGGGCTGGATGGCTCTTTTCTTTAGCAGATGGCCAATTTCTGCCAAAGCGGCCTCCCGCTGACCGGGTGGAACGTCTGGGAGGGACTTCAACTTTGGTAAGTGAAGAAAAGGGATGCGGTATCCTCTGGATATGATTTGGAGAACCCAGCGGTCTGATGTTATGGACTCCCATGCTGCTAGGTGCCCCGAACGTCCCCGACTGCCTCCAGAGTGGAGCAGCCGGGCAACCCTCAGGATTGCTGCGCGGGCCGTTCAGAGAAAGGTTCTCTGGATCCGAAGTTCCTGGGAGCCCTCTGCCTCTAGGGCGGCGTCCTCCCTGTCCTCCTCTGCCACGGAAGGACTGGTTGTCCGGAGCAGGTTGGGACTGCTGCGACTTCCGGAACCACATCTTCTTCTGACCCTTTTGGTTCCTAGAGTAGGGCCTCTGGGGTGCAGAGAAGCGGATTCCGACGGCAGACAGCGTCTTCCCGTCCTTCTCGCTCTGGGTCAATGTTTCGCGAACGGTTTTGCCAAAGAGGGCAGAACCATCAAAGGGGGCGTTCGCAAACGACGCTTTGAAGGGCTCAGAAAAATCGCAGTGACGGAGCCAGGTCTGACGCCTAGTGACTAGGCCTGTCCCTGCAGCTCTAGCGGCGCCTTCCGTAGCATGGGAGAGTAGCCGCATAGAGGTATTAGTAACTGATCTAAGAGTGGCCATGCGGGTGGAGTGCCGCATCCTGTCCTCCTCCGACATGGACTCTGGGGGAGATGCAGCGTATTCTTTAATGAGATCTCGCTGCATCCTAATGACGTGTGCCAGGTAGTTCAGCGCCCTTACCGAGAAGGTCGCTGAACTGAACATCCGCTTCCCCAAGCGGTCCATCATCCGAGACTCCTTGCTCGGGGGATGGACTGAGGGACTCTCCTGAGCAAGTTCCCTCTTGGTGGCCGCCGTCAACATGGCATCTACCGGAGGCCCCTTACTCCAATGGGCACGGTCGGACGGTGGGCTGAGGATCCTATCGGGCCTCTTAGGGATTGGCTCCACGGTGTCCGGTTCCTTCCACGCCCTGGTGGTAATGAGGTCCACCAGGGGGTCGGCAGGAGGGGACACCCAAGAGGTAGACGGGCCCGCTTCAAATGCCTCCAAGAACACGGACTCGTCAGAGGAAGACTTGATGGCAGACCACCCCCCCCTTATACGGAGCATTTCCATGATGTCCCCAAATGAGACATCCTCGGGGGGGGTGACCGTGGGGAGCCTTCCCCTTCCTCCAAGTCCGTGTCTTCCGTGAGAGACTCGGGGGAGTCAATGTGCCTCCTTTTGCACGTATGCTTGAGGAACATCCTCTGGGGGCTGTCAGAGGACTCGCAAGCAGCAACCTGTTCCATTGGAGCAGCTTGGGGCACAGAAGCGGGCTGTCCCAAGGGCCGGATGGTGGAAGCCTGGCCCAGTGCAGAGGGAGCGCGGGACGGAGCCGAAACAAGTGCCGGGGTCCGGAGACCTCAACAGGGCCCTCTCCACTACATCAAATGCCGAAGGGGAGCCGACCTCGACCAAAGGATCCGACAATCGGCTCCCCCTCGTATCCGAAGAGTGGATCGGAGCCGGCGCCGAAGCGCTCGGATCCGAAGGGACAGTGCGCTCCGACACAGACGGCGCCGAAGGAGCACTGATCCCCCCGGATCCGAGGCTCGGATCCAGGCTCCGAGAGGTCGGATCCGATGCACTCGAGGGCAAGGTCGGATCTGAAGTAACAAGTACTACTGGATCCGACCTACCCCGCCCGGCTGCTCGGCTCAACTGCTCCAACCCGGGTAGGGGGTCGGAGATGGAGCAATCGGCTTGAAAAAGGGGGTCGAGCTCGCCCCCAGAGGGGGCAAGAGCACTCCCATCTGCATCTGGGCCTGGATGAACCTTCTCATCATCCGGTCCAGATCAGCATCCGAGCTATCGTGGATCTCGACGAGGCTACCGAGGTAGGCCTGGAGTGCCTCCTCGATAGCCTCGACGGAGATCGGGTCTCCTCCTCCTCAGGTCCCGGTGAAAAACACACTGGAGACCGGAGCCGAGAAGGAGGAGACCGAGCCGACAATGGAGCCGGGGGAGAAGCCCGCTTGGCTGGCGGGGCCGAAACAGAGGTCTCGGCCCGCCGCTTATGGTGCTTCTCCCTCCGGTCCTTTTTCTTAGCATCCCTCTCCTCCGAACCAGAAACGGGAGGTTGAGTCCCAGGAGGAGGAGGGGGAGCCGCAGAAGGAATAACCGTAGGCACGGTTACTCCCGAAGGAGCGGAGGTCGGAGCCGAGTCCGGCGGTAAAAGGCCCGCCAAAACAAGCTTGGACCTCCGCTCCTTCAATGCCCTGGGGTTGAACCCTGCACAAATGGAACATCCAGATGTGAGGTGTTCAACCCCCAGGCATCAAACACACCGAGTGTGGCCATCAGCTGGGGAAAGCTTATGGCCACACTCGGAGCATTTAGAAAATATAGATTTGGGTTGTTCTGCCATCCCAATCTAACAAGTAGTTACTAAAACTCAAAAGTAACTAAACAACAAAAATACACTCACAGGCCCAACACACACACACTACGCTAACAGCGAGGGGAGGGATATAACTTTTAGATTAACTCTAAAAAAGTAAATATATCAAGGGGAAAACCTACACTTTCACACAAAAAATCAATAAAAACTTTTAAATTTAGAAATTTAACACTAAAACTAGCACTTAGCTTGAGAGCTTGAGAAACCAATCCAGTCACCATGCGCGGCAAACGAGATCTGGGGTCATGAGGGTAGAGCAGGGCATTATGGGTGAGGGGAGGAGCTGAGAGCTTGGATCCATAGCTGGTAAACCATGCCGGTTCGGATCCGATATCGGATCCATAACCCACAGGTTGCAGACAAATGAATCTCCTACTTCAGATCTACAATTTCTGGGCCAGAACCACTCCTTATGTGGTAGACAGGTTACCTAGTGCTTACCACTCCTACTGATAAGCTAGAATGCTTCCCTCCAACACAGAAAGACTTGGGGGGGGGGCTCAGAAGCTTACATACAGTCCTGGATACAGCAAATCTGTATCTGGAACACTAGTTACAGGAAAGGTAGGAAACAGGCTTACAGTTTTTTTCCATAAAGAGTTTCCTTTGTGAAGAAAGTTGAAGAAATAAAAACATTGTTTTAGGAGGGCAACAACTGGAATGCAGTTCTAATGTAAATCAGAAGCAAGCAATACTAACGGCAAAACTAATTTAGCACACTGACCTTTAAATGCAATGTCAGGGATACAACTTCGTCTGCAGCCACCCACCAGAGACAAGGGTCATCAGGGTCTTAAAAGAAAAAGTATCCTAAGGGAATGTGCTCTACTTATAAAAAGATTGTTACAATCTGATTCCCAGTGCAACACATTACTAAGATATGCTCATATGTGCAGCGATACTACCTTTATCACACTATCACATACTTTACTGTACACACATCCTCAAATTTATAACTTCCCATATGGTCTAGCGGTTAGGATTCCTGGTTTTCACCCAGGTGGCCCGGGTTCGACTCCCGGTATGGGAAAGAGCATTTTATGTGTCTTAAGGTTGTAAGAAAATCCTTCTTGTCATGCACCTTTTAAAGGGGGGGGGGTCTAAATCACATTTTCGAACAAACTATTTAGCGAATACCTATTCGTCGCACTCTATTTGTCGTAAGTTCTATCTATTGAATGATCGTTTTAGCAAATTATTTCCCTGGGGGAAAAACAGTGGGCCATCAGTGGGAATTTGCCCTTTTCCTCGCTGTAGTGCAATCTTGGTGTTGGTATATTTAGTTAGGGAGGTGTGGGGGGCATAGCCCCCCCCCACCTAATTGGGTTTTAAATTTTGTTATTTTTATGACAATCGGTGGTTGGGCTACTGGTTATTTTCCCTGGGAAAACTTTTGCTTAAAACATCTTTCGATGGGTAAAGCTTTTGATAGAGTTCAACGAATAGGTATTCAGTAAACAGCTTGTTCGATGATGTGATATATACCCAATAAGGGTATAGTAATAGATTCAGGGAAGTCATCAAGCCATTGTACTCAGCCATCATCAGACCTATCATTGATTAAGATACTCCTTTCTGTAGATACCTGAGTAAGCACAGCCCACAACTAGAATATCCACAGAGGTTCCTCATAAAAAGAATACAGGGTGTAAACATAATGTCCTATACAGATCACCTCAAAACTCAGTCTCTATACTCTGTTTGCTAAGATTGCTGAAAGGCAATTTATGCTTGGCATAACAGGCATCCATGGTGCCTGCTCTGATGGATCTTTTGCATATGCTTAAAATAAACAGCACCAAAACTACTAGATCTAAGGGTTTAAATTTTGCTTGCAACTTAAATAGGACATGTTGGAGGGATAGGTTTGTATCTCAGAGAATCCCCATTTTCTGGAATATTCTTTTCATCCATGGGAAACAGAACTCTTCCCAAACCCTACACAAGTGCAACCTGAACAAGTGGATGGAAAATTGGAATTTCGCCCTGGTCTGCAACTATGTCTCTGAGGGACAGAGGCAACCATTAAATCATGACCTAAGCAACATACACTCCCCCAATAACCTCTAAGACAAAATAACTTGTTAGATACCATAGGATCACAGGAGGTTACTAGGTTATTGGCCCTTAGGCCTCTACAAGGCTAGCAATGTTATATATACCTTTGTTCCATTATGAACCAACATAATATAGTCTAGGTTTACATGCAAAGTTAAGATCAGCATCGGCTGCCCCTGTCTAAGAGGGACATAGGTGAAACATTTATGGTTTCCCATCCAATTGTCAAGGTTACACTTAAATAGGGTCACTGAAGAGCTCTGTTTTACATGAATTAGGAATTTGTTCCAGGGGAGTAGCAACCTCTGGGAGACATATATGTCTCTCCATCACGTTCTGTTAATATCACAGGTTAGGTTAAGATCCCTAGAGTGAGTGAATCTTGTCCCATTGGATTTGTCGATGTGAGCAACTTCATCAAAGCAGGGTCTGAGACTGCTCTGTAGGCCAGTCCCAAGTCACCTCTAAGCAGTCTGTACAATACTGAGTTTAATCTGTCCATGCAGGTCGTGTGTTGTAGGCACTGAATTTTCTTGGTGAGAAACCTCTGAGGTCTCTCTAGTTGCTGCAGATGCCTGGTAAGGTACATACCAAAGGAAGCATTGTACTCTTATGAGGTGTGCAGTATAGAAGGCCTTCCTTACTACTGTGGACACCTGATGATAAACAATTAAGGCTGGTATCAACTTGGCGTTCCTAAATATCACCACTGGGTTTGACCTTATAATGGTGTAATTAACAGGGGTTCCTCCTTTGTTGAAGGGGATGATAATGCATTTTTTTTTTACATTTAGTTTAAGTCCATGGCTTTGACACCAATCATCTGTGTAAGCACATTTTGTAGTATGTTAACATCTTTGGGGGATTTGGTGACTGCACCCAGTTTGCAGTCATCAGTAAACCTGGTAAGCCATAGACCATCTATTTTTGCCTGGATTTCTGAAAGTAGATACCAAACAGTAGGGGGCCTAGCACAGATCCTGTGGAATTCCACTGGTAACAGCCTGCTAGTAGAGTTGGCATCCCCAATTTTGACTGTGTGTGTTCTGCTTGTGAGTCAGTTGGCAACCAATCTAGTGACATATGGGTTAATTCCCAGCTGGGTGAGTTTCTCAATGATGCCTGAGTGAGAGATTGTGTCAAATGCCTTGGTTAGGTCAAGACAGGCAGTGTGAACTGTTTTGCCTTCATTCATGCCTTGGTGACATTCTCAAAGAAGTCCACCAGGTTTAGCAGGCAAGATCTGCCCTTAATGAAGCCAAACTGGGTTGGGTCAAGAGTTTGAACGTCACCTCTATCCTTGTAGGTAAGCTCCATGATGATTCTCTCCATGGTCTTGCAGATAAGGCTGGTTAGGCTTCGGGGTCTATAGTTCCTTGGATTGGTTGAGGAACCCCCCCCCCCTTTGTGCAAGGGGATTATGGTTTCTGTTTTCCACTCATCTAAGACAAGGCCAGTGCTTAGACTGAGATTGAAGAGCATGCTCAGTGGTTCCGCTAACTCCTATTTTAGACCATTTAATAGGCAGCCTGGGATGTTGTCCAGTCCCATAGAGGCTGTGTTTTTGGCCTTGAAGACTGTGGCTAGGACCTGCTCTCTCGAAAAACTAGGCAGAAGACAGATATGTTATGGAGGTATGATTGGTGCAGACAGGGGGGTGATATTTTCACCAAACCTGGCTACTAGCAGATTGGCAATGTCTTCAGGTTTAGTTTAAGTGTTACCATTCACAGCACAAAGCTGGGCCTTCCCTTTTAGATTCTGGACGTAGCTAAAGAATGCTTTCTGATCTTCCTTAGCTAGGGATGCTAATTTAGCTTTGTAATTAGCTTTAGAGGACTTTACAAGATGTCTCATCTGCTTGCTTATGCTTTGGAGGGAGTTCTTCCTTTCCTGGGACCGTTTCCTCTTGTTTTTTTTTTTGTTTTTTTTTGACAGCAGTTTCTTTCTCTTATTGTACAACCTATTTATGCTGGATGTCCACTAGGGTGACTTATTTTTTCATGAGGATCTTGATTTGATCCATGCTGGTAAGGCTGAGTCAGTATATTTGTTCAGGTGTTTATATAGGACATTTCTGTACACCTCAGTGTAGGGGTCATTGCTGTCAATGTTGGCAGGTTGACTGAAAGTACTGATGCCATCACTCAATAGGCTATAGTTTGCTTTGGAGAATTTTTTTTAACCTTTTTGCTCCTGAGGGTGGTTCAGGTACGATTGTTACTACGAACGAAACGGATTTATGATTGGACTTTACCAGGGTGGGCCTCACACATAGGTTCATAGGTTTATACTAGGCTATCTGCCCTAAGGCATTTATAAGCCTAGCCCAAAGTTTTGTGGCTTACGCCACCCCTTATGTTAAAAAATACTGTGCCCATTAGTTTGTTGTGCCTCTGTCCAGCAGTGACACAGAGATGATTCCCGGGGTAAACCTACGATATAAATTCCCACTGTCAGTCTCAAACCCAGGACCTTGGTAACACCAGTCTGTATGACGTACCACTAAGCCATGACTCTCAACATCAACATCATTTTCTGCTTAAGCAGTCCAATAACACGTTGCTGATATTTTAACATATGAAATTGGCAGTTTAAAGCTCTAATTGCCAAGGCTGCTGAAGTATAAACCTTTTTGCCCCATCTATCCAGCACCCTGGAGTCTCTATCAGAAGGAGTAGGATTTTTAGCAGTAGAAGCCTTAATGTCCTTGGGCACCTGTGAAATAGTCTCTGGATCTGCAACAGGATTTTTGAAAAGGAACTTGTGGGACTCAGGGACCCTGTAGTATCTGTCAGGTTTACTGGGAGCAGAAGGCAGGGAATCAGGGGCCAAACTGGATTCCGAGAAAGCATCATCAACAATGTCTAGTACAGGAGGAATAGCCAAAGGCCTATGCTGAGGTAGGAGAAGGAAATCCCCAAGCCTCTTCTTGAATCAGAAAATTCCTGGCTTTCCCAGTGAAAATGCTCCCTTAGAGTATATGTAAGGTTTCCCCAAAAGAAAAATCCTCAGGAGGGGAAGCAGAGGGAACAGAGTCCTCTGCATAGAAATCCTCATAAGTAAGGACAAAACCAGGTCATCAGAAAAAACAGAATCCTGATTAGAAGATTGATAATCAAGCTCAGCCCTAGGCCTCTTAGAAGGGGGGGGGGGTGGCTACCCCTGATTAAATTTATTAGATCTTCAACCATTTTTATCATTTGGTTTTTAGGCATAGAGGCCTGAGCAAGTGTCCTGGACATCAGTTTTTTTAGACATGGATTGAGATTTAGGCCTTAGCAATGAAAGAGGCTTCGATTTAATATGCAAGTCGGGAGGCCTGAATACACCCTCAGAAGCCGGTGCCTGCACAGCGGCTCAGGACCCATCCAAGATAGAGACATCCGCGGGTTCCATAGTTGGAAGTGTCTCGCTGCATACCAAACTCCGAATGGGTCTCAGTAGAGCCCTGCGAATCAAAAGTAGCGGGTATCAAGGGCTGCGAAAGCGCCTCACTGAGTACTGGAGAACTAGCGACTGGCTTAGGAGAAGCGTCATTGGCAGTTTTGGACCTAGGCAGCCTGTCTCTGTCTTTATCTTTGCGGTTTTTCGGAAACCCGGTTGTCGGATGGCTAACAGATGACATTTCTGGATAATTAAACCAAAAACTGAAATATTTAGAGGCGAAAATATACAGACGACGGATAGTGTGCCGATTAAATAAAGCACAAAACCGACAGCAAGGTACGTCGTGGTCAGGGCATAGGCAGGGAATACAGTACGAATGAAAATCTTTATGAGGTATTTGCTTTCCACAAGTAATGCAATTATTAACTTTTACTGACCTTGGTAATGAGCAAGACAAAGTTTCCCCAATGGGGTACTTAGCTTTTAGTTGAAAACTTCGGTTCTGAAACTCGAAAACGAAAATTTCCGGAGTCGGCCGACCGGCACTTGCGAACTGATTCTGCTTCAAGCACCGCACGGCAAGAAAGACTGATGCAATAGCGTCGGCTGCATGTTTTATACCCTTGACGAACTGACGTCATGGAAGAAGGGACAGCAACTGACACAGGACCCAAAACCTTGTTAATCAGGCCAACTGAGGGCAACCTGTAAGCAGATTACCCAAATGTAATGGCTGCAACAGTGAAGCACAAAGAACATCAAGAATGTTTCTAATTGTTGGGTATGTAGTTTAATACCAAAAATAACAGGAGTTATGTCTTTAATACCTATTCCACCAAATTCCCTTAGTAGTTCGAGGGTATTAATAAAAGAGACAGATCATCATATCATGAATGTACAGCTAAGTAAAGCAAGAGTACAGTTATTTGCTATAGTGAAGGGAAAGTACAGTTTTGTACCTACCATAAATGTAGATGTTAGAGTGTTCACCCTGCTGCAGTCATCACACCCGGGCCATCCCGCCATCAGGCGGTCCCGCAGTCGGCCCGAGCTCCAAAGTCCCGGTCCGGCATCGGCCGCCGCCGCCTCTTCCCTAACGTCAGTGCGCCAGAGGTACATAAGAGGCATCCGACGCCATTTTCTTCAGTTTTTCTTGCCCCAGATTGTCAGGTGCCCCAAATAAGTAGGCAATATATATATATATATATATATATATATATATATATATATAAATAAATATATATATATATATATATATATATATATATATATATATATATATATATATATAGCTATATAAAAAAAATACATATAAAAAAAAAACAATACCTTCAGCCACAAGCAAATACACCACAGAGGTTGTATAGGATAGAATGGTATAGATAAGTCCAGCTAGTTCAAAGGGGATGGAGGGAGGGTAACCTGGATTGCAGCAGGGTGAACACTCGAACATCTACATTTATGGTAGGTACAAAACTGTACTATGCTCATCGTGTTACCCTGCTGCAGTCACACTTGGGTTGAATCCCAAAGCTAAGGATGGGTGGTGGAGTTAAACAGGGTTAGAAGAAGGTAGTAGGCCCTAAAAAACTGCAGTGGCAAAACCAGCTCTAGTCTTAGAATATAGAGGTAAGTGATAGTGTTTGGTGAAGGTGTGCACTGAACTCCAAGTTGCAGCTTCCACAATATCCTTGGTTGACACCCCCTGTATGCAATGTCCTATCCATTTTGAAATGGTCTGTTTTGAGATAGGTTTTCCTTGTGATCCTGCAGCATAGGCTACAAAGAGCTGGTCATATTTTCTGAAAGCCTTAGTTTTATCCAAGTAGTAATGTAATTGCCTGTGAATGTCCAAAGAGTGCAGGAGTCTTTCTCCTTTGTTCTGGGGATTTGGGAAAAAGGTGGGCAAATGAATGGTTTAGTTTAGGGCCACACTGGATATCACCTTTGGCATAAGGGAAGGTTTAGCTCAGAGAGAGAGACTGTCTTGATGAAAAATGAGGAAAGGCTCCACTGCCATTAGTGCCTGTAGCTCTGAGACTCTTCTAGCTGATGTTATTGCTAATTGCAGGGCAGTTTTCCATGAAAGAAATTTTAAATCAGCTAAAAAAGCTGGTTCAAAGGGCGGCAGTGTAAGCTTTTCCAGAACAAAGTTGAGATCCCAAGTAGGTGTTGGTGCTCTCCTGGGCGGTCTTATGTTCTTAGCCCCTCTGAGGTACTGTCTTAGGAGTGGAGGATCCGTGTTGTAATGAGCTGAAATTGCTGATGCGTGGATCTTAATAGATGAAAAGGAAAGTCCTTTGTGCAACATCTCAGTTAAATATTGTAGAATCTGAGGAATGTTTGGATCAAGGGGATTTTGGCCTTTGGCCTGGTTCCAGGCGCAAAATCTTTTCCATTTGTCTGAATAGGTTTTCCTGGTGCTGGACCTCCTGGCCTCCAGAATGACATCCATAACAGCTTTGGATAGACGTGTTGGCTGGTTGTTTAGGTAATTTGCCATGCAGCCAGGTTTAAAGTCTTGAGCTCGCTGTGTAGAATCTGATTGTCTCGCTAGGTGAGGAATTTGTGGTAAAATCCATGGTGGGCCGTGGGCCATGTTCCTTAGAATTGGATACCACTGCTGGCATGGCCAGTCTGGTGCAATGAGTATCATTTGTGGCCTCTCTAATCTGACTTTCAGCAGTACCTTTGCTAGAAGAGGCAGTGTAGGAAAGGCATACACTGGTTTTCA
>NC_056741.1:625406820-625544320 GCF_019279795.1 Protopterus annectens
TGTTCATAGCAAGAAAGTTTTGCAAATGGTATTAGTATGCAAGATGCCATGAATCCCAAGGCCTGCAGAATTTTTCTTGCAGGGAGTTGGGTCTTTGTTGCCATTATTTTGAAGTATTGGGTCAGCTGTTGTTGCTTGTCTGGTGTGAGATAAGCCATCTGGGCTGATGTATTCAAGCTGGCACCCAGGAATATTATGTTTTGTGAGGGCACTAGTTTTGATTTCTTTTCATTTACTGCATACCCTAGGCAACTTAGAAGGTGTTTGACAAATGCCAGATGCTTTAAAAGAATGTCCTTGCTTTCTGCTTGAATAAGGCAGTCGTCCAGGTATGGATATATTTGAATTCCTCTTTGTCTGCAGTATGCAAATACTGGTGCCAGGCATTTTGTGAAGACCCTGGGCGCAGTAGATAAGCCAAAGAGCAGTGCAGAGAATTGATAATGGGTTGAACCTGCAATGAAGCGGAGGTATCTTCTGCAATTTTGTCTGATAGGGACATGCAGGTATGCCTCCTTGAGGTCCAACGTTACTAGCCAAGCATTCTTGCCCAGCATGGGAAGAAGCTGCTGTAGTGTTAGCATCTTGAATTTTGGTACTTGTAGATAGGTGTTCAGAATTGAAAGATCCAGAATGGGTCTCCATGCCTTGTCTTTTCTTGGGACTAGAAAGAGTCTTGAGTAAAATCCTTGTCCTTGCTCCTGTGTAGGTACCTGTTGAATGGCTCTCATGTCCATGAGAGCTGTAATTTGTTTTTGTGCCTCTGCCCATTGATTTGGTGGCAGGTTTGGCATTCCTTTTATCCTTGGCAAGGTATGAAAGTGGAATATGTATCCTTGTGAGACAATGTTTTAGACCCATTTGTCTTTTGTGATGATGTGCCAGTTGTCTGCAAAAAGTGCTAATTTTCCTCCCAAGGGAGCTGCCAAGAGAGATTTGCTTGGTAGTTTGAGGATTGAGTCATTGTGTTTGTCTTCTGCTAGCTTGGGACCTGTCTTCTCCTCCTTTCTGGGTAGCAGTACCCCATTGTCAAGGCTTGTAAGGGCCTTGTGACTGACCTCTGCCCCTTGGGCGTCTGTATTTGCCCCTCTGTGATCTGTCAGAAGCTGGAAAGGACCAGTTTTTTGTTGGCCAATTTCTGCTGAAACGAGGGGGTTGTACCTGTAAAAAATCCTTTACCGTCTGCATAGACTTTGCCTTATCCTTCATTTTCTGTAAAACCTCTTCTGCTTTGACACCAAATAATACATCCTGCTGTAAAGGTGCATCCAATAATTTTGTTTTAACATGATCAGGTAGGGTTTGTTCTTTTAACCATGCATGTCTATGTATGGCAGACCCAGTAACAGCTGCTCTACAGGAAGCTTCCAATGAATCAAATACACATTGTAAAGTATGTTTGCCCACCAGTTCAGCTGCATGCAACAGATCCTGCATTTCCTTGAATTCAGACTGTTCAGAATGTGCGCTCATTTTTTGTTTTAATTGAGACATTAGGAATTGCTGATATTTCAGCATGTGAAACTGACAATTTAATGCTCTCATAGCCAGAGTAGCTGAGGTGTATATCTTCTTTCCCCATCTATCTAGGGCTCTGGAATCCCTTTCAGAGGGCACAGGATTTTTAGCCATAGAAGCTTTAGCCCCTTTGTGACCCTGGGAAATTGTTTCTGGGTCAGCCACGGGGCTTTTATAAAGGAATTTGTGTGAGTCAGGTACTCTGTAGTACCTGTCTGGTTTGGCTGGAGCAGGAGGTAGAGAGTCTGGATTTAGACAAGACTCCAAGTAAACATCATCCACAATGTCTAAAACTGGAGGGATAGCGAGTGGTCTGTGCTGGGGTGGTAAAAGGAACTCTCGGAGCCTTTTCTTAGAATCAGAGTAGTTCTGGCCTTCCCAGTGGAAATGTTCTCTCATGGTATGTAAAGCGATCCCCCAAGTTGTTGAGCACCATGCCAAGGATGTTAAAGCCCCTTGTGGGGGTGCTGACCATCTGCTCCATAGCATTTGTGTTAACAAAGTCCAGGAACCTTTGGGCGAGTGCATTTGTACTAATATATGTTACCCAATCAATGGAATGATAGTTAAAGTCATCCGTGACCACGGTATTTGGCTGTACTGAGACTGACTCAAGTGGGAACAGGGAAGGCTGTGTGGTGTTCATGGTGGGGTACCTATAGCTAATAATAACATGGAGGGAGTCTTTCCTACAGTTAGTTGGACTTACAGTAACTCTAGGGAGTCATACTGTTTAACCAGTCTAGAGATGTATTTGTCTTTAATGAAGAGGAATATTCCTCCTCCTTTGTGTTTTTTTCATGCTCATTATGTGCTCCCAATGTGTGGATGGCATTATAGCCCTGCATGGCTGGGGTACTCGCTTGAGGTCTTGAACCATGTCTCTTTGGCTGCACAGACATCAGCATCTTCCAGGGTGAGAAGTGCTTCAAGTGAATGCAGTTTCTGATTTAGACTAATAGCATTAAGCAGCATAACCCTGAGTTTGTTTCTGGAGGATATTTTTATGTCAAGAATTTTCTTCTTATGACATTGCTTAAAAAAGGCACTATGGGGGAGGAAAGTACCTTTGCCAGCAACATAAAGCCTAGAGGTGACAGATGAACACCATCTCTGGCAAAGCAGTGTGGTCTGTCGACCATATCATCCCAGGCTGTCAGATACTGGATCCCCCTGGATTGATGCCAGAAGCTAAGCCAATTGTTGATGTCAATCAATTTTTGTTTGTATTACGCATCATTGTGGGTGAGGGAAGAATGCTGCCTAGAGCTAGGAACATACCTGCCTGGGACACACAGTCTGAAAGCTCAATCATGTCTCTCTTTTTATAGTCCATTGAGGTACGTCTCAAGTCATTCACTCCAATATGGACTATGACAGAGTCATAATAGTACTTGTTTTTGAGAGATTTGAGTGTGCCCATGATTTGGTGGATCCTGGCATCAGACAGGCAGCTGACCGTGACCTTCTCCTTGTCCAGTCTAGCGAGGGGGACATCTGTGTGTCTCAGTTTGGAGTCACCTATAACCAAGACATTTGGTTTAGATAGTTCTGCCTTAGGGGTTTATTGGGTGAGACACTGATGCGTGTTATCATTTGTAGTGGGTGCTGTTGGGACCATATTGAGTGCAGGTTTGTGCTTGGGAGGTCTTTGCTCTTTTGGTATATTTCCAATGAGTACCTCCACGTATGTGGGTTTATGTGTTGTGTGCTTAGTATGTGTTGGAAGTGGAGTATGGGTGCTGGTAACCTACTTGGTATTTGCTATGTTGTTATGTGAGAGACAAAGACAGAGAGCGTTGATTCTATATTCATAGTACAGATACATCCCTCACATATTGTACTTGCATGTTTTAGGAGTAGTAGATTGTCTGTGTACATGAAACAATTGCTACATTACCTCAGGATGGCCATGTCAATCAGGCTGGCAGGAGAAACATTGGAAACTGACCCTTCCATTTTGTCAGATGTATTCTGTAATAAGTGGAGGAGGGTGGGTTAGATGGACTAGGTTCTGTTGTAGAACTAGTAAAACCAACTAGTCTATGGGAGGTTTAGAGGTAGAAACCTGTGCTGGTGCCTCAGAAAGCACAGCTGGTTTGCTCACTGGGTAGCAGTGTGCAACTGCTTTGTGTGTCAAGAAGCAGAGGAATTTAGGACAGTCCCCCTAGCAGTTATTTAGTAAAAAAGAAAATTTGCCTTTTTTAGCGTCTGCATCTATACACAGCAGTGCTAACCTTCATTGCATGGTGCACAGTTAAGCGCAAAATGCTGTGTTTAAATATCAGCAAAGTAAAAAGTTTTCAAGTAAGCCAACCAAAAGGAAAGCCCAAGACTGAGACTTACTCCAACAATACCCAACTCAAATGGTCCTTGACTAAACTCTTCTGCAACAAGGGTGCAGGAGGGCCCTCTTAACAACTCATTCACTCCAATGGAGCTCAGGAAGTTTGCAGTGTAACTTCCAATGGGTGGAGCCTAAGCCTTTTGAAAGAATCAAATTATGTCCTCACATTTCAAACAAATGTCCATATCTCTGGAACCACAGGGCTTATGAAAGTAGTATAAATAGCAAACTCTTCAGCACAAACAGTTTTTATAGTGGGAGTATTCTTTAGGTTCTAGGTCTTAAATCAAAATTTATAAATCACAGGAAACATAGTAACTCTTACATTTGTAATATTTTGTAGACAACTTACAATATTTCAGAAAGCACTCAAGTTCCACACATTCTCTCAGCAGCATTTTATTCCTCTAGCAGAGAGCTTTCACATGAGGCTAAGGAGTTCTGTCTGTGTTACCTGGTTCTTGAGGCATTTAGAAAAACATGAAAATGACATCTATACACATTAATATCATAAATATAACAGTTAATATCTATTTACCTGCAGTAGACAGAGGTAAAATATTAATGCAGTTGAGTTTGCCATTATGCAAGCTTTAAGATTAAAACCTTGCACATAGTATGGTTTTGGAACTATTGATGCAAATATGAACAAGCAATATTTGATGCCTAGAGGCATCAGTAGGAGTTAACTGCAGATGCACCTGGAGGCGTCACTCGGATGTAAAGATTAAGACGGTTGGCTTTACAGCTCAGAAAATGCCAAACAGTCTAGATTCATCAAGTCTGAATTTAGCCTATGCTATAAATTGTTCAAGTGCTGTAAACTGGTAGTGCAGAAAACACAGTCATACACAATAAAAACAGTTGCAAAGAAGGTTATAAAGTACTTATTTTTCAGTGGAATGCACAGGATGCCTTCGATTTTGTTAAGATTGAATTCAGATCTCTAGCTAAGGACACCAAATTCTGAGCAGCTCTGGTAAATTTGGGTTGCATGGCTAGCCTTACAAAGGTCCCAGTGGTTATTAGACTAGTATATACCTACAAATCTATCTCTTTATTTTTGACAAAAAGTCACAGACCAAGAACATCTCATCTATGAAAAAGAGGATTTCTGGCATTTGCCACAGATTTATACCTCAGTCCACAAAGGACAACTACTTGGTGCATGGGGCAAACTATACAGCTGTACAGCCAAGTACAAATTCCATGGCAATGAGAATGACACAAAAGCAAAATCACAATCAATAAATAAACCATGCAGCTAGAAAAATAATTTAAAGAAACATCCCAGTGCCAACAGAATTGTATACAATCTGTTTTTTATGCAAGCAGTAATGTCCGACAGGGATGTTTTTTTATCAGGAATTAAACATCCACCTGAGTATTGTAAGGACAGACTTTGCAGGCAGAGGGCCTTACCAGGGTGTTATTTCCCTGATAACATCAACCCTAGAAGGCATAGTTGTGCTTAAAGAATGTCTTATCTGATAAACTGGTATGTATTTTTATATTACTATGTATTTTTTATATTTGTGGCATAAAACAGCTCCTCCTCCTAATATTTCAAATTTGCTGCAGTATATATAATTGTTGTTGGAGAAAGTATTTTATATCCAAAATGTAAGTTAAGTAATTTACATACACATTCAGAAGCACAGACACACACATACATATAAACACACACACACAGACATGCCCAATAGTTGTAGTCACTTTGCTGTCTCAGATGTCTCATTGTTTTTTTTTTTTTTTTTTTTTTTTTTAAGACTTACATTTAAATTACTGAAAAAATAAACTATAATAATTTAAATACATTGAAATTCATTTAGAAGTACTATTTCAAACTGTGTTATTGCTGTTAATTATTGACAGTATTCAATTTGTGTTATCTGCGACATGACAGTTTTTCAAAGGTTTTTCTTAACACCTCAGCAGTGCTGGTACTGTTAAAAGTGAGTGTATGATCACCAAGTACCTAGTACTCAGACTCAAATTCCACAGCTGGCAATCAATCAAAAAAGCCTAAAATAAGCCAAAATAAAACAGATTAACTGAAGCAATGAAAAAATATTTTCTATAAGCGATGGAAACATTTGTATAAATGTAAAAACAAGATAACTAAAAAGGAGAAAGGTATAACTCCATTTGCTTAGTTTTAACAATTCTACTAAAATAGACTGGTTGTGAAGCCAATAGTAAATACATTCTGGAAATAATATTTTCCATAAATATCTTCCTTTGTGAAGAAAGCTACAGAAATAAAAACACTGTTTTAGGAGGGCAACATCCGGAATGCTATTCTACTATAACTCAGAAGCAAGCAATACTAATGACAAAACTAATTCAGCACACTGACCTTAACTGCAATGTCTGGGATACAACTTGGGCTGCAGCCACAAGCCACAGTAGAGACAAGGAGTCAAAAGGAAAAAATACCTTAAGGTATGTGGTCTACTTACAAAAAGATTCTGTTACAATCTTTTCCAAGTGCAACACATTATTAAGATGTGCTCATAAGTTCAGCAATACTTTCATCACACTATCATTTTAAGATGGTGCCCTTGTGGCTGACATCTCTGCATTCTCCTCCAGCAAGATTTTTTGTTTGCACTGGTGGTGATGTTTAAGTTTTTAGACATGCAAACTTCATCTGCACTAATTATATGTGATAAAGAAACTTTATTAGAGACTGGCAGTTGGTTTTGTGATATTATTCCTTGCTTATCAGATCGAAAACAATGAGTAAAAATGTCAGGCAGAAAAAACAATTGGTTAAAAAACAAAAAGAAAAATCTAACAAAGCCAGACTTTCCACTGTGCTATTCCTTAAACCTCTTGTATTAGAGGCGACATGGGATATATGCAAATTACCCTTTAAAGACATCAAGTGTTTCAGCTAAATTGCAATTCTGAATGTCCATGACTTTTTTTTAAGTCTATTTATAAACAAATTCAGGCCAATAAAACCAACCCCCACTAGCTGTGGGCATGCATGTTTCTGCCTTCTTGTGGCATCATCAGCACAGTACTTGAATTTAAGGAATCATACAGTGGAAAGTCTAGCTTTGCTTATCAGATCGGTAACATCTTCTCAGAAATGCCTGCAGACAAGGCCTTCAAGCAGGAGAGTCGGGTGATGAATGCAGCTGAAGGAAGGAGTGCCCCACATGGAGGCATAGCAGGAGAGGTAGTTTACATTGTGACTCCCGTGCCCTGGCCCAGCAATCAAAGAGCCTCAATCCTCACCACTAACACCAGAGAAGTAGTCTCATATATGAGGAAAGGATAACAAATACACACAGTAATATGCAATTTCCCTCAAGAACACACAGAGATCACAGTCAGTCCGGGGCTGGTCGCTCCCTTGCTCTCCAGGTACCCAATAAGACTCCCCACTGGCACAGCTATAGGGGCCAGATCTCAGCCTAGTGGGCAAGCTAACACCTCTAGCACCCTCTCTGTCCAACCAGTGCTTCGCGTTCCTGCCCAAGTAGCTGACACACACACACACACTTTGAGAAGAGTTTATACAACCACACAGATACTTCTGGGGAAGGCTGGCACAGGTTCTCTAGCCGTGCCCCTTTTCCCCAGACTATATGGTAGTACCAGCTGCCACCACCCACTAATAATTATCAGCTACTCAAAGGCTCTTAAAAGGGTGTCCAATTATTACTGTGCAATATTATTATCCAATTGGTAGCATAGCCCAGGGCTAAAGCTATTAGAGTGGCTTTGTACAGTTTTACCAAAGGCATGCAAGTACTCTTAACAGCTTAACTTATCTCTACACAAACCACCCACATTTAAAAGGTTTTAAAATATTTAATAATAAAGAATTAAAACCACAAGACAATACTTTCTACTACACAGTTAGTGCTAGTCAGGAGCTCAGAGATCATACAGAAATACTTACAATAAATCAGTAGTACAGTTCTGACATCACAAAAAAACACAGTCTAAACTTTCTAATTCCTAGCTATTGCTACAAGAAAACACACTTCTAAAATAACTTACATAGAACAAGGCAAAGCTCTGTGAGTTGGATTATCAAGACAAAAATGCTTAACACCTTCTGGTTCTCTCTGTTTAAATTGAAACTGCAGTTCTGATAAAACATTACATCATTTCACACTTTCCTGGTGTTTCCAGGCTGATAGAAACTGCATTTACATTCTTTTACACTTACAGCAATAAAGGACATTCCACATGTAAATTCTGGTCATTAACGTTAGCCTTAAAACAATAGGCAGGAAGCCATCATCTAGTCCGGCCAGAGCTGACTTTAGATCAAAGTGTCACAACATGCTTTTACTGGGTCAGTAGAGAGCACTGTTGCCAAATTTTTGTAACAGCATTTTTTTAATTTAAGACAACATGCCTGTGATTTACATTCATATTTACAAATGACAGAATTATCTGCAGAATTCTATCTGGCTAGGCTGGCAGCCTTCACATTTCTCCCACCCGGAGAACTCAAGCTAGTTTTTCAAGTGACCCTTGAGAAACGCCGCTTGAGAGTGTTAGGTCTATCTGAGTGTACCTCACCCCTTTCCCTGTCTTGAGAGCCCATCTGCATTAGCATTGCTACTCCCACTGTAGTGCTGCACTGACATATATGCTTGCAACCCCAGGCTCCATCTTAGCAACTTGGCATTTTGCTGACTGGCTCTGTTTAACCACGTCAGAGCTTTGTGATCTGTCATAACAGTTAATTTTCTTCCATACGGATAAGGCTGAAGTTTCTGCAGTGCCTACACTATGGCTAGGCATTCTTTTCTCTACAGCTGCATAGCATTCCACCCTGGGTTGCAGCCTACGACTGAGATAAACCACTGGGTGCCCTTCCCCCACTGAAGAAATCTGGTTAAGTACAGCCCCCACCCTATGGTTTGAAGCATCCACCTGCACAACAAAGTCTTTGCTGTAACCTGGACTGGCTAACGCAGGGGGTCCTCCCAAAGCTTCTTTAGGCTTCTGGAATGCCTGCTCACATGCTGAGGTCCACACTACCTTATCTGGCCTATTCTTCCCTGTCAGGTCTGTGAGGGGAGCAGCTATGGTACTATAACTGGGGATGAACTTTCTGTAGTACCCTACTGTCCCTAAAAATGCCCTCACCTGCTTTTTAGTAACAGGTGCAGGCCATGCCTGAATGGCTTCCACTTTGGCAGGTTCTGGCCTTATCTTACCACTCCCCACTCTATATCCTAGGTAGGAGACCTCCACCATACCCACCTGACATTTGCTCAACTTAATGGACAATCCTGCCCTCTGTAGTCTGTCCAGCACCTCCCTGACATGCTGAAGGTGCTCTGGCCAGGAATGGCTGTAGATGGCAGTATCATCTAGGTAAGCAAGGGCAAACCCTCCAGCTCCTGCTAGGATACGATCTACCAGCCTCTGGAAAGTCACTAGGGCATTCTTCATCCTAAAGGGCATCTTTGTGAACTCATACCAGCCAAAAGGAGTCACAAAGGCTGACTTCTCTCTAGCACTGGGAGTCAAGGGCACCTGCCAGTAACCCTTGATAAGATCAACGGGTATAAAATACTTAGCCCCACCCAGCTGCTCTAGGGCCTCATCTGTCCTAGGCATGGGGTAAGCATCTGACTCTGTGTGACTATTTAATTTCCTGTAGTCCGCACAGAACCTGTTGTAAGGGGCCTGCCTAATAAGCCTTTGGGGTCCTGTATCCACCTGGTGTTGCACCAGGTGGATGCACCCTGGTTTCCCAGTGAACATGTCCCCATATTCCTACAACATTGCTCTGATTTCTCGAACCTGGGTAAGAGATAGCTGCTGGGACATTGCTACCCCTTCCACTGAGGTGTCAGCCTGAGCCTCTCTGAGGAGATCAGTCACCAGACTCCTCCTGCAGTCCACTGCAAATGCTCAGCACAAGGGCCTTCCTATCATGGTAAGGTTTCATCATGTTTACATGGTACAATTTGTGCCACTGCCTTTTGCCTAGCAGTTCCACCATGTAGTTAACATCACTTAACTTTCTTACCACCTTGTAGGGCCTTGGACTTGATTGTAGAGTTTAACCTCTCAACAAGACCATTAGTCTGGGGTTGGTAGTGGGTGGTCTTCAAGTGCTTCACCCCACAGGACTTCTACAGACAAGCCAGCAGGTCTGACATGAAACTGGCACCTCTGTCAGTCAGCATTTCTTTTGGGAAACCTACCCTGCTGAAAATCTCTAACAAAGCATTTGCTACCTTCTCTGCCTCAATGGAGGACAAAGCCACTGCCTTGGGGTATCGTGTAGCATAATCCACTACCACTAGGATATACTTTTTCCCCTGTGGAACTTGGGTTACTCAGAGGACCCACAATATCCATAGCTACCCTCTAAAATGGCTCCTCAATCACAGGCAAAGACATTGAAGTAGCTCTCACCTTGTCTCCTGCCTTGCCTACATTTTGGCACTGCTCACAGGTCCTGCAGTACCCTGTTACATCTCTAGAAATTCCAGGCCAATAGAAGTTCTGCATAATATGCCTCTTTGTACCTTTTATGCCCATATGACCTGCAAAGGGAATATCATGGGCTATGGCTAGAAGCGCCAGATGGTAGGCTCTAGGCACTACCAACTGCTGTACTCTCTCTCCTTCTAGCCCTCCCTCAGGGGTCCACTCTCTGTATAGTAACCCTTTGTCCCAGTATACAGATTCCCCCTTTCCTTGAGAATCAGGTGCCTCCCTAGCTACCTGCCTCATGCCTTGCAATGTAAGGTCTGAGAGCTGAGCCTCTCTCAACTCTCTCCTTGTAACCCTTCCCAGCTCCCCTTCCACAGGAAGTCTGGCATCCTCTGACAGTAGTGCCTCACTGTCAGCCTGGGTACTACTACTCACCTCTACCTTTGCAGTCACTCTGTCCAAGGGAACATCAGTACCCACAAGCAGCTGTGACTCACCTTCAGTCTGACTGCTACAAAGTAGCTCCCTCCCTGAAGTAACCACCAAACCAGTCCTGGCTGCAAGTAAGCAGTCTGTCTGGGTCTCCCCCAGGCTATCAGACCCACATGCTTGTCTGCTAGCCTGACTGCGTGTAACTGCATAAGCACATGGTACTGCCTCATCCAAATCCTCCCCTATCAGGACATCTGCAGGATGGTAGTTAGTACCTCTGTTGTCTCAAGGCAACCTACTATCGGCATTTTGCCTTTCCCACTTACTGGCTCCCTCACCTTTTGTTCCCCACCTTGCCTCTGTGGACACCTGTATGCCACATGGCCCCAGTGATTGCATTCAAAACATTTAACCCTAGCTCCTGGATGTGTACCTGGACTATTGGCTTCCCTTGCTACTGGAAGATTCTGTTGTGGCAGTCTGGGCTGTCCACCATGGGTTCCTTTAGACTCATGAGCAGTACTGGGGGTCCCCGTGCTTTCCCAGGTATAGGTCTCCCTTCTTCCCCAACTCATCTGAAGTAGCACATTGTCTATCAGCTAACCAGATCATCATGTCCTCAGTGCTAAGGGCTTGTTCCCTCACCAAAAGGTCTGCCATCGCTTCAAAAGTGGTGTCCTGACATCCACTCACCCACCTATGGAAATAAGTGCTCAGTCCAGCAACATATTCACACACACTTTCATCTACCTTGCGTCTATGCTCACGAACCTTTTTCCTGTACATTTCAGGTGTTAGCTTAAACAGTTCTAAAAGACATTTCTTAACCGCAGTATAATCAAAACATGCAACGTCAGACATTTTAGCTAATGCAGTTACAGCTTTACCATGCAGTAAGGGGGTCAGAAACCATACACAGAGCTTTTGGTCAACTTCATACTGTTTACATACCCTCTCAAACATATGAATGAAACTATCAAAATTATCCCCCTCTTTAAACTGCCGAAGAAATTTACTGACCTTTTTTGCTTCTGAGGTCCAGTTACTCCATTCCCCATTACCTCCATGACTCTGGTGAAGAGTCAGCATCTCCTTCTCATGCTGCCTCTGCCTTTCTTTTCCCTCAGCTTCTAGGCATAGCAGTTTCTCATTCTCCTCACTCTTGAGACGCCTCATTCTCTCAGCTGCTTCTAATTCCACACGCCTGGCCTCCAACTCAAGTCTCTTTAGCTCCAGCTGGATTTTTAAGTCCAGTGCAGAAAGTTTGAGCTGTCCATTCTCCAAAGGTATTATATCACCACTGCCAGTCTGATTGTCCCTCGGGTTGCTGTTTTCTGATGTAGCTGTAACCAATACTGCAATCAGGTCTGCCTTAGTCAGGTTTCCATGCACCAGTCTCCTAGCCTGGCACATCTCCACCAGCTGGCTCCTTGTCAGCTTTCCATACGCCTCTGCTAATGTGCCGCCTGCTCACCCTGACTAACTAAGCTACCAAAAGAAATAAAACAATTGTGATCTGAACTCTGAGTATTCACTGCGTGGCTGTTTTAGAGTACAAAACACCTTCAAAGCTCACTGTACACAAGGTACAGGATTCACTCTACCCACACCACTACAAGCCAGTTAGTATTTGCCAACTAATTAATATGTGATGTGGATATCCCACCACTGACACCAATTATGTGACACCTGTGCCCTGGCCCAGCAATCAAGGAGCCTCAATCCTCACAACTAACACCAGAGGGGGCATCTCATATATGAGGAAAGGATAACAAATACACATAGCAAAGTGCAATTCCCCTTAAGAGCACACAGAGATCACAGTCAGTCTGGGGCTGGTTGCTCCCTTGCTCTCCAGGTCCCCAATAGGACTCCCCACTGGCACAGCTATAGGGTCCAGATCTCAGCCTAGTGGGCAAGCTAAAACCTCTAGCACCCTCTCTGTCCAACCAGTGCTTCACGTCCCTGCCCAAGTAGCTGACACACACACACTTTGAGAAGAGTTTATACAATCACACAGACACTTCTGGGGAAGGCTGCACAGGTTCTCCAGCCGTGCCCCTTTTTCCCAGACTATACGGTAGTACCAGCTGCCACCACCACTAATAATTATCAGCTACTCAAAGGCCCTTAAAAGGGTGTCCAATTATTACTGTGCAATATTATTATGCAATTGGTAGTATAGCCCAGGGCTAAAGCTATTAGAGTGGCTTTGTACAGTTTTACCAAAGGCATGCAAGTACTCTTAAGAGCTTAACTTATCTCTACACGAACCACCCACAGTTAAAAGGTTTTAAAATATTTAATAATAAAGAATTAAAACCACAAGACAATACTTTTTACTACACAGTCAGTGCTAGTCAAGAGCTCAGAGATCATACAGAAATACTTACAATAAATCAGTAGTACAGTTTTGACATCACAGAAAAACGCTTAGTCTAAACTTCCTAATTCCTAGCTATTGCTGCAAGAAAACACACTTCTAAAATAACTTACATAGAACAAGGCAAAGTGCTGTGCGTTGGATTATCAAGACAAAAATGCTTAACACCTTCTGGTTCTCTCTGTTTAAACTAAAACTGCAGTTCTGATAAAACATTACATCATTTCACACTTTCCTGGTGTTCCCGGGCTGACAGAAACTGCATTTACATTCTTTTACACTTAGAGCAATAAAGGACATTCCACATGTAAATTCTGGTCATTAACTTTAGCCTTAAAACAACAGGCAGGAAGATTTCATCTAGCCCAGCCGGAGCCGACTTTAGATCAAAGGGTCACAACATGCTATTACTTGGTCAGTAGAGAGCACTGCTGCCACATTTTTGTAACAGCATTTTTTTCATTTAAGACAACAAGCCTGTGATTTACATTCATATTTACAAATGACAGAATTATCTGCAAAATTCTATCTGGCTGGGCTGGCAGCCTTCACATACATGTTAAATTAAATTAAAGGCCAGGGCCAGCAGATTATCCCTTTCCACACTGCTGCTTGCTAATGTTCGATCTCTTCAGAACAAAATGGATGATCTCCAAACTAGAATTGTGACCTAGAGAGAAATCAGAGATTTCTGTGTATTGATGTTCACTGAAACTTGGTTATCGGATAATATTCCTGATTCAGTTTTCTGGTTGCATACTCACTCTATCCATCACACAGTCTGCAAAGAGGCATCGGGTAAAATCAAAGGTGGAGGCACTTGCATCTATATTAATAACAGATGGTGTTCAGATGTGCAGATTGTTAGCAAACACTGCTCAAGTGATGCAGAGCACCTAATGCTGAAATGCAGACCCTTCTATCTACCGAGAGAATTTGCAGCTGTGTTTATCTGAGCTGTTTATATCCCTCCACAAGCCAATTGTTCGGCTGCATTTCGGACATTGTACAAGTTTGTATATGCACAAGAAAATAAACATCCTGACACAGTGTTTATAATAGTTGGAAACTTTAATCATTGCAACTTACAGTCTGTGATACCAGCATACCAGCAATATGTTACCTTCTCTACAAGGGAGAAAAATATACTGAATCATGTGTACAGTAATGTGAAGTGGGCATGCAAGGCTGTATCTCACTCTCATTTTGGTCAAGCTGATCATACTTTTTATTTTTCTACTCCGTATATAGACAGTTCCTCAAACAAGCTCCCACTGTAAGAAAAACTATTAAGGTGTGGTCGGAGGAATCTCAACAGGAACTTCAGGATTGTTTTCAGTGTATTCGGTGATTTGTTTTTAAGACAGCTGCTATGAGTGAAGATGGTATTGTTGATCTGGAAGAGTGAAGTCCAGTAGTTACCATCTATATAAGAACATAAACCTACCTCATTGTACCCCACAAAGACATCTGGATATATCCAAATAATAAACCATGGATTAACTCACAGGTTCGATCTGCACTTCATGCCCACTCCAAGCCATATGCATCAGGCAATATCAGAGACTATAAAAAATCTAGATATGACACAGAGTTATCAGAGAAGAAAAAGAGAATTACAGTCATAAGCTGGAAGGCTATTATTTGACTGCTGATACAAGGCATATGTTCAAGGACTGGAAAACATCATAGGCTACACAGACAAAGGCAGAGGGGGACTACTGACAGCCAGATTTCACTGGACGATTTCAATGAATTTTATGCCCAGTTTGAGGTCTAAAACAGTGAGTCAAAGGGTACTACCATAAGACAGAGGAGCAGAGAGGAGGCAACACGACCTTTCACAATATCATCAGCAATTGGGGCAAAGACCTTGAGGAGGCTAAATCCCTGGAAGACAGCCAGTCTGTTTAATGTTGCCACACACTCCAGGGATCTAAACCTTGTCATCACCTGTGCTTCAATGCTTACTAATGTTCTGGCTGATGTATTCAATCTTTCCCTTGCATGAGCTACAATTCCCTCTTGTTATAAGGCAACCATTATTATTCCACTGCCAAAAAAAAGGGCAAGGCTAAATTTCTATATGGTCTGAATGATTACTGACCGGTTGCACTGACTCCCATAGTGATGAAATGCTCCAAGAGAATCATTATAAGTCATATTCAGTCAGTTATACCTGATACAATGGATCCCCTGCAGTTTGCATACAGACCGAATAGGTCGAAAGAGGATGCAGTCAGTACAACATTGCATACAGTTCTTACTCATTTGGAGAATAAGGACTGTTATGCTCAATTGCTGTTAATTGACTAGAGTTTGACCTTCAATATGGTGATACCAATGAAGCTCATTAATAAGCTGCCCACAGTGGGTGTGCCACTAACTCCTTGTAATTGGGTCTTGGATTTTATTAACGGGCAGACCACGGTCAGTCAGGCTGGGGAATAATATCTCTAAAACAATAATAATAAATACAGGAACTCCACAAGGCTGTGTGCTGAGGCCAATTCTGTACACCCTCTTCACCTTCAATAACCACATTGCCACAACAGTAAGGAAATCCTTCTATGTGGCACACCTCATCACTAAGAGCTTTTCATCCAGAAAAAAGGAGGTCATTGTCCCACTGTACTCATTCCTCATTAGACCCATTATAGAGTACAACCCCCCCATTTGGCATGTACCTCACAAGATATCTGCAACAGCTGGGAAGGCCGTAGAAATACCTCACCAAACGAATCACAGGCCTAAGCAGATGCCCTATGCTGACTGTCTAAAAAAACTCCAGCTATACTCTGTGGCATATCATCTGCTCAGAGGCGATCTCTGCTTAACATACAAGGCCATGTCAAACCCTGAGCTGTTGGACATGCTCCACTTAAAGAAATCTCAATCCCTCAGAGCTACACGCTCCAGTGATCTAAACCTTGTCATCACAATGAACAAAACATGCTGGAAGGATAGGTTCCTGATCGAGAGACTCCCCATACTCTGGAATAGACTGCCTATACATGTCAAGCAGAGCGCCTCCTTGACCCTTTTCAAAATGAAGCATGACGATTGGATGAGAGATAAGAAATTTCACCCCAGGGATCACGTCAATTGCCCTGCTAGACAGGGGTCCAAGGAAGTAAATATTGTGGGAAGAAATATCTGAGGAATTGTTTGGCTAGGCTTGTATAGGCCATAGGGCCGATAGCCTAGTACCAACCTATGTACTTATGACTGTGTTGCTTCTCAATATGACACCAGTATTGTCAAATCTGTGGATGATACAAGAGTCAGTGGTCTTATCTCTGAGGGCGATGAGTCAGCGTATAGAAGGGAAGTGGAGAACCTTGTGAAGTGGTGTTGGAACAGTAATTTCTCTTAATACCAGCAAAATGAAAGAGATGATCACTGATACATGGAGGAATAGAGGGCAGCATTTACCATTATATACTGAAGACTGAAGTGGAAAGAGTGGCTACATTCAAATTCCTCAGTATTACCATCTCTGAGGACCTTACCTGGACTCATAGCATCACAACTGCATTTTCTGAGAAGGCTGAGGAAGTTTGTCATGCCCACTATCATCCTCAGCAACTTCTACAGATGTACAATTAACAGCATTTTCTCCCACTCTGTTACAATATGGTTCAGGAATAGTACAATAAGGGACTGCAATGCTCTGCAGTGAGCAATAAAAATGGCGCAAAACATCACTGGAGTAACACTTCCTGCACTGGAGGACATCTACACCAGAAGAATTCTTAGGAGAGCTCAAAACATCATCATGGACACTACCCACCCACAACACAAACTGTTTATGCTGCTACCATCAGGAAGGCATTATACGAGCATGGCAACCAGAACAACCAGGCTGAAAGACAGTTTTATACCTCAAGCTAGTAGATTGTCAAATAAAAGTCACATACTCCCTCCAGTACTGTAGGTTGGTTCACATTTGGGGCGGGGTTTTTTGCACAAATGTGTTCTTTTCCACAGTATATATATATACATATATATATATATATATATATACATATATATATATATATATATATATACACACACACTGATATTGGTATTTTTATTGTTGTCTATTTGTTGTCTTAGATTACTACTTCTTGTTAACTGTTGTTTTTATATGTTGCTGGAGAATTTGCAGAATAAGAATTTCATTTTACTTTGTGACACTATCTCTAGTACATATGATAAAGTTAAAGTGAAATTAATTGAATCAGTTGTTTTACTGTGCACACATCCTTTAATTTGTACCTTCCCATATGGTCTAGCAGTTAGGATTCCTGGTTTTCACCCAGGCAGCCGGGGTTTGACTCCCGGTATGGGAAAGAAAATGTTATGTGCCTTAAGGGTATACGAAAAAGTCACTCAGCTTGTAAGGGTATAGCATTTAGAATCAAGGAAGTCATTATGCCACTGTACTCAGCCATCATCAGACCTATCATTGGCTATAATGCCCCCTTTTGTAGGTACCTGAGCAAGCACAGCCCACAACTGGAATGTCCACAGAGGTTACTCATAAAAAGAATACAGAGTGTAAACATAACGTCTTGTGCAGATCGCGTCAAAGCCCTCTCTCTATACTCTATTTTCTACATACTGCTGAGAGGAGATTTATGCTTGGCATACCAGGCATCCATGGATCCTGCTCCGATGAACTTTTTGAATATCATCAAAATAAAGAGCACCAGAACTACTAGATCTAAGGGTTTAAATTTTGCTTATGACTTAAATAGAACATGTTAGAGGGGTAAGTTTGTATCCCAGAAAATCCCCGTTTTCTGGAATATTCTTCCCATCCATGGGAAACAGAACCCTTCCCTAACCTTATTCAAGCACAACCTGAACCAGTGGATGGAAAATTGGAAATTCATCTGGGTCTGACAACTACGTCTCTGATGGGCAGATGCAGCCATTATATCATGCCCTAGGTAACATACACCCCCCCCCAATAACCTCTAAGGCTAAATAACTGGATATATATTTGGACTGCATGGCTAGGCTTACAAAGGTCCCAGTGGTGATTAGATTAGTATATACCTACAAACCCGTGTCTGTATTGTTAAGGAAATGTCACAGAGCAAGAATATCTCATCTATGAAAAAGAGAATTCCTGGGACTCACCACAGCTTTTATACCTTAGTCCACAAAAGACAAGTACATTGTGTATGGGGGCAAACTATACAGCTGTACAAGAGAAGTACAAATTTCATGGTAATGGGAATAAGCCAAGAAGTAAAATCATAATCAGTAAATAAACTATTCAGCTAATAAAAATGTAAAGAAACATACCAGCGCCAACAACATAATTGTATACAATCTGTTTTTATGCAAGGGTGTTATCAGGGAATTAAACACCCACCTAAGAGTGTTGTAAGGACAGACTTTACAGGTAGAGGGCCTTACCACCCCTGGAAGGATGTTATTTCCTTGATAACATCAACCATGGAGGGCATAATTGTGCTTAAAGAATGTCTTTTCTGATAAATCGTTTTGTATTTTTTATTACTATGCACTTTTTTTTATATTTGTGACATAACATAGCTCCTCTTCCTAATGTTTCATATTTGCTGTAGTATATACAATTGTTACTGGATGAAGTACAAAACAGTTCCTCCTCCTAATGTTTCAAATTTGCTGTAGTATATATACAGTTGTTGGAGGAAGTATTTTATACAGTTGTTGGAGGAAGTATTTTATATCCAAAATGTAAGTTGTGTAAGTAATTTATGCACACACATGTCCAATAGTTTCAGCCACTTTGCTGACTAAATACATCTCAATTGAATCATGATGTTTTTCTTTTTTATACTTACATTACATTACTGAAGAAAATAAACTATAATAATTTAAATGTTTTAAATAGAAACACACACACACACACAATAGCTACAGCCACTTTGCTGACTGAATACACCTCAGATGTCTTACTGTGATCAAATTAATGAAAAAAATCATAAAATCCAAGGCATTGCAAAACTTTCATGCCTCTTAACTGAACAAGATTTCTGTAGAATGTCCCCAATTCTACTGCATAGTTTTGCTCTGTCCCTTACAGAATGTTTGATTTGCTGGTATTACAGTCAATAATGCCAGACATTAATCTTTCATACTTCTTACTGTTTAGGGAATATGTGCAGATGGACTGCCTGTCGCAGTTTAAAGAATGTAACAGGTAGTCTCTATCCCTTGCTCACTCTTTCTCACACAAAGTTGCTTGAACAGAGCGAGAGAGAGAGAAAGAGAGGTGTACACATAAACATGGACTCAAGCACATACCTATTATTTTTTTTTGCCCCCACTAAAAAAAAGAAGTTATGTACTCACCATAACATTCCATCTGAGTAGTACTTCATTTGTCTTCAACCGGTGAGTTACGGATCCGTATCGGATCCGAGCCGGCAACTTCTACTAGCATCAGCTCCGAGCTCCAAACTCCTCCCCTTACTCATAATACAACTCCACTGCCTTCCATCCCCAGATCGAGTTTGTTGCACCTTATACTGATAACCCGACCTGAAAAAATTTACTTGTGACCTACACTGGGGCTCGAAGGCTGATCATGCGTCAAGGTCTGGGGAAGGAGGGAGGGACGGTTGAAGACAAATGAAGTACAACTACTCAGATGGAACATTATGGTGAGTACATAACTTCTTTATCTGAAGTAGTTTACTTCATTTGGCATTCAACCTGTGGGGCAGAGTTCCCAGCTACTAAACACCTGGAAGGCCCTCATGGAAGGATATTTCGGAGCACCGCAGAATCAAAGGATGCTCTCTTTATGGAAGTCAAATCCAATTTGTAATGAGAAATAAACGTATGAGAGGAGGACCATGTAACTGCAGAGCAAATATCATCCAAAAGGCCACAGACGTAGGCATGGACCTAGTCGAATGAGCTCTCACCTGACCTGGAGGAGATATGCTTCTGTCCTTATAGACCTGCAGGATGCATGAAGAAATCCATCTAGCTATAGTGACCTTAGAGACAGGTTTCCCCAAAAAGGGTTTATAGAAGGATACAAACAATTGATCAGATCTACGGAAATGTTTTGTCCTGTGTAAATAGAATCGCAACTGTCTATGAACATCCAACAAGTGGAGTTTGTATTCCATCTTGTTGGTAAAATTAGGAAAAAACACAGGCAAATTAATGGTCTGATTGATATTGACTGGTGACACCACCTTAGGAAGAATTGATGGACTGGTTCGAAGGGAAACCCTATCTTTGTGAAAAATCATGTAAGGAATATTGATGGACAAGGCCTGTAGTTCTGAGACCATTTTTGCAGAGGTAATAGCCACCAGAAAAGCTGTTTTCCAAGATAAAAATTTGAGATCTGCAGTTGCAGCAGGCTCTAAAGGCGGTGCGACCAAAGCTTGAAGAACCATAGTAAGGCCCCATGGGGGAACAGGATCTTTGACTGGGGGATGTAACAAAAAGGTGCCCTTGATAAAGGCTTTACACAGTCTAGAAGAGGCTAAAGAGGCAGAATTCTCGCCCATGTGAAAATGAGAGATGGCAGCCAACTGAACTTTGACAGTAGAAGAACTAGCTCCGTGTTGAAAAATATCAGCTAGAAAATCAAGAATGGTGGAAATAGGAGCTGTGAAAGGGTCTAATCTCCTTTGAGAGGCCCAAAGGGAAAAAACGTTTCCACTTGCTACGATAAGCCTTCCTGGTGGAAAACTTATGAGCAGCCACCAGAATAGATCTAACTGAGGAGGATAGTCCAGGAGTCCTAGCAATTACTGGAACTGGAGCAGCCAAGCTATGAGCTTCAGGCTGTCCAGATTCGGATGAGGCACCCCCGAAGGGTGTGAAATTAGATCCTGAATGGGATCCAGGATCCAAGGCGGAGCCAGAAGATGAGAGCAAAGGAAAGGAAACCATACCTGGTGAGGCCAGAATGTGGCAATGAGGATCACTTTGCTCCCCAGTTGACGAGCTTTCTGTAGGAACCTTGGAATGAGAGGTACTGGCGGGTAAGCATACAGAAGACCGGGAGGCCAAGCATGAACTAGAGCGTCTCTGGGGGACTCCCCCGGCAGAGGGTTCACAGAGAAAAACCTGCTGCACTTCGCGTTAGAAGGAGATGTGAAGAGATCGCAGCAAGGTTCCCACTCGCTGAAGATCTGTTCCGCTACTGACAAATTCAGAGACCACTTGCAAGGCATCAGAATGGTCTGATTTAGCCTGTCAGCTAAAATGTCGGACCGTTCCAGAATGTGCATTGCGATGAGAAAGCGACCGGTGGAGATCGCCCATTCCCACACTCTGATGGCCTCGCGACAAAGGGGGTATGATCTGGTCGCTTGTTTGTTGATATACCAGACCACTGACGTGTTGTCTGACTGAATCGCAATCGTTCCCAGAGGAAGAAAGGCATGAAGGGCCTGCAACTCTAGAAGGACCACCATCATCTCTAAGACATTTATGTGCAAGCTGGTCTCTAAGGAGGAGCGCAGGCCTTGGACTGTCCTGCCCGAACAATGCCCCCCCCCACCCGAGTTGGGAGGCATCCGTGGTCACTGTGGTTTGGGCCGGGGTTGGAACAAAAGGTCATCCCTCCAAAATGTCCAGAGAGCACATCCACCATATGAGGGACGACCGACAGACTCGACTGTGTTGGATAGGATAGGTCAATGGCAGTTCCAACAGGGACCATTGTACAGTTAGATTCCACTGTAGAACTCTCATGTGTAACTGGGTATACGGAAGAAGAGTTATGGTCGCCGCCATCGAACCTAAGGCCCTCAACACCGATTCCACTGTCGGGAGATGAGAGTGATAGATCAGGGAAAAATGCATCCTCAGGTTTTGAACTTTCTCCGAGGTCAGGAATATTTTGCACTGAAGAGTATCTATCCTGGCACCAATATAATCTATCACCTGTACTAGATCGAGGAGAGATTTGGATGTGTTGATTGTGATCCCCAAACACAGGGCAAGAGTCAGAAAATAACCCTTGGTTTGAGACAGTAGACGCCTGATGGGAGCAGTGAGGAGCCAATCGTCCAGGTACGGATAGACCTGAATCCCCTGAAGCCTCAGGTGAGCCGCTACCACCGCCATCACTTTGGTAAACACCCTGGGGGCTGTGGTGAGACCAAAGGGTAGGGCTCGAAATTGGTAATGATTGATTCCTAGCCGGAAGCGGGGGAACCTCTTGGAGCTTCTGTGCATTTTTATGTGATAGTAAGCATCTTGGAGGTCTAACGAGCACATCCAGTCACTCTCTTGCAGATACGGCATGATGGATTGTAATGTGACCATCCGGAACTTTCCTTTGGCAACTGACAGGTTCAGGGTAGAGAGGTCCAGAATGGGCCTTAAGTCCCCCATTTTCTTTGGCACCAAAAAGAACCTGGAGTAGAAGGGCCGGATCCTGACTGATCTGGGGGGACGGTTTCGATAGCTCGTGTTTCTAGCAGCTTGGAAATTTCCTGTGGTGCTGCCTCCCTTTGCATGGGTGGTACGTCCGGGAGGTGATTGGGAAATTTGGAGGAACCCACGAAAAGGATAGAGTATCCTCTGGATATGATTTGAAGCACCCAGCGGGCCGCTGTTATGGACTCCCGTGCCACTAGATGCAAGGACAATCGTCCCCGACTGCTTCCAGAGTACAGCAGCCGGGCAACCCCTCAGGCCTGCTGCCTGGGTCTGTCCGAGAAAGGTTCTCGAGACCTAAAGTTCCTTGGACCCCCTCTGCCTCTGGGCTGGTGTCCATTCTGTCCCCCTCTGCCTCTGGGGGAAGACGAGCCCAGAGTGTCTCAGGAATACTGTGACTTCCGGAACCACGTCTTCTTTTGCCCTCTCTGGTTCCAGGAAAAGAACCTTTGAGGGTGAGAGAAGCAGATCCCAACAGCAGACAGCGTCTTCCCGTCCTTCTCACTCTGGGCTAATGTCTCCTTGATGGTCTTACCAAAGATTGTAGAGCCGTCATAAGGGGCATTGGCAAAGGAAGTCTTGAAGGGTTAGGAAAATTGACATAACCTGAGCCAGGCGTTGCGCCTCATGGACATGCAGGACCCAGCTGCCCTAGCCACTCCTTCCGTAGGGTCCTTTCACAGAGAAGGAAGCCTTGTCCTCCTGAGACATGGACTTAGAGGGAGACTCCTCCAGTTCCTTTACCAGGTCGTGTTGGAGTCTGGTGACATGGGCCAAGTAGTTTAGTGCCCTAATCGAAAAGGTAGCTGAAGCGTACACCCGCTTCCCTAAGCGATCCATCATCGATGACTCTCGGTCAGGAGGGTGGACCAAGGAACTCTCCTGAGCAAGTTCTTTCTTAGTGGCTGCTGCTACCACCATGGCATCTATGGGGCTGCCCTTATTCCAAGCTGGCCTGTTTATGGGGGGGGCTTAGGATCTTATCAGGTCTTTTCAGGATACATTCTATGGTGTACGGTTCCTTCCATGCCCATGAGGTGACCAGATCCACCAAAGGATCTGCGGGAGGGGACACCCAAGAAGTAGATGGGCCCATGCCGACAGCCTCCAGGAACATAGACTCATCAGAAGAAGGTTTGGAAGCAGACTAACCTCCCTGTTGGTGCAGGATCTCCATGATGTCTCCAAAGGAGACATCCTCAGGAGATGACCTAGGGTAACCTTCTCCATCAAAGTCCGTGCCCTCGGTGAGGGAATCGGGAAGTCCAAGTGCCTTCTCTTGCACTTATCCTTGCGAGGTACCTCTCCAGTGGGGCTCTCTGGGGGGAGCTCGAAAGCCACTTGTTCCTCAGGGGGAACCGTCTGGGTCAGTTCGAGCACGGGCTGTCCCGCTAGTAAAACAATGGGGATCATACACAGAGCTAAGAGGGTCTGGGAGGAGTCTGAGGGGGCGGTCAGGGGTCTCAATCCAATGGAGAGAACCCTTTCTACAATGTTGAATGCCGAAGGAGAGCGAACCTCCTGAGAAACCAATACGGGGGCCGGTCTCCCTGGGTCCAACGCGAGAATCGGAGCCAGGTCCGAGGTGGACAGAGCTCCAAGGGAGGGAACCTGGCCCGACAAAGTCAGAGCCGATGAAAAAGTTTGCATTTCCTTGGATCCGACACCCAAGCTCTGGCTCCGAGAGCAGCTCGGATCCGAGCTGGTCAGATCCGAAACGCTCCAGGCAGCTGTCGGCATCGAGGAAGCAGGTACTGGACCCTCTGACCAAAGCCAACCTTGGATCCGAGTACTCCGAACCCGAAGGTCGGATCGAAGGAGATATAGGTTGGAAAAAAGGAAGTGAGTTCCCCTGTCCTGAGGGAGGGGGGCTGGCAAAACCCCCATCTGGACCTGTGTATGGATAAATCGCCTCATCATTTTATCCAGATCCATGTCTGACCAGGACTGGGTGGACCGCAATGAGGTCACAGACTCCGACCTGGCGGGTCGGGGTGCTGAGGCCCAAGAAGCTGGACGTGCCTCCTCCGGCTCTGGGGAGAACCTCGGAGACCAGAGCTGAGGGGAGTCATGGATCCGTGGTGTCTTAGTGGGAGAAGAGAGGTCTGGAGACCTCTTTCCCTTTTCCCTTGTCTTTGACTCTCTCCCTCTCTCTACCTCTTTTCTGCTCCATTACCACAGGCTTTGATACAGGAGGTGGATTCCCAGCCTGGGAGGGAGGAGAAGCCAGAGGAAGAGAGGAGGGAGAGGCGGCCACAGCAGTCGCTGTGACCGAAGCCGGAGAAGAGGAAACAAAGTCTGAAGGAGGAAGAAGGCCTTTGAGGGCCAACTTGGCCTTTCTATCTTTAAGGGAGCGGGGATTGAAGCCCGCACATATGCTACAGTCCACATTCAGGTGGGCAACACCCAAGCACAAGATACACAGAGTGCGACCCTCCACTGGGGATAACTTATGGCCACACTCTGTGCAACACTTGAATACAAGCTTTTCAGCCATACTATTTATTAGAAAGAAAACCTTAATAAAAAAACAGGCAGTTTCTTTCTAAAACACACACACACACACACACACACACACACACACACACACACACACACACACACACACACACACCAGGGGAAGCTACCAACCTACACCATAGTACAAACTACTCTAACAAACCTAAAGTCAAAAACTCGATGCACCAAGCGAGGGGAGGAGAAAGGGGACCTATACTAACACTAACTGACAGCAAAAAGAAGAAAATTAGCTACTCAAGAAGGTTTTAACCCACTGATTAGTTGGAGCTCTAGAGACACGATGCTGAAGCAATTCGCGGCAAACGAGATCTGGGGATAGAAGGCAGCGGAGGTGTATTATGGGTAAGAGGAGGAGTTTGGAGCTCGGAGCTGATACTTGTAGGAGTTGCTGGCTCGGATCTGATACGGATCCGTAACCCACAGGTTGAAGACCAAATGAAGTAAACTACTCCAGATCCACATTTAGAGGATATAAAATATAGATTCCATTTGATTTTTTTTTGAGGGGGGGTGGTGTCAGAGCTTCACAGCATCTTATTATGCTGCCATGAAAAGGTGCACTACTTTTTAACTGGGCTTTAACTGTACATTAACACCTAAATGTTTTCTAACATGGTGACAATATACATGAACTACATACTGAAGCAATATCAGAAATGGAATCACTATTTTCAGCCCTGCAACAAGCAATCACACAAACACCTATTATGGGATGCAAGTAAATATGTTGTGTCTCCATATGTGTGTCTGTGTGTGTGTGTGTGTGTGTAGGGGATGCATTCCTGTGACCAAAAGTTCATTTGGTTGAATAGAAAAAAGCAGGTACAGCTGAGCAAAACTCAGCTGATTCCACATAATGACTTTTTTCCTGTGAAAGCCTGCAGTATAGCAGAGATCGTAGAATTTGCCCTTTCCACACTGCTATCCTGAAGTTGGAATATAAAATTAGCAAGGGGTGTGGGGTGCAGAGGTACTTGCTACCTTGCAAAGAAAAAAAAAAGTTTAATGAATTTTTATTGATAAGCTGAATTTCAGGCATTGATGCTTGATCACCTGTGGTTCAATATTTTGAGTATACAAACACGTGTGTGTACATACACAAACACACACACACAAACACACACACATGAAGTCTAATGACACAAAGTCAAAATTCACTAATTTGACGTTGCAATATACTAGGGTAAGCCCCCCCACAGCCCCCATACCCTCTACATAAACATACCATCTCCAAGACCATGCAAAAATGGAAGAAAAGGGAAAAACCCTTAAGCTCACTGTTAGCACTAAAACCTCAAAGTGCCGCTAACCGCAACTGTTCCTGGATTTGGAAATAGCCTCAGCCTGACCTTCCTAGCTGCACATTACCACTATAGACTCCCTAAGGATCGTCCTAACTACAAGCACTTAAGCAAATTTTAAAAACAAAATGGGATGGTCAGTTCTGCACATATTAGTAAAGTGAATTTCAATGTAATGAGGACTACTCTACAGTGCAATAATTTGAATCTCAAACTGAATAGCTCCATGGATATACCTGCAGTGCATACTGTTGATTCTTCATAGATTAATATGTTTATACTACGGTAATGACCATTATGGTCTCTACAAGTCTAGTCTAGCCATGCAACCTGACCCAGTTTTGTCCCAGCATTCCTTGGATGCCGATATGGTGGGGTATGTTAGTAAAGAGGTAGCCAAGGGTTATGTTGGGGGGGTATGTTAGCTGGGGATTAATTTACTTACTGTCAGCCTCTGCCCATCAGAGTCATGCGGAGCCAGACTGGGGATGAATTTGCAATTTCCCATCCAATGATCAAGGTTTCATTTGAATAGGGTCAGAGAGGAACCTTGCTTCACATAGATGGGGAGGCAGCTTATTCCATAGAGCAGGAATCTTTTGAGACACGTATCAGCCCCTTCAGAAGGTTCTAAGTATGCTACAGTCAAAGTTAAGGTCCTTGGATCTAGCGTTTCCTGTGCTGTTCATCTTGTGGATGTGCATGGGATCAATCACGGCTGGATCTGAAAATACCTTATATGCTATACATAGATCGCCTCTTAGTAACCTGTAAGAGACCAAGTACAGTAATAGGATTTTAAGGTGATCTGTGCAGGACAGGGTACTTATACCTTGGATTCTACCGGTGAGGATCCTTTGAGGGTATTCCAACTGTTGCAAGTGCTCGGTTAGGTGCATGTGAAAGGGGACACTGTACTCAATGTGGGGTCTGATAAGGGCTGAGTAAAGTGGTGCAATTACTTCCTTGGACCTGTATGCCATACCCTTGCTTATGATTGAACACCACAGTACTGTCAACATATGTTCTCAGATACCTAAATTTTGGGTTAGCTCTTATGGATATTTTGTTGATGAAGCAATTTGATTTTGTGGACAATTTCCCAAAGGGCACTACAGTGTATTTCTTTGCAGTGAGTTTTAATCCATGGCTTTTATACCAGTCATTTGTTTGTCTTATACCCTCTTGTAGAATATGGGTGTAGTGGCAGGATTTATGACAGCTCCCAGTTTACAGTCATCTGCAAACTTGGTGAGCCAGAGGCCTTTGACATTAGCCTTGACTTCTGGGAAATGGATGCCAAACAGGACCAGGCCCAACAGAGTCCTGGTGTATTCCGCTGGTGACCAGTCTTTTTGTGGAGGTGGTTACACTGATCCTGGCTTCTTGGGTCCTATCTGTGAGCCAGCTGGCAATTCAGTGAGTTATGTAGGGATTTATGCTTAGTTCTGACAGTCTGTCAACAATACCAGAGTGGAGAATTGTACTGAATGCCTTAGCCGGTTCAAGGTAGGCAGTGCGCAGCACAGTTTTCCCTTCATCCATAGCCATCATGACTCTCTCGAAGAAGTCTACTAGGTTAAGTAAGCAAGACCTTCCCATAACAAAGCCAAACTGGGATGAATCCTGTGTCTGTAGGTTGCCAATGTCCTTGCTGATCATTTCCATGATAATTTATTCCATGGCTTTGTATACTAAACTTGTCTGACTGTTGTGTCTGTAATTCCCAGGGTCAGTTGATGGCCCACCCTTATGATGAAGGATGACAGTTGCAGCCCTCCATTCATATACCACGTAACCTGTTTTGAGGCTGTAGTTGAAGAGTGCAAGTGATTCTGCTAGGTCATATTTTTAGGATATTTAGGAGGCAACCAGGATCTTGTCAGGGCCCACTGAAGAAGTGTTTTTGACCTTAGTGAGCACCTTCAGGACCTGCTCCCTGTTGACAGTTGAAGATATGCTAGAAGAGATTTCACAGGGGGTAGTGTGGGGTGAAGCTAAAGCTAAATTTATCAGCCAGTAGATTTGCTATGTCACCCTAGTCAGTGAAGGCTGGCCATTCACCACCAGTTGAACACACTGCTGAGTATTACCTTTAAGGTTCTTGATATAGCTGCAGAAAGCCTTGAGATTATCCTTGGCCTGGGAGGCTATCCTGACCTTGTAATTGGCTTTGTTGGACTTATTAGATTCTTGGTTAGTTGAATCAGAGTGCGCTTGCCTTTGTGAAGGTTGCTCTTTCTGATTATGGCCATGACTTTTTTTCTTTTTTATACAGCCAATTAAGGATTCTACCAGTTTGGTTTGTTTTTGGTGTTAGATTCGTTTGTAAAGGGTTTCTGTAAATACTTCTACACAGGTACTAATGTTCTCAGTGTTTGGGGGAGCAGTGAATTTTGACAAATTGTCGCTTAACAGGATGTAGTCTGCTTTAGAATAGTTTATAACAGTTATGTGTTTAGTTGGATTTTACAGGTTGAGTTTTATTTAGAGTGAGACAGCTTTGTGGTCTAACTTCATCAATGAAGACATGACATCGGGTGGGGGCTTTGCAATGCTCTCCCATGTTGGTGAGTACTAGACCCAATATGTTTGACCTTTTGGAGCATGCACTATCTGGTCCAGGATGACTGTGTTGATAAAGGCCAGGAAATGTGCCTGTGAGTTACAGGCAGTGTATGTTTCCCACTTTATACAGGGGTAGTTACAGTCTACCATGAATAGGGTAGATGGTTGCATGGTTAACACTGCTAGTTGGTATAAGCAAGAGTTGTGAGCTGAGTTGTGAGTTGATCACTGAGGATGGCATGTAGCTGGCCAGGGCATGGTAGGGAACCTTGTCGATGGAGACCTGAACATGGACAAACTCCAAGACATCATCCAGTTTAACCAACCTAGAGTTGTATTTGCTGCTAACTTAGATTGGGACACCTCCACCATCAGCCTGTCTGTGCTGCTGTTTGTCTAAATGTGTGGAAGGCACTGTAGCATTCCACTGCCAGGGTACTTTTTGCGGCTTTAAACCAAGTCTTCTTAACTGCAGCACAGATGCCTACATTCTCCAGCGTGAGAAGAGCTTGTAGGATGTGGAATTTCTTGTTTAGGCTCCTAGCACTGAGCAGTTAACACCTTAAGGTTGCTTAGATTTTTTTTTTTTTTTGCCATGTTGGTAGTTTTGTCATTTTGATATTGCCTAAAAAAAGGCTAAGGGAATGGATAAAGTTTTAGCCAATACCCAAAAGCCCAGAGGGGACAGATACAGACCATATTTGGCAAAGCAAAATGGTCTGTTAACCATGTCCTCCCATGCTGACAGATACTGGATTTCCCTGCAGTTACATCATAAAGTAAGCCACTTATTAAAATCAATTATTTTCTGTTCATAATATGACATCATCCTTGGTGAAGGTAGAATGCTGCTCAATGCAAGGCACGTACCCATCTGTGACACTGACAGACATCCAAAAAAAAGAAGTTATGTACTCACCATAACATTCCATGTTGGTAGTCCATCTCACCCTTCATTTTTACATATGGGGTTCAGAGCTGATCCTCTGCTCCGACTTGGCCGATTTTCAAGCTCGAAGACTTCTGGGTGGCTCGTGGCTAAGCAGGTATCCCATGGTGCACCAGTGCAATCCCTAGATCTTGTTTGCTGTTCACTAGCAATAGAAAGAGATAGAAAGAAACCCTTGACCAACAAACCAATACTAAAGGGTCACCAACCAAGAAATTTATAATATTACCTCCAGATCTTCCAGGATGGGGGCAGGAGGGAGGGTTGGTAAAAATGAAGGGTGAGATGGACTACCAACATGGAACGTTATGGTGAGTACATAACTTCTTTATGTTAGGTAGTCCAATCTCACCTTCATTTTTACATATGGGACAGCGTCCCTAGCACCTGATTCTTGGGTGGCTCATTGGAAGATACTCCTGAGCACTGTGGAGCCAAAGGATGCTCTACCCCTAGAAGCCAAATCCAACTTATGAGTAATAAAGGTATGAGGAGTAGCCCACGTAGCTGCTGCACAGATATGATCAATTGGTACCCTGGCTTGGAAGGCTGCAGAGGTAGACAGAGACCTGGTAGAGTGAGCTTTGATCCTGTGGGGTAAGGGTCTGCCCTCCGAGCTGTAGATGAAGGCTATGCAACTCGAAATCCAGTTAGACAATGTCACCTTAGAAACTGGCAAACCCAATCTGGAATCAGAAAAGGAAACGAACAACTGGTCTGACTTCCGAAATTCTTTGGTCCGTTGCAAATAGAAACGCAGCTGTCTGTGAAAATCCAAGTGGTGAAAACGGTATTCCGCTGCATGGCTATGATTGTGAAAGAAGATTGGGAGTTCAATGAACTGGTTCAATGTGGCAAAAGAACAAACTTTGGGGACAAACAAAGGGTTGGTACGTAAAGAAACCCTGTCTTTATGAAAAACTAAATAAGATGGTTCAATAGACAGGGCATGTAGCTCAGAAACACGTCTGGCTGATGTAATAGCTACCAAAAACACAGTCTTCCAATACAAATACTTTAAAGAAGCTGAATGAGATGGTTCAAAAGGATGGGATGTTAGTTTGGATAACACAAAATTTAAGTCCCAAGAAGCCACAGGTTCCTGTAAATGTGGTCTCAGCAAGGTGGCTCCTCTCAAGAAGGTTTTACATAACTTATGCGAGATAAGGTTAACATTTGGAAATACCAAATAAAAATGTGAAATAGCCGCCAATTGTACTTTGATGGTGGCTGCGGCAGATCCCTGCTGAAAAAGCTCCGAAAGGAATTCCAGAATTACGAGAACAGGAGCGGTGTAAGGATCCACATTCATTTTTTGCGCCCAAATAGAAAACCCTTTCCACTTACTGTCATACAGCCTTCTGGTTGATGGTTTGTTTGAGAATAAAATAATAATGGACACTGATGATGAAACATCATGAAGCCTGACTAAAGATGGAACTGGATCAGCCAAGCTGTCAATTTGAGGGTGTGGAGAGAGGGGTGTAGCGAACCCGACGTGGGTCAGTAGATCTGGAACTGGGTTCAGGATCCAAGGATCGTCCAGGAGAAGAGGCTCGAGGAAGGGAAACCAGACTTGACGAGGCCAGTAAGGAGCAATGAGGATCAACTTGCTTCCCAGTTGGTTGGCTTTCTGTATCACTTTGGGGATTTGAGGAAAAGGAGGGAAGGCATAGAGTAGTCCCGTGGGCCAATCGTGTACCAGAGCATCTCTGGGTGCTTCCCCCGGATGGGGAATTAGGGAAAAATAACTGCTGCACTTGGCATTGACTGGACTGGCAATAAAGTTGCAGCAAGGTTGTCCCTATTTTAGGAAAATCTGTTCCACTATTTCCCATTTCAGAGACCACTCGTGAGGCAGCAGGATTGCCCGGCTCAGTTTGTCGGCTATCACGTTGGTTGTCCCCGGAATGTGCATTGCCACTAGAAAGCACTGGGAAGAAATCGCCCATTCCCAAACTCACATGGCTTCTCGACAGAGTGGGTAAGACCTGGTACCGCCCTGTTTGTTGATATACCATACAACCGACATGTTGTCCGATTGTATTGCAATCGTCCCTGCAGGAAGAAGGTCCTGAAGTGCTTGCAACGCCAAAAGCACTGCTCTCATCTCCAGAACGCTGATATGCAGAAGAGCCTCATGTTCTTGCCATGTGCCGTGGACCGTCCTGACCAGATAATGTCACCCCACTCTACCTGGAGGCATCTGTGGTCACAGTGGCAACGGGTTGGGCAGGCACAAAGGGAGCTCCCGTGAACAAACTGTTGGGGGTTATCCACCAACGAAGGTCCTTTTTGCATGATTCTGACAGCAGAATAGAGTGATTCAGCGATAGGTATTGGAACGACCACTGGGAGAACAGGAGCCATTTAAGGATTCTCATATGCAACCTGGCTAGAGGTATTAACAGAATGGTTGAGGCCATCGTTCCAAGAAGTTGAAGAATCCACTTTGCTTTGACCTTCCGATGTGGGAGTAGTCGCTGAACTTGTGAGATGAGGTTTTGTGCTCTTTCGGTGGAAAGCTGTCATATCCACTGTGTCTACCTCTGCGCCTATAAAAATCACAGATTGGGAGGGCAGTAATACAGATTTTTTCCAATTTATGGAGATCCCTAGTTGAGCACAAAGCTAGATGGTGATGTCCCTGTTTTGGAGAAGTAGATGCCTGGTGGGGGCGGTCAGGAGCCAGTCATCCAAATACAGAAACACCCGGAATCCCTGACGTCTCAGGTGAGCTGTCACTACTGCCATGCATTTGGTGAACACCCTGGGGGCTGTGGTGAGACCAAAGGGCAGAGCACAAAACTGATAATGGCTGGCTCCCAGCCGGAAGCGCAGATACCTCCTTGACGCCTTGTCCATTTTTATATGGTAGTAGGCGTCTTGGAGATCTAGAGAGCACATCCAATAGTCTTTCCCTAACAACGGGAGTATTGACTGCAGTGTTACCATCCAAAACTTGTCCTTTTTCACAGATTTGTTTAATCTGCTGAGGTCCAATATTGGCCTCCAGTCTCTGGTTCATTTTGGGACTAAAAAGAACCTGGAGTAAGTTCCGGATCCTATCTGGTCTGCAGGCATGGGCTGGATGACTCTTTTTGAGAGCAGCTTATTGAACTCCACAGTTGCCTGATCCCTGTGATTGGGTGGAACATCTGGGATCTTCTTGGGAACAAACGGTGGAAGGGAAAAGGGTATGATATATCCTCTGGTAATGACTCTGTACCCACTTGTCTTGGGTTAAATTTAACCAGGCTTCTGGATACAAAGAGATGCGACCCCCGACTGGCCCCAGAAAAACGCAGTCGGGCCCCACATCAGGAGCACTAAGGCCGCCCTCGAAAGGAACTACGGCCTTGCTGATATTGTGGACCTCCCCTGCCTCTAGGGCGACGTCTACCATTTCCTCCTCCTCTGCCTCTGAAGGAGGATTCACTCTGTGTGTCTGGAAAGGCCCTCTGGGACTTTTTGAACCACATCTTACCTCCCACTTTTACCTTTGGGGTATGGTCGAGAGGGGATAGTAAAACGGACTCCCACGGCAGAGAGAGTCTTTCCTTCCTGTTCACACCGAGTGAGTGTATCTTTCACCTTGGAGCCAAACAACGAGGAACCATCAAATGGGGCGTTGGTGAAGGTGGACTTGAACGGCTCTGCAATATTACACAAGCGCATCCAGGAGTGGCGTCTAAGGACAACTCCTGAACCCTTTGCTCTGCTCGTTCCATCAGCCGCATGAGATATGAGCCGCATGGAGGGGTTAACTACGGACTTTAGGGTGGACAACTGAGCAGAGATCCTATCCGGAACTCCCTCAGGACAAGCCCTGTATGGAATCTCCTAACTCCTTGAGGATATCCCTCTGCAACCTCGTGAAATGGGAAAGATAGTTCAGGGATTGAAGTGTAAAGGCCGCTGAAGTAAATACGCACTTCCCAAATCTGTCCATCTGTCGAGACTCCTTGTTTGGCGGATGTACAGAGGAAGAAGTCTCCACCAACTCCTTCTTCGTGGCTGCCGCCACCACCATGGCATCTACATGTACGCCCTTAGACAAGAATTCTTTTCCAGGAGGGGCAAAGAGGAACTTATTTGGTCTTCTAGGTACTGGCTCCATGGCATCAGAAATATCTCACACCTTCCGGATAACCAGATCCATTAGCTTGTTGAAAGGTGGAGACACCCAAGAGGCAAAGGGTTGAGACCCGAAAGCCTTCAGGTACAATGACTCCTCATCAGAAGGGTTGACAGTGGGCCAGTCGCACCTCTGTTTAAGGATCTCTAGAATGTCCACAAAGGAGACATCATCAGAGGGTGACTTAGGGAACCCCTCCGACTCATTGAGGTCAGTGTCTGATGTCAGAGACTCATCCTGGGAGTCAATATGCTTCCTCTTGCATACTCTCTTCCATGGGGGCTCCTCAAAAGGACCTTCTGGGGATGCCCCGGAAGAGTGGGGGCCACCAGCCGGTGGCTCCTGTGGCTGTGGGTCTCTGCTGTCTCTGGAGAGAGTAGGGACTGAGACTGAAGTGGGAGCCCTGGGGGGAAGAGTGCTTGTACCACTGTTAGGGGCTGTAGATTGTGGCAGCACACTCTTCATCACCTCAAAAGCAGATCTCTCCAGCTCCGAAGACCATCCCCACTCCGAAGAGAAAAGGACGGTGCCAGAGCCATCGGCTCCAAGATAGACACAGGGTCCGAGCTCACCCTGGCGGAGGCACCGACAGGAAGGCTCGGAACCGACGAAGATCGATTCAAAACCTCCCTCTCGGCGCCGACAGAAGAGCTTCAGTTCCTGGACACGACAGATGGAGCCGAACGTGTCGAAGCCGAACTCAGCTCCAATGCAACAGCAAGGGGAGCTGGAAACGAGGGTTCCTCCTTTGGTAGCAAGCACTCCGGCTCACGGCTTGGAGGAGGAATCACGGATGGAGACAAAACTGGTTTGAGTGGCTCCGAGGCTGATTGGGTCAGAGCCAACAAAAATTTAGGCAGGGTAGATGACTTGAGGAGTCTCACCTCTCCACATCTTCTTCCAAAAGACTCCTCGAAGATAAGTTTGGGGATCTTGACCTAGCAGGCACTGGAGATTTGACCATCACAGAGACCGGTCGGGACTCTACAGACCGGCTCCGAGAAGCAGAGTCAACTATCAACAAGGATTCAGCAGTCGGCACCGAAGTATCTGTAACCGACTCCAAAACCACAGTGCTCTCCTTCGGCTCCGAAGACTGAGGAGTCAGGTTTTATTAATTTGGCAGGCGGCTCCGAAACAGTAGCCGGTGCTGGAGAAGGCCTTTTTGAACCTTTAGATTTTTAATCAGATCTTGACTTAGATGACTTAGTCGCGGAAGCAGAAGAAACAGACTAAGCTTCCTCGAAGGTTGGCTTCAAAAGACCCCAAGTATCAGTTTGTTCTTTCTCTCCTGCAACACTCTAGGAGAGAAAGCATGACAAAACAAACATGATTCTTGCAAATGGATGGCTCCCAAACAGTAGACACAGCTACTGTGGCCATCGGTCAAAGATATTTTCTGGGAGCACTTCATACATTTTTTAAACCCAGAGGGTTTGTGCTCCTTGCTATCCTTAGACATTACAACCCACAATCAATCAGAGGGAAAAAAGAAAAAGAGAAAGAAAATGACTGAGGACTAGGTCCTCTAACTAAAACGGGCCTAGGCCCACAGACGAATTACACGAGGACTAGGTCCTCTAAGTTAAACGGGCCTAGCCTGGTGTAAGCTAGAAACCTAGATTTTCCACTAAACACTAGACAGATTCAGTCACACAGGAAAAAATTTCAAATACAATACAGTGGAAGCAACACGAGGACAAGGTCCTCTAAGTTAAACGGGCCTAGCCCTGTGAAGAACCGTGTCTTCTAATTCAAACAGACCAAGAAGGCGCACAAACACGCGCTCAAGGGCAGCAATTAACAAAGCGGGTCCACGCTAAAGACCACCAGTCAACAATAACCGCTTGACAGGAAATAATCAATAGGAGCCCCTATTGATTAAAAATGGCGAACTCGCTGAACTAATTCTCTCGACAAGAAAAGGCAAGTGCATCTAATTACTGAATACAGGAGACTACTATACTAGTCACACAAGGCCACGAGGCAATTTAGGTAAATCCTAACTGTAAATAACAGGGAAAAAAAAAGGCAAAGCCGCCAAAACTAACGGTTTAGGAGAAGCGCAAATGCGCCTAACTACTGGTACACAGGATATGACTAAAAAGGTCACACAACAACCACAAGATAATAAAGATAAGTCCTATAATGTGTATATTCAATAATTAAGCAAAAGATACTAGAATAATGAAAATTTGCAAAAACTTAGCCAGAGCCAAGAGAAGCACATCCAAACTCGTCGACGCGGCAAACAAGATCTGGGGATTGCACTGGTGCACCATGGAATACCTGCTTAGCCACGAGCCAACCAGAAATCTTCGAGCTTGAAAATCGGCCGAGTCGGAGCCGAGGATCAGCTCCGAACCCATATGTAAAAATGAAGGTGAGATTGGACTACCTAACGTCATCTCTTTTCATGCAGTCCAGTTAGGTACACCTCAGGCCATTTACACCCACATGGATTATGATAGAATCATATTGGTACCTGTGGTGCAGTGACTTGAGTGCATGTGTGATACTGCAGATCCTAGCTACAGACAGACAACTAATCAATATCTTCTTGTCCAGCCTGGTGAGAACAGTATCTGTGTGTCGTACAGTACAATCCATGACTACAGTACTAGGGGAAGTGTTTGCTTGCCTTATGGGCTTTATTCTTGGGGGGATCATTGGGTGTAGGCTCGTGTGTCATGTTAGGTGTTGCTTCTGGTTTGTGCTCTACTGTTTGCTGAGTGTAGGTCTTGCAATTTGATGGCTTAGGAGGTATTTCAGGTTTGAAGAGGTTTCTTTTTAAGTGCCTCAACATAAGGTCTATGTATGTGGTAAGTGGTATATGTGAAGGATGTGGTGTGTGTTCTTGACAAACTTGTTTGTAAGAGATATTTTTGGCTCCAAGAAAGTTACGTATGTACAGCTCTCGCATACTGTGTTAGTTTCTTTACAGATTAAAAGATTGTCTGACTACATGAGGCAATTGCTCCATTGTCTCAGGATGTCCATATCTACCAAGCTAGCCACAGACACATTAGGAAATTGCAAATGCATGTTGTCAGGACTTGTATTAGGGTTGGGCTATTATGGCTTAGGGTCTTGGTTTTACAGGGGACACCTGAGTGGTATCTAGGATGAAGGCTAGATGTTAGATAGTGCTATGATATTAGTACTGTTTGATGCTCCCACTAGCTGACCTAAGCTTGGCTCCACACAAAGTCTTTCTGTATAACGGGTTAAAGTCCTAAGTAGTAGCTTTATAGGTTTGCTGCTATATAGTGTACTGCTAAACACTAGTGAGCAGTGATCAGCTCCATGAAAACGTGCTTAATTTATAGCAGACAGAAAAACTAACTTCCGTGTCCTCTGGGCAATAAACAGCTACACTTTGAGCTCCTTGGAGCGCCTTCAAACTCAGACAGGTAAACACCTTCTGACACAAGATGGATGATCTTGGAACTTCATAATGTAAAAGCACAACAAAAGTAGCTCTCAAGTGCAGATTAACACCCAACCAAGTCTCTGGCTGATGAAACAATCTCACTTTAAGCCTCCCTGTACGTTTCCCAACTTGAACTCACCAGGGTACTTTACTACTGTCACTAGAATAGCAGTCTTAATCATCTTAATGTAAAAACTTTCTTCGTTTAGCCAAAAGTGAAACTGTATCAGCAAGCTACAAAAATTGTCACTTTAAGCTCCCTTGTGTGTTTTCCAACTCGGATAGACCAAGCTACCTTTCTACTCCACTAAAATTGCAGTCCTAGCATTCTTAATATTAAAAACACAGTTTAGTTAGCCACAAGTGAAAAGGCACCAGAAACAAGTCTAAAACTAGCTACAAGTAATAACTGCAAAATGATTCAAAGGCAAATATGCCAGCAATGAGAAACACACACACACACACACACACACACACACACACACACACACACACACACACACACACACACTTTAAATGCTCCCAAATTTCCAGCGGTCCCAAAAACTGAGATGTCAGACTGCTTGTAAAATGTAAAATACCGGGGGGGGGGGGGCTGTGTTAATTACCATGGGCTTTAGTTACAACTAGCTACAACAAATACAGAAAAACACCTAGGCCCAGCACAGAAATAAAAAAGCAATGCATACCATAAAAATACCTTAAATTAATAACTTTAACTTTAGGTAAAGAGCAATCACTACAAATAACTAATTTAAATTGTAAGAGAAGTGCAATAACAAATGTAGTTTAAATGTTCTTCTCACTGGATACAAAATGTAGTCCAAACGCTTTGTTATCAAGCTTCCAATTTCCAGCATTCAAATTACTTCATTTCTGTTACAGCCAAGATGACAGAGTTGTGATCAACTTTTCTAAAGCACTGGTGATTTTCCTGCTGCCACATTTGGGCAACCATGGAGTTACTACAGTTAAGTAAGGAGTGTGAGGGCAAAGTCCACAAACTAGGCTGTGTGGGAACAGAACCTCAATAAAAAAGCAATGCTAAGGAATTACTTGTGTTTCTTTCATGTTATTAAAGAGGTTGTTGGGACTATGGTACTTGGATAACATGCATGTGTGCAGTGTGTGGTGTATGTGTTACTATGGTACCTGGGTAGTGTGTGTGTGTGTGTGTGTGTGTGTGTGTGTGTGTGTGTGTGTGTGTGTGTGTGTGTGTGTGTGGAAAATGTCATGATGGCCGAAGTTTCATCTATTAAGTCAAGTCTCTCTTTTTTGGATTTTACATACACCTCTGCAAAAATCAAACAATGAGGTAAAAAGAATGGCAGACTGGGAAGCCTCTCAAGTATTACTCCTTTAGAAACTGACAAAGCCTTTGTCCCAGTGCCTCCGGGCATGAACGAAATGTATTCAATTAAGTGCATTCTACAACTTAAAAATGTGGTTAGGAGTTGACTATTATGCTGTGTTTAAAATGGTCTATGCATACTATTGTCTTAGAGTGTATTTGACTTTCAGCTTCTTAAGTCAGGTTTTGCTGTTTTTCACTTACATGTTTTTATTTACATGCTTTTAAGGTTTATTATACTCAAAGACAAAAAAAATATAAATACATACATACACTGTAAAATTATAATTTTAACTGTATTAATATTTTATAATAGATAATTATATAATAATTATAATTATTGGTTTTAGATTTCTTACACTGATTTTTTACACTATTTATCTATTATTTTAAAATATTGCTTTAAAACAATGAGTTAGATGAGAACTGTTTAAGCTATATATTTTAGGTAATGAATGAAGGTGGTTGCCACTTTAAGATTCAGGAACCAGCTGATTTTTCACTTCCTATATAGTGTATGGCCTATGTTGTATAATTATCTGAAGAAGTTGGGCTATGTGGCCTGACGAAAAGCGCTTTATGTGATTGTTTGTTTTTTGTAATAAACAGTACGTTAACTCATCGTGCTTGCAGGATTTATTTGGGCAGTTGGATACACTGTGGTGCTTCTTTTGGTAGTACGGATCCAGTTTGTGTTTGTGTCTTAGAGTCATACTTGTACCTGTTGTGGAGAGACTTGAGTGCGTGTTTGAAACGGCAGATTCTAGTGCCTGACAAACACCTGACTGTAACCTTCTCCTTGTTGAGCCTGGTGAGGGGGACATCAGTGTATCTCACTATCGAGTCACCACTGAATAGTATGTTTGGTTTATTGTTATGCCTTATGGGCTGCGTTGGTTTATTGTTTTGCTTAATGGGCTGTGTTTGTGAGACACTGGTGTGTTGACTACTGTGTGTGATGTGATTAGTGTTGTGTGTGGAGTGCTTGTGAGTGTGTTTTGGGGGTCTCTGTTGTTTAGGTAAGTTTTTGTTGAGGACCCCTGCATAGGTGGGTGTGTGGCTCTGTGATGTGGGAGGTGTGGTGCTTGTACTGGCAATCTCCTCTTTGTCAGGAGTACTGACTGTGGTGTGAGACAGCATGGATTCCAGCTTACTAATATAGCTGCATCTCTCGCAAGTAGAAGAGTTATGTGATAGGAGAAGTAGACTGTCCGTGAACATAAGGCAGTTGCTACATTGTCTCAGTATGCCCATGTCGACCAGGATGGTAGGAGAAACTGATGGGAGTGGTCCAGACATAGTGCTCCGAGTACTTGGCATACTTACAAAGAACAGGGTTTGATAAGGGATTGTCTGTAAAATAAATTGCCTGAAGCACAAGTGCTACATCCAAATCTAAGATGCTTAGAATATTAATAAGGCTACTAACAAGCAGTAATAAGTGCAGAATAAGAGCATGTGTACACTTAAGAGCACAGAACAGCAAACTAAGGTAATAAGGTAGAAGACAGTTAAGCAAGAGCAGCTGAATAAAGTATATATTTTTTTCCAGTGGAGAGGGAGGAAAGAGAGCAGATTGAGAGACTATAGAGGTTGTCCTTCCCAAGTGCTCTCTCTGTACACAGCAGAAGGATTGGATTGGCAGGAGTTTCTGAAATCAAAATATGATCTCACTGTACTCAATTGAGTGAGCAAATGAGATGGGCCCAAGAGGAGTGTCAAAACAAATTTACAAGCAGGGGTGGGCAATTCCAAAGCCACCAAGATTAACACTACAACAAGAACAGGGAGAGAGGGTAGGAAACTAACTGCAGAAAAACAGAGACCACAATATTCAAGTAATATTCAATGAAACAAATAAATAAAATGCAGTACTAATCTTAAATAATAAAGCTACACTTTTCAGACTTCCAGCAAACTAATTGCAGAAAGACAGAGACCACAATATTCAAGTAATATTAGATGAAACAAATAAATACTAATCTTAAACAATAAAGTGCAGAGAGAAGTATACGTAAATCAGGCTGTGTTGCCCAGTTGATTTTCGCAGGTAGATCACAGCCGGCCAACAGCTTAGATGTCATAAACTTTACATTAAACCACAACCCCAAAAATGTTGATTTTTTTCAGTTGTGATGTTACTATAGGGCAACATATATTATGTCCACAGAATTTAATGGGTCATCTTCACACATGAATAGTGGTGCACGCATTATAGTCTATGGATGCAATAGATGCTTTTCCTACTCTAACATCATGCAGATTAAACTCCCCTGTTTTTTTCTTAGTGACATCAGTGCAAGGAAACAGAGTATTTTCAAATATTTTTTTATATATTAAGGAGATGAAAGAAATGTTCTGTGATGGGAAAAGTACTGTTCAGCACTTTATCCACTGTATGCTGGGTGCTAAGGTAAGTTTTTGAATGTCAACCAAGATGGTTTTGCCCACTTTCACCATATTTTCTAGAGATTCTATGAAAGGCAGCAATCATACAAATCCCCTTCACATTCTCAGCAAAATTCATAAGACACAGCCAGACATGATGCATATCACTACACTGCCACTTGCAGCCCTTGCCACATGATCTGTTGAACTGAGAACTAGCTACATGGTAAGATTTATTAACAGAACAGATGGTGGTCAGCTGCAATCTCAGCTTGATCTTCAAGTTCTCACCAGAACAAAGTCATTTGTAACAGCTAGTCTAATTACCCTCGGGGATAAGGAAGAATATGCATAAACAACCTGAATCTGTCCATCTCTCTAGAATCCATAACTGGTAAATTTCTGAAGTGGATACCTTCATAAAGACTGCTGTTACAACAATATAATATAGATTAGATGCCTCTGTCCAATATGTCCAGTCTCTGGGAGGCCAGAGGATCTTACCTGTCTCCTTGAAACAGGTAGTACAATGCCAGGATTTTTCCATGTCTGGACCTTCAGCTACATTGCCTCATTAAGAAGGACAATGACTCACGAAGGTGGGGAGATCAGAAGGTCTTTCGCATGATGAATACAAAGTAGGGGATGGTGGCTCTGTGAATCATCCCACCTTTTGTCTTATAAAACTTCAATATTTTTTATATGTGCTGTTTTGCCCAGTGTCTGCTGATCATCAAGACTCCCCCAAATGGACATAAGCCCATTTGTTCCCCTGTACTGAGTATCCTAACGTGCAGCCAGAGCCATATACATCATACAGACAACCATGAGGGTGATTTCCTAGCATACTGGCAAATGGTATAAGAGCTAACTTTTACCCTGGGTAAAAGACACATGACATGCATCACTGCAACAGCAATTATGCCTTTCTTGAGCGAGCACATGCACCTATGTACCCACAATGAGGGGGTGCAATCTAAGTGGCTTGGGGGCTGAATGCCCGCCCCAGAAGCATCACTGCATTGCCAACCTTCCTCAGAGGGACTGTGGCACTGGACATTCCCCAGTCTGCCTCAATACCCCAGGACTGGTATATGACCATCCTCTTCAAGCTAGAACCAACAGAAGTCTGAGCTGTTAATCAAACTCATGTCCCCTAAGCTATAGTCAAGTCTTTAACCCTCTAAGTTAATAGAGCTGGCTTCTTTAACCACAGTATTTCATCCAATCTGTGATTATCTAGGAGGAGAATGGGGGAACTGAGCCACATCCTCATCAAGGTCAGCCATGGGACACTCCTGAGAGGAGTTTATTTGCCTCCTCTTCCCATCGGTGCCTTTGTCCATGTCTCAGATGGAACTCTTCTAAGAAGGAAGCTGATACTATTCCAGACTACCATAGACATTTTGCTGGAGCCTATTGGTCACATTGTTTTGTCTGTGAATTGGTTGGGGTATGCACAATTACCAAATGGGTCCATGAGGTCAATGTCAAGACCTGAGCAGTGGCTATGGAGATGCTTTTGCATCAAACTGATAAACTATAGGGCCATGATCACTGCCAGTATCAGCCTCTAGGAAGATAGAGCCAAGACCCCAGCACTAACAGTACAAACCAACGAGCCCAAAGTTATGGTTAACAAAATCTGTCATGAGCCTGTTTCCATGACCCCAGTCTTGTCCACTAGAACCAAAGCTCCATTCAGCCCTGAGACTTAGAGGCCTGACCCTCACAGATGGGAGGCCAACCCCTGCAATCTGATCAAGGTTGAATATGTTGGGCCAGCCTTCAATACCAAAATATCAACCCTGACCTCAGAGAACAGTGTAACAGGATTAAGGTACTGACTATTTCATCAACAGTGCCAGTGGCCCTACTAACAAGAAAGGACATCAGTCTCATGGGCAGGAATCTCCCAAAGATCAACAGATTAATCAAAACTGATCCTAATTGCTGCAGCTGAAAAATCTGCCTTAAAAGGACTGAAGCCATAATCATAAGCCATTTGAGGAGGAAAAAGCCACAGTAAGCCTTGGAAAAGCCAAGGAGTCTCAATCCAGCCTGAAAACAGAGGTGAGGAAGCCTTACATAACGATCTGACAAGATACTGCAAGTAAAATCTCTGTCACCACCTCTGCTAACACCATCATAATATTCAGGTCTTGGAAGTGGATAGCCTTATAGGAGTAACACCTAACAGAAAACAAAAATTTACAAAACTTAACATCTGACACCAATAATACATTTGTTTTTCCTGCATTTGGCAAGTCAATATTCAGAAATAATCATAAATGGGTTCTTAGACATCCTTGAGGGTGAAGCTAATCCTGCTGTTCTGGATATCTAAGAAGGGGGAATGAACTGAAAAATGCCCCCCCTTTGGTTTCTTTCCTCTCTTTTCCTTTCTACTTATCTGTCTTTATTCTTGTGTCTTTCTTTTGATGTCTGGTTACCAGAGTTGGATCTGGAAATATACAAAGTGAACCTTTCTCTGTATTCTGACTGGCCAAGTTCATTACTCTTGATGGGGTTGACACAGAGGTAGCATCTGAAACCAACGCTTGGACAGTGGCAACTGCAGCATCTCCACACAAGAAAAGTCTTATTTTTCCTCTCTTTAATGGTACCATTACTGAATGACTTCCAGATGTCACACATGTCCAAAATGTTCTTCCCCTACGCAGATAACACAAAGTGAGCTTGTCCTGGAGGAAAGTACAGTTGTGTACACTTACCATAAATGTAGATGTTCGAGTGTATTCACTGTTGCAGTCATTAAATTTGGGTAATCCTGCTGGCAGGTTGCCCTCAGCTGGCCTGAATTCCAAAGTCTTGGTTCCTGCATCGGCTGCTGTCGCCCCTTCCCTGATGTCAGGTTGTCAGGGGTATAAATGAAGCAGCTGACGCCATTTTCTTCAGTTTTTCTTGCCCCAGATGTCAGGTGCCTGCAAAAAGGGTAGCCAAATTTTATATATATATATATATATATATATATATATATATATATATATATATATATTCAGAAATACATCAATATAAATTTTACTTTCATCTATAAGCAAATACACCACATAGGTAGTATAAATCAGAGAAGGAAAGATAAGATCCAAAAGAAAAAAAGGGAAGGCGGATGGGTAACCTGGACTGCAACAGTGAATACACTCGAACATCTACATTTATGGTAAGTGTACACAACTGTACTATGTTCTTCGTGTTTCAGTGTTGCAGTCATCACATATGGGTAGAGTCCCAAAGCTATGGTTGGGAGGCTAGAACTAGACAGCAGTAGGAGCGGCTATGAGGCCCTGCAGAACTGCAGTGGCAAAGCCTGCCTTGGATTTAGAGTAGACTGGCAGATGATAATGCTTTGTAAACGTGTGCACTGAACTTCTAGTAGCCGCCTCAAAAATGTCTGTGGTTGGAACTCCCCTGAGAAAGGATGCTGAGGTGGCTGCAGCTCTGGTGGAATGAGGCCTAATGCCCTTAGGCATTCCCTTGCAGAAACGAATGCAGTGGCCTAACCACTTAGATATAGTCTGCTTTGAGATAGGCTTTCCTTGTGATCCTGCAGCATATGCCACTAGTAATTGCTCTGTCTTCCTGAAAGTTTTGGTTCTGTCCAAGTAGAATCTAAGCTGTCTGTGTACGTCCAAAGAATGCAGAATTCTCTCCCCCTTGTTCTGTGGATTTGGGTAAAAGTTTGGCAGATGGATGGCTTGGTTAAGAGCCACACTGGACAGTACTTTAGGCATGAATGTTGGGTTTGTCCTCAGGGAGTCCCTGTCTGGATGAAAAATGATGAAAGGTTCCACAGCCATGAGTGCCTGTAGCTCTGAAACTCATCTTGCAGAAGTAATTGCTAAGAGCAGAGCTGTTTTCCAAGATAAAAACTTCATATTAGCAGTAGCAGCTGGTTCAAAAGGAGGCAGGGTGAGCTTTTCCAAGATATAGTTGAGGTCCCATGTAGGTATTGGTAGTCTCCTTGAGGGCCTTAAATTTTTGGCTCCTCTGAGGTACTAAGTGGTGGCTCTGTATTGTAATGAGCAGAAATGGCAGAGGCATGAATTTTTATTGATGAAAAAGATAGACCTTTGTCCAGCATCTCAGTTAAGTATTGCAAAATCTGAGGAATATTTGGTACTGCTGTATCAGTTCCTTGTGCCTGGTTCCAGGCACAGAATCTCTTCCATTTTCCAGCATAAGACTTTCTAGTACTAGGCCTTCTGGCTTCCAGAATGACATCCATCACAGCTTTACTGAGAGGTGTTTTTTATGTTACTACATTATTCGCCATGCTGCCAAGTTTAATGTCCTGAATTGGCTGTGCATGATCTGATTGTCTTGCTGGGACAGTAGTCGAGGTGTTTGAGGTAAGGTCCAAGCTGGGTATAGAGATAAGTTTCTTAGTACTGGATACCAGTACTGGCGTGGCCAGTTTCAGGCAATCAGTATCATCTTTGGCTTCTCCTGTCTGACCTTTAGGAGCACCTTGGGGAGGAGAGGCAGTGGCGGAAAGGCATATACGGATAGGTTTTTCCAGCTGAAAGATAGAGCGTCCACTTGCCATACTTGTCTGTGATAAGTCCTTGTGCAGAATCTTTTTAGTTGGTAAATGAGAGGGGAGGCAAATAGATCTATGTCCGGGCATCCCCATTTCCATGTTATCATGCTGAAGACTTGTGGATCCAGCTTCCACTCGTGGGGATCCATGAGGTTTCTGCTTAGTTCGTCTGCCAGAGTATTTTCCTTTTCTTGCAGGAATTGTGCCTGCAGATGTACTTGGTAAGTCAAAGCTGTGTCCCACAAGGTCATGGCTAGTCTGCAAAGGGGGTATGAATGTGTGCCCCCCTGCTTGTTTAAATACCACATGACCGTGGTGTTGTCTGTCTTTAACAGTAGTTGTCCCGATGCAGTAGGTCCTTGAAGGCTGTCAGGGCCTTTTGAACAGCTAACATCTCTTTTTGATTGATATGTAGATGCATTTGGTTTGAGGACCATGTGCCCTGAATGCATCTTCCTGCCATGTTGGCTCCCCAGGCATAGTCTGATGCATCCATTGTTAGTGTCTGCCTGGCTGGAGGTAATGTGAATGGCTGTCCCTTGTGCTGGTGACAAGCCTTTGCCCACCATCGAAACTCCCGTTGCAGGCAGGGAATGAGAGTAATGACTGTTTCCAGGCTGTGGCAATGTTGAGTCCAAACACTTTTTAGGTACCATTGAAGTTTCCTCATATGCAGTCTTGCATATGGAATTAGTAGGATGCAGGATGCCATGAAGCCCAAAGCCTGCAGAATTTTTCTTGCAGATAACTGGGCCTTTGTTGCCAACATTTTGAAATAGGTAGTCAGTTGCCTTTGTTTGTCTGTCGTGAGATAAGCCATCTGGGCAACTGTATTCAAGCTTGCACCCAGGAATATTATCTCTTGTAAGGGTACTAGTTTTGATTTCTTTTTGTTGACTGTGTACCCTAGGCATGTTAGAAGTCTTTTCACAAACGCCAGATGTTGAAGAAGAATGTCCTTGTTCTCTGCTTGAATGAGACAGTCATCCAAGTAAGGATATATTTGTATTCCTCTTTGTCTGCAGAATGCAATTACTGGTGCCAGACACTTTGTAAAGACCCTGGGCGCAGTAGATAAGCCAAAGGGCAGTGCAGAGAATTGGTAATGCATTAAACCAGCTTTGAATCTTAGGTATCTTCTGCATGGTTAAGTGATTGGAACATGCAGGTATGCCTCTTTTAGGTCTAAAGTCACAAGCCAAGCATTCTTGCCCAGCATGGGCAGAAGCTGCTGCAAAGTCAACATTTTGAATTTTGGAATATCCAGGAAAGTGTTCAAAATAGATAGGTCCAGTATCGGCCTCCAGGCCTTGTCCTTTCTGGTTACCAAGAACAGTCTTGAGTAAAATCCTTGTCCCTGCTCTTGCTCTGGTACTTGTTGAATGGCTCCCATGTCCATGAGGGATGAGACTTGTTTTTGTGCCTCTGCCCATTAATTTTTTGGCAGATCTGGACAGCCGTTTGCCTTTGGTAGAGTACAGAAGTGGAACTTGTAGCCTTGTGACACTATGTTTAGAACCCACTTGTCCTGGGTTATGATGTGCCAATTTTGAGCAAAAAGTGCTAATTTCACCCCTAAGGGTGCTGCCAGAAGTTAAGTGCTTGGTGCAGGCAGGGGGAAGTCATTGTGACTGTTTTCTGTATGTTTGTGATCTATCTTCTCCAGCTTTGGGGGTAGAAGCACACCACTGCTTGGGCCTATAAGGACCTTGCGCCTGGGATCTGTCCCTAGGACGTCTGGGTCTGCCCCTTTGAGGTCTGTCTGACACAGGAAAGGACCAATTTTTTGTAGGCCAGTGTCTACTAAACCTGGGTGGCTGTACATGTAAAAAATCTTTGACAGTTTGCATAGATTTAGCTTTGTCCTCCATTTTCTTTAACACCTCTTCTGCCTTAACACCAAACAAAGTATCATGCTGTAAAGGTGCATCTAGTAATTTAACTTTAACATGATCAGGCAGATTTTGTTCCTTTAACCAAGCATGCCTTCTAATTACAGAGCCCGTAACTGTGGCCCGGCAGGAGGCCTCCAAAGAATCAAAACCACATTGCAAAGTATGTTTTCCAACTTGTTCTGCTGCATAAAATAACTCCTGCATTTCCTTGTTTTCTGCACATTCAGAATTTAACAACATTTTCTGTTTAAGCAATCCTATGACATGTTGCTGATACTTAAGCATATGAAATTGACAGTTTAAGGCCCTTATTGCCAAAGTTGCAGACGTGTAAACCTTTTTCCCCCATCTATCCAGTGCCCTTGAATCTCTGTCAGAGGGGGTTGGGTTTTTTGCAGTGGAAGCCTTAACCCCCTTTGGACCCTGTGATTTAGTTTCTGGGTCAGCAGCAGGGTTTTTAAAATTAAATTTGTGTGAGTCAGGAACCCTGTAATATCTGTCAGGCTTAACAGGAGCTGGGGGTAAGGAGTCAGGGGTCAGACTAGACTCCGAAAAGACATCATCTACAATGTCTAACACAGGTGGAATGGCTAGAGGCCTGTGCTGAGGCAGTAATAGAAAATCCCTGAGCTTCTTTTTAGATTCTGAAAAATCTTGGCTCTCCCAGTGGAAATGCTCCCTCATGGTGTGCAAAGTTTCCCCAAAGGAATAGTCCTCAGGAGGAGATGCTGAAGGTATAGATTCTTCAGCATCAGAATCCTCATAGAGGGGAAGTGAATATTCATGTTCAGAAGAAGAATCTGAAGAAATAGAAACCTGATCTGAAAATTCATAGTCAGTGTCTTGCCTAGGCCTCTTATCAGGAGGGGGATGGGAACCCCTGATCAAGGTAATCAAAGTCTTTGGCCATTTTGAGCATCTGTTTTTTGGGCATAGAGGACTGTCCACGTGGCTCTTGAGTTTGTTTCCTTGCTTTAGAAGGTGATTTAGTCTTTGCCTTTGAAGCTGAAGTTGTTTTAATGTAAAGATGTTTAGGTCTGAATACACCCTCAGAAGCCAGTACCTGCTCAGCGGCTCCAGACCCATCTGAGGGATTAGCGTCCGAGGCTCCAATACCTTGAGTATCCAGCGGCATGGCAGACTCCACGTGGGAGTCAGTAGCGGCCTGTGACTCTAAAGTAGCGGGCATCAGGGGCTGCGAAAGCGCCTCACTGAGAACTGGTGAACTGGCGACTGGCTTAGGAGAATCTTCATTGTCGGTTTTAGGCCTCGGTTGTTTTTCTCTATCCTTTTCTTTGCGTTTTTTGTAAACTCCGGTAGTCAGATGGCTATCTGACGACATTTCAGGGTAATTAAATCGGCGTCCAAAAAAGTTTAAAGCAAAATCATACCGACGCTTAATAGTGCGTTGGTTAATTCTAGCACAAAACCGACAACCAGAAACGTTGTGATCAGGGCCTAGGCAAGGAATACAGTAAGAATGAAAATCCTTATGAGGTATTTGCTTCCCACAAGAAATAGTTATTAACTTTTTCTGACATTGGTCTGGAGCAAGAAAAAAGTTTCCCCAACGGGGTACTTAGCTATATTGAAGACTTCGGATCTGAAACTCAAATACGAAAATCTCAGGAGTCGCCCGACCGGTACTTGCAAACTGTTTTTGCTTCGGGCACCGCGCCGCAAGAAAGACTGAAGAAAATGGCGTCAGCTGCTTCTTTTATACCCCTGACGTCAGGGAAGGGGCGACAGCAGCCGAAGCAGAACCCAAGACTTTGGAATTCAGGCTGGCTGAGGGCAACCTGCCAGCAGGATCACCCAAATGTAATGACTGCAACAGTGAAACACGAAGAACATCTTTGTTTGCACGTTTACATTTCTTGAATGCACCATCCTGACATCCATTTTACACTGAATAATATACAGATTGCACAAACTAGATAGAAACACATGACACTGTAAAGCTAAACTGCCAGAAAACAAACAGCCACCAAAAGCAGCATGACCAACCAGTACATGTAAAATAATAATAATAATAATAACAATAATAATGAAGTAATCTCTTTGATGCGACTCCTAGCTGTGTTAAGAGATCTTGTGAGTTACAGGACTGAGAATGGCATTGTGAATGCACGGGTAGTAAGTACAGTGGAAAAGTATCTGAAACTGAGGTCTCAAGATCTCGGCAGCCCTGAGGCCTGTCAGTCAGGGATGCACCCAATAATTCAGATTACACTTACTCACAAACACATACAAGAGGCACATTCCTGTTTACACAACTGCCAATGTACATATGCAAATGGGTTATAAACACAAGATTTATTTGTGAATCCACTAGTTATATAAAGCCAGAAAAATAATGTGATAGCTACTTATTAATTGTATTTTACCTAATATACACCATGACATTGAAAGAAAGGCATACTGCTGGTTTCACATTAATGTACACAGAAACATAATTGGAAGCACCAGGTGATATAGTCTTCCTGTGAATTATTTCTTAGACAGCCCTGTCAGCAAGAACTTGGTATAAAACATCTGTTTTTGCTAATCTGAAAATCAAACTAAACAGGCTCTGCTCATATTTAGGTATGACCCAGGGGAAGACAGAGATTGCTGTGATAGTAGGTCAACAGCTGTTTAATAAGACAAAAAAAAATAGTCTTACAGTAAGCAAAGTTGGGTAAAACAAAATCAAATGGCAAACATTTTAAAAGCTATGACTCAAAATGCCTAGTCACGCAATGTTGAGACTGAATTACTACAAATCTGTACTTAAATACAATACTGCCAGAGCTTTGAGAAAAGGGAATATTCTGAGAAATGGCAGTCTAGGGTTAGTGTACACACACACACATGCATATATATAAGTTCAGGGGTGTGGGGGGCATGCCCCTATCAGAGGGTACAGAGGGGCTTGTCCCCTACAAAAAAAAAATGTTTAAAGGACAAAAGGCATGTTTCATACTTGCTAATCTCCTGTAATTTGCCTGTTTTTTTTCCAGCTTACCGGGACTTGGTATTGCAAGTCCTAACATTTAAGTAGGAAGCAGAACCAAACACAGAAAGGTTCAGTTCAGCAACTATGTATGCCAGCAAAATGGGTCAAAAAGTTCAGGCACATAACCTGGCACTGACTAACAGCTGGATAAAGCTGTGATTACAGCTCACATAAGCAGAGTTTGATTAGCAGCTTGGGCACTAGAACAGCTGGGTGGATGGGTTGCTACTCTGGTGGGTCTTGATATGGGCTGACCACAGGAAGGCTGACAGTTCACAGACAACTCAAGTAGCCTTTGTGACTTCCTAGATGACTGCATCTAAAGGTTGACTTGAGTCAGCAGCCATGTGTCGTCGATAAAGAACAAATGGGAAGAGACTACCTGGAGGGGGGTATGTTTGCAGGTAGGGACACCAAAAAAAAAGTACCTGCAAGTATTACAGCTGAATAGAGCACATAAATGCTATGCTGTCTGTCCGGCATTCACATTTAAGCAGCAGTGGATGATAAATTTAAACAGAAAGAAACACCTGGATACAGTTGGAAGGCACTCCTGGCTCAATAATGTATAGATAATGACTTTGGTGACAGTGCAAAGGAGTGGAAAAAAGATCAATTCAATGGAAGTCAGCACAGGAAGTAGAACTTGAAGGACAACAGGCTTAGTCAAAAAAGTCTGGAGTACAGGTGGCTCCTGTCTGTAGTAAAGAGTAGGTAAGAAAGTTTTTTGAGAAGTGCAGCAATACAGTATTAGGTACTGCTATACAGATACAGATTGGAGAAACACTTTTTTAAATACTCAGATGGTGTTATAAAGAAGTTATGTTCTTACCATAACGTTCCATGTGAGTTGTTCATCTCGCCTTTGTTCTTACATGTGGGTTCGAAGCCGATCCATCTGACTCGGCCCCGGACCCACGTGTAAGAACAAACGGCGAGATTGAACAACTTCACATCAGATGTTTCATTCCTTAGGTCAAGAAAAAAAATGTCATACTTTGATGAGGCCCATAGCTTGAAACAATAGCAAGCATTTCTGTATGTGCAAAGCACATGTTGGACAAATGAAGACCTTTTGATTTGTATGGAGGGATTCTGAATCTGCTAACTGCAAGTGGGATTTCTATATCAAAGACACAGCTTGTAATGCAGTTTATGTGGAGAAATGGGACAGCTAACATAAAATGCAAGATACTGTTATGTGCTGTGATTCAAATGGCAAGCATAATAGATGACACAGTGCAAAAACAGGATATGAACAACTTTCCTAGGTAAAACAAGGGCAAGCGTCTGCCATGGTACCACAGGCAGCAATGCACCAAGTAGCAAGGATAAGCACAGCTAAGATGCATAAGCGTAAATGTCATTTACACACCATACCAGTTTATGCTTCCAAATTCCATGATAGTATAGGTTCCACTCCCTCATATAAAGCTCTCTTAGACAGCTATGTTTTTTTTCACATTTAAATAATCAATGTGCAACAACAGAGTAATTGTTATTTACATGCCTGGCAGCTACCTTCACTTCCCTACACTGTCCAGCATGCAACCTTTTCCAGTATCTGGTAAGGTCTTGTTTTGATTAAAAATTTGCTGAGTGAGGTTACTAATAGCAATGTCTGTTTTTGCTGACCCTCCATTTAAGCTACATTTACCGATTAAAATAAAAAAACTGAGTCTGATGCTTTCTTGATATGGGTAACCATGAATGGCAAAAAGTGGAGGGTAAATAAAACAGTACAGATTAGAAGAGGGGAAGGATGAGAGGCAAGTTAGCTGTGCTGGTTGAGGAACAATGATGCGGCTTAGGTACTTCAGGGTAAGGCCATAATGTATGCCAGAAGCTACAATTTTATTTCTGTGTTAACCAGATAACAGAGCTAGTCAAAGAACCAGTTTCCTCCATTGCATAGATAAAAGGTACAAGGAACAAATACAGACAGCGTAATACAATCAATCAATTACACAACCAACAAATTTGTGACGTACAGAGTGGCAAGTAAATTCCTACTGCACCATAATTTCAAAGGAAGACCCAAATATAATACAAGTGCTAAACCAAAAAATCATGTTTCAGCTAATGATCAGCAGTCTGGATGAGTGAGTTACAGTAATTTACTTTATTCTATTTCTTAACATGGCCAATCCATCTGGGCATATTTCCTTTTCAGTACAGATTGAGGGAGAAAACCTCCAAAAATACAAAATGCTTACCTAGTAAAAATAAAGCAGTGTAGTTCAAAACAATTAGCATATACAATTACAGATTGCATGCAAACGCTTTAAAAATAGAGTAATACTACAAAATAAATAACTATTTTTGCAGAAAAAAAAGTAAAAAGTAAAAAAAGAAAAAATGTTATGTACTCACCATAAAGTTACAGCTGTGTTGCCCATTTTCATTCTTCCTCAACTGATGGGACTCTGATCCAACACGGCTGTTAATTCCAGATCCCCGGATCCAAACTCTTCAGCTCTTCCCTTTACCCATAATGCCTCGCCAGTCTAATACACCTCAGGTGGAGTTTGCTGCCTACAGAAGACAATATATATAATATCTTAAGAAAACTCTCAAAAAGGTACTGAATAAGAAAAAAAACCGGAGCTCAAACAAGGAACAGCAGTTCCCAAAGTGATACCCGTAGTTCTCTCTAGGAACAAAGGGAAGAGGGTTAGGATGGTGGGAAGTTGAGGAAGAATGAAAATGGAGAACACAGATGTAACATTATGGTGAGTACATAACTTTTTTTATCTGATGTTGTCATTTTCATTCATTCCTCTACTGATGGGCAAGATCCCCAGCTAGATGAACCTTGGGTGGTCCTCACTGCAGGATATTTCTGAGTACTGTGCAGCTCTGTTCCTAGAAACCAAACCCAATTTGTAATGAACAATAAAAGTATGAGCATTGGACCAAGTGGCAGCTGCACAAATGCCATCTATGGAAGATAAGGGCAACCCTCTTTTCCTATAGACAAAAGAGATGCAATCAGTTAACCCCCTGGCCAATGTGACTTTAGAAACTGACTTGCCTTGTTGGTGAGAAGGAGGCTCAATGGATATAAAACCGAAGTTGTCTATGTAAACCCAAAAGATGGAGCATGTACTGCCCCTTATTTGAAACATCCAGAAAGAAAACTGGAAGGTTAATGACCTGGTTGATGCTAGACGCAGAAACTACCTCAGGCAAAAAAAGATGGGTTGGATTGGTCTGTAAGTAAGCTCTGTCTTTGTGGAAAACCATTTAAGGCTGGAGGATAGAGACAAGTTCAAATACTCATCTAGCTGATGTAATAGCGACTAGAAAAAATGGTTTTCTGAGACAAAACCTTAAGGTCTGACCTGGCTGAAGGTTCAAAGAGGCCATGGGTCACAGCATGAGGCAAGACAGTTAAATCTCAAGGAGGAGTAGAATCATTTAGTGGAGGTATAAGTAAAAAAATTCCTTTGAGGAAAAAGTTTGCATAATTTAGAAGAAGTTAAGGAAGAATTAATTTCACCTAGATGGAAGTTTGAAACGGCAGCCAGCTGGACCTTAGTAGTAGAAAAACTAGCCCCTTCACTGAAAAATTAAGCTAAAAAGTCAAGTACAGCTGGTATGGGGAAGAAAAGGGGTCCAGATCCCTCTTAAGGACCCAGAATGCAAATGTCTTCCTCTTACTTTTGTAAATCTTTCTAGTAGAAACCTTTTGAGAAGATAATAATATATGATGGCCCAGGGAGGAAAGCGTGAACTGTCTAGCAATCAGTGGAAATGGAGAAAGCATGTGGTCAGTTTGAGGCCTGTTATGTCCAGATGAGTCACCCTATCAGGAGAGACAAGAGATCTGGACAGGGATGCAGTATTCAGGACGGATGTAGACAATGTGGCCAGAGGGAGGGAAACTAAATTTGATGAGGCCAAAAAGGTGCAATTAGGATAACTGTGCTCTTCAACTGGTATGCTTTCTGGAGGAAATTGCAGATGAGAGGTAATGGGGGTAGCACAGAGAAGACTGGAGGGCCAGTCGTGGATTAGAGCATCTCTCAGTGACTCCTCACTGGAGGAATCAGGGCGCAGAACCTGCTACATTTGTTGAGAGAAGAAGTGCACAGATGGCCCCACTGATGGAAAATTCTCTCCGCCACTATGACATTGAGAGACCAATCGTGAGGCATCAGAATGGACCTACTTAATTTGTCTGCAATCACACTGGCTTTACCCAGTCTGTGGGTTCCTAGCAGAAAGCGTCTAGAAGAGATCGCCCATTGCCACACTCTCAGTGCATCTTGACATAGTGGGTAAGATCTGATTCCCTCCGTTTGTTGATGTATCAGGCAATAGACATATTGTCCATCTGAACAGTAATCATCCTGGAAGGGAGAACATCTTGAAAGTAATACACAACTCAAAAATAAAATAAAATACACAACTCAAAAATAAAATAAAATAAACAACCACAAATCAGTGACCCAATAAAAATCCAAGCAAATTTTATTCACTCTCTGACGTCTCAGCTAGAATGCCTTCAAAGGAGAATACACACACAAAAAACACTCAACATAAATAGTGCTTTCAATTATTCAATAAAGACAATTAAGAATCACATAATTAAAGAAGAAATCTCCAATTAAGTTCAGAATTCACACCATTGGGTGTTAGAGCATCAAATTTAAGAATATAGATGGCTTCTTTATATAAAAGTCTGTCCCTAAAATAAGTATCAGTAGAAACAAAATTAATTCTTTCCACCTTTTCTAGAATAGTACCTTGTAAACCCACAGATGAGCCCTGGTGTGCTTGGTGAAAATGAACTGCCACAGAACTAGTCTCTCAAATTTTCTATATCTCTTATGTGCTCTAAAAGTCTTACTTTAAAGGCCCTTTGAGACTAGCCAATGTAAAATGTATTACATGGACACTTAAGGACATAAATTATATCCATAGTATCACATCTAAAAAAACTTTTCACTGTGAATCTACGTCCACTAATATTCCCAAAACTATTCACAATATGTTTACATGTCTTGCATTTACTACACACGAGTACCAGAAGTTAGTCTCATATTGTGTAAACTAACAGAAGGCATAATACATTTTCCTTTTACTAAAAAGTTTTTTAAACTCTTCCCCACCCTGAATGAAAATTTTAACCTCTCTAGATGACCACAACTGAGAATCTCCATTAGATTGCATATACTGCCAAAAATATTTTACCAAGCCTATTCGAATATCACTGAAACAGCTATAAATGGACACAAAATAGATGTCAGATTCCCATTAAGTCTATGGCCAACTTTATTATACATGGGGTAACATTCCCTCTCTTTCTTTTGAGCCCTAGTAATCACTCTATTAATAACCGAGCTACTATATCCCCTAGATTCAAACATCAGGCATGTTCTCAACATCTCATCCTGGAGTTCTATAGGGTCATTACATAACCTACTAATCCGCACCATTTCCCCATAGGGGAGGGATTCAATCGTTTGGGTGGGTGACAACTAGAGGCTCTTAAATACGGATTATTTCCATCAAATTTTCTATGCAGTTTCGTTTGCAGTCCATTAGATCTAGAGATATCCAGTTTGGCATCCAAAAAGGACACTTTTTTACCCCTTTGTATGCCATCAAATGACAAATTAAATTTATTAGACTGTATCTGCTCTATGAACTCATCCACCTTATCTTCTCCACCATCACACAAAAAAATTACGTCATCAATAAACCGAGCATAGAATTTAACATATTGTATATAGAATGAGGATCTATATATACATTCTAGTTCAAACAACCCCATACTGAGGTTGGCATATGAGGGAGCAAATGCTGCCCCCATAGCCGTACTGTCTCCATTAAATTCAAAAAAATTTTTTTCAAGGCAGAATGATAACAATTATATAACACATTCTGTGGCAGGAGATTCACCCAAGAAGAACCTAACAGCTTCAATACCAAAAGTATGAGTAATATTTGTATATAAACTCTTGACATCCATAGTCACAAAATACATTTTCCTACTAAATTTCACATTAATAATTTTGTTCAGAAAATTAAAAACATCTTTAATATATGTAGGTAACAATGTCACCTTAGGTAATAAAAGCTGATGCAATAAACATCCAATATTATGAGCAAAATATTTAGTCCAAGATACTATAGGGCGTCCAGGTGGATTAGACAAACGTTTGTGTATTTTAGGCAAGCAATAAAAACAGGCAGCATCAACACCATTCACACTAAATTTCTTTTTTGCATCATCTGTAGAAATGTACCCCAATCCAACACCCTTTCCAATCAAATCTACATACTCATTAATAGCTGACTCATAAACAGAAAAGGATACCTTCTGATAAACATTTTCATCATTAAGGTGTCTGTAATACATTTCCAAATATTGGCTCACATCCATAATAACAAGTTTATTACCCTTATCAGAAGGTTTAAAAATAAGACTCCTGTTGTTACTAAGCACTACTACAGCAGACCATTCAGCTTTAGTTAAATCATACACAATATTGTTAATGTTCTTCAAAAAAAATATACATTTCCTGTTCCACTGAGAAATTTAACATTTTATACAATTGTGACACTTTCTCATTATTAAACATAGGAACAAACTTACTTTTTGCAGAAATCATGCTAGTAACAAATACATAATAAGCATTAGGGGTTTCATCTGATACACATGACTAAAAAAAGTTATGTACTCACCATAAAGTTCCATCTGAGCAGTTATACTTCATTTTCTGCAACCTGTGGGTATTCGGATCCATATCGGATCCAAGCCGGCAACATTTTATCAAGCATCTTCTCCAAGCTCCTCCCTTTACCTATAATCCCTCACCTCTCCTACCTTCCCTCAGATCGAGTTTGCCACTAACCAAACTATTAGCAACTCAATAACGTTAACCTAGAACAGGTTCAGGGGAAGGAGGGAGGGATGGTTGCAGAAAATGAAGTATAACTACTCAGATGGAACGTTATGGTGAGTACATTTATCATTTATCTGCAACCTGTGGGAAAGAGTCCCCAACTACCAAAAATCCTGGGAGGCCCTCATGGAAGGATATTCCTGAGCACCACAGAGCCAAAGGATGCTCTCTCTCTAGAGATCAAATCCAACTTATGAGAGATGAATGTATGTGACCTTGCCCAAGTCGCTGCTGCACAGATATCATCCAGAAAAACCCTAGACCAAAAAGCAGCAGAAGTTGCCACAGATCTGGTGGAATGAGCTTTAATAGGACCAGGTGGGGATAGGCCTTTATCCATATAGACTTGCAGTATACATTGTGTAATCCACTTAGCTAAGGAGACCTTGGAAATGGCTTTGCCCAAAAAGGGTCTAGAAATGGACACGAATAATTGGTCAGACTTACAAAATTGCTTAGTCCTGTGTAGATAGAAACTAAGCTGTCTGTGAACATCTAGCAAGTGCAGCTTATAATCACCATTGTTCTGGAAATTTGGAAAGAACACAGGCAGATTAATCATCCTGTTAATATTAGATTCAGAAGCCACTTTCAGTAAGAAAGAAGGGTTCGTGAGAAGCAAAACCCTATCTTTATGAAAAATCAAATGGGGGACATGGCAGACAAAGCTTGGATCTCAGAAACCCTTTTAGCCAAAGTAATGGCCACTAAAAAGGCTGTCTTCCTGGACATAAATTTTAAGTCTACTGACGCTGCTGGTTCAAAAGGGGGTGTCACCAATGCCTGCTCAAGGGGGGGATGGAATCTTTAACCAGGAGGGCGCAAGACAAAAGTACCTTTTAAAAAGGCCTTGCACAATCTCAAGGAGGCCAGAGCATTCAAATTTTCGCCAATATGAAAATTAGATATGGCTGCCAGTTGTACTTTCACTGTGAAGGAACTAGCCCCTTGTTGAAAACTATATGACAAAAACTCAGGAACCGGGGCAGTAAATGGATCTATGTGTCTCTGAGAAGCCCAAATAGAGAAGCGTTTCCATTTGCTGTGATAAACCTTCCTAGTGGAAGCTTTGAGGGATGCCACCAGAATACTCTTTACCGAAGATGATAAACCAGGAGTTCTAGTGATCAGGGGAACTGGAGCAACCAAGCCATCAGCTTGAGGCTGTCCAGGTCGGGCGGACTGATGCCCGAGGGATGGGATATGAGATCCGGGCAGGGATCTAGAATCCATGGAGGAGTTAGAGCATGAGACCAGAGGAAGGGGAACTACACTTGATGAGGCCAGAAAGGGGCAATGAAGATCACTTTGCACCCCGGTCGGTATGCTTTTTGAAGAAACTTCGGAATGAGAGGTAGCAGGGGATAGGCATACAGTAACCCGGGAGGCCAAGCATGGACTAGAGCGTCTCTAGGGGAGTCCCCTGGGGAGGGGATTAGAGCGAAGAACTCACTGCACTTCGTGTTGGAAGGAGATACGAAGAAATCGCAGCAAGGTTGACCCCATGCTAGGAAGATCTCCTCCGCTACTGACTGTTTCACAGACCACTCGTATGGAATTAGAATAGCCTGACTCAATCTGTCTGCTAAAATGTTGGAGCGCCCCGGGATATGCGTTGCAATCAGAAACCGACTGGTGGAAATCGCCCACTCCCACACTCTCATGGCCTCATGGCAGAGAGGGTAAGATCTGGTCCCTCCTTGTTTGTTGATGTACCAGACAATGGACATGTTGTCTGACTGAACTGCAATCGTCCCCGTGGGGAGACCACTGTGAAAGGCTTGCAATGCTAAAAGCACTGCCCTCATCTCCAGAACATTGATATGCAATCTGGTCTTGGTTTGGGACCACGTGCCTTGGACTGTCCTTCCCAAGAAGTCCCCCCACCCACCCGAGCTGGGAGGCATCCGTGGTCACTGTGGCTTGGGCTGGGGATGCTAAGAATGGGCAACCAGCCAAGATTTCTGGCGACTGGAGCCACCAACGAAGAGAAGTCTTGCAGGCTCTGCTGATCCGTATAGGGTAGTCCATGGGAAGGTCTAACCAAGACCACTGAACTGCCAAGGTCCACTGAAGCACCTTCATGTGAAGGCGGACACATGGCAGAATTGAAATTGCTGCTGCCATGGAGCCTAGGGCTCGGAGAATGTCGCTCGCCATGGGTGTCCTGGGGCCGAGGATCACTGGCACATGGGCCCGTAGGTTCTGGATACTGTCCTGAGTGAGAAAAACTTGTAATAGTCGAGTGTCCAACCGTGCCCCTATGAATTCCAAGGTCTGTGTCGGATTTAGGCAGGACTTGGAGATGTTGATGGTGATCCCTAGATTGACTGCAAGATGCATGAAGGAGTCTCTGGCCATGCAAAGTAGATGCTTGGTGGTAGCAGAGAGGAGCCAATCGTCTAGGTAAGGAAACACCTGAATTCTCTGAAGCCTTAGGTGAGCCGCTACTACTGCCATAACCTTGGTAAAAATCCTGGGGGTTGTGGTGAGACCAAAGGGTAGGGCTCTGAAATGATTGGCTCCCAGCCAGAAGCAAAGAAATCTCCTGGAGCTTCTGCAAATCTTGATGTGGTAGTAAGCGTCTTGGAGGTCTATCGAGCACATCCAGTAGCATCCTCAGAGATAAGGTAGGATGGACTGTAAGGTGACCATCCGGAATTTCTGCTTGGCTACCAACAGGTTCAGGGTAGACAGGTCCAATATGGGTCTGAGGTCCCCCATCTTTTTTTGGCACTAAAAAGAACCTGGAGTAAAGCCTAATCCGGACTGATCTGTGGGGACCGATTCGATGGCCCGATTGTAAAGCAGCTTTGAAATTTCCTGCGCTGTGGCCTCCCTTTGAGCGGGTGGGACATCTGGGAGGCGCTCTGATTGTATAGGTGGGGCAACGAACAGGATGGAGTATCCTCTGGATATTATTTGGAGCACCCAACGGTCCTTCGTGATGGACCCCAAGCCGTTAGGTGCAATGACAATCTTCCCCAGACTGTCCCCAGAGTAGGACAGTCGGGCAACCCCTCAGGGTTGCTGCACTGATCAGTCCGAGAAGATCTCCCTAGACCCAAAGTTCCTCGGACCCCCTCTGCCTCTGGGGGTGGCATCTGTCTTGTCCCCCTCTGCCTCTAGGGGATGAGTTATCCTGAGTGTCCCAGGAAAACTTCGATTTTCAGAACCACATCTTTTCTGCCCTCTCTGATTCCTAGAAAAGGATCTTTGAGGGCTAGAGAAGCGGACTCCGACAGCAGACAGAGTCTTCCCGTCCTCGCTCTGGACTAAAGTGTCACGAACTGTCTTCCCAAAAAGGGAGGAACCGTCAAAGGGAGCATTCATGAAAGATGCCTTGAAGGCATCCGCGAATTGACAGAGTCTAAGCCAGGTGTGCCTCCTCATAGCTACACCTGTCCCAGCTGCCCTAGCCGCTCCTTCTGTGGCATGGGAAAGAAGACGCATGGACGTGTTAGAATCGGATTTCAGAGTTGACATTTTCGCTGAAAACAGCCACTTGTCCTCTGGAGACAAGGACTCTGGGGGCGACACAGCGAATTCTGTGACCATGTCTCGCTGGAGTCGAATGGCGTGTGCCAAATAATTCAGCACTCGTATGGAAAATGTCACTGAAGAAAAGACTCGCTTCCCAAAACGATTCACCGCCCTAGACTCTTTGTCCGGAGGGAGGACCAAAGAACTTTCCTGAGCCAGTTCTCTCTTGGTGGCAGCCGCCAACACCAATGCATCTACAGGGAATCCCTTGTACCAAGCCTGTCTGTCTGTGGGAGGAGAAAAGATCCTGTCTGGGCATTTGGGTATAGGCTCTATGGTGACAGGCTCCTTCCATGCCCGCGTGGTGATAAGTTCCACTAATGGATCTGCAGGAAAAAATATCCAGGATGTAGATGGGCCTGTGCCAAAGGCCTCCAAGAATACTGACTCATCCGTTGTGGGTTTTGGGGCTGACCAACCTCCCCTCTGGCGGAGGATTTCCATGATGTCTCCAAAGGAGACATCCTCGGGAGGTGACCTGGTGGAACCCTCAGCTTCATCCAAGTCAGTATCTTCTGTGAAGGACTCGGGGGAGTCCATGTGCCTCCTCTTACATGAATGCTTACATGGGGCCTACTCAGTGGGACTATCTGAAGAGCGCTCGTAAGTCATGGGGAGTTCCACGATGGGATCCACCTGGGGGGTCCTCTGGCACGGGCTGTCCATGGGACAAGCTGATGGGAGATGTGACCAAATCCAAGGCAGCCTGGGCTGAGTCCATGGCAATGGGCTGGGGTCTCAATCCCTGGGAGAGAACCCTCTCCACCACGTCGAAGGACAAAGGAGAGCGCACCTCGTTGGGAACCAACAAGGAAGAAGTTCTCCCTGGCTCTGTCGTGAGGACTGGGGCCGAGGCCAAGTTGGCCAGGGTTCCGAAGGAATGGCTCGGATCCGACAAAGTTGGAGCCGAAGACATCTCCGTTCCCTCGGATCCGGCTCCCTGTTCTCGGCCCTGAGAGTTGCTCGGATCCGAACAAGTCTTATCCGAGGAGCTCAAGGTAATGGCCAGTGTCGAGGTTGGAGGAACCGTCGGCGCCGAACCCCCAGCTCCGAGGATTCTCGGATCGATAAACCCCAAGACAAATGAAAAAAACACAGTGTATTTAACCCCTGTATGAACCATTCAGTTTCTATCTTTGAAGGTTTATGTGAGAATGACTTTAGGGAGCACTATCGATATGGCGAGTTGTTACACAAAGGTAACCTAACTAGGGAAGAAATGGACATTATAAATATTATTAAAAGTAAACACAATATACGCATTATGAAACCCGATAAGGGCAACAGTTTAGTGGTCACTAATAAGTATGACTATAATAGTATTATGATGTCCATGTTATTACAAGACAATTATATTGAAGTTAGTCTTAACGAAATACATATAGCATACCAAAAGATAGACATGGCCTTGGACGACATGGTATATCAAGGAGAGATCACTGAAAGTGAGTACCAATTTATGTTAAACCAGTACCCTGTAGTGAGTGCAATATTCAACAACGTGAAATTTAGACCAATAGTGGACGGAAAACGTAGTAAAGTTAGCTTTGTTAGTCAGTTTTTGGATGAGAAATTAAAGAAAGGCTTAGGAGTGACACCCCACTTAGTAAAGGATTCATGGCACTTCTTGGAATGTATAAAACACTGTAACATACCAAAGGAATTTTATTTTGTTACTATAGATGTATGTAATCTCTTTAGTGTAATACCACACGACACAGGATTGGAATGGTTAGAGGAACAACTTGGTGTAACTGGGGTCTACGAACAGGACGAAATCAATACATATGTTAGATTAATGGACATAGTATTAAGGAACAACTATTTGTATTTCGATGGCCTTTACTTCAAACAGTCCTTTGGCGTAGCCATGGGGGCAGCTTGTGCCCCCACTTACGCCAATTATATTATGGCCCATTGGGAGAGAAAATATGTACATACAAATGAATACAGTCCATATATCCATTTGTATTTAAGATTTTTGGACGATATTTTTATAATCTGGACCGGAGAAAAACTTATATTGGATAATTTCCTTGATTATATTAACAACACAATTTGGTTCTTAAAGTTCACACATCAGGTTAACACCCATAAGATAGACTATTTGGATGTGAATTTAATATATGATGAACAAGAAGGCAAGGTTAGATCGAACATTTTTAGAAAATCTACCTTCTCCAACTCTTACCTTCATTTTGATAGTTGGCACCCACCACATCAAAAAAAGCCATAGTAAAAGGGCAGATGGTAAGGGTTGCACGTATGGTAAGTGACACAATAGATTTCGAGAAGGAATTAGACTTTGTCACCAAAATGTTTATAAACAGAGGTTACCCTAACACACTGTGTTTAGATCTAAAAAATGAGATCATATTTAAAAGAAGTAACAATGTAATAGTTCCGATTATTACATCTAACTTAGACCAATTTGGGTATGTTATAGGTAACAGTGAAGTAAATACCTTTGGGAGTGATACAATTTTGTATATTCTAAATTATAACATGGATTCCGAGTTTATTGTGAATATAGTTATGAAATATTGGGAAACATTTTACAGATATAAGGTGGAACCTAAGATTTTTGCACACAAGCCTAAGTTTGTATATAGGAAAGATTTGTCATTAAAGGACATATTTGAGAGAGGTATGGTGGACACAATGCCCATTAGTTATAAGAACAAGGGGAACTACAAGTGTGGTAGATGCACTACTTGTAAACATATATATACATCAGGACACACACTCTATATTAATGATAGTAACATATATATAAATGGTCACATTGATTGTTATAGTAAGAATCTAGTGTATGTTGCGATGTGTGATTTGTGCAGGGCATTTTATGTGGGCAAAACCTGTAGAAGGTTTAGGGATAGAATAAAAGAACATATTCTTGATATTAAACATCAAAAACCCACAAATGCCCTGGCAAGACATGTTATGACCAACGAAGGACATAATTTTAAGTTTTGTGTGGTCCAACAGGTATGTTTTGACCAACAAGGAAGAACTACACAGTATCATTTAGATATGAGTGAGCTTTCATGGCAGCTTAGGCTTGATGCAAATCATTATCCAGGTTTGAATGAGTGTCTTTCAATCAAGCCTTGGCTCAGATTAAAAAATCTTCAAAATATTTAGTAGATTTGAATTTGGTATTCTGAGTGTAAGGACCAGTAAGTAGTACAATATTTACATATATTCTTGTATATTTCGATATGGGTGTACCACAGTACTAGTTATATATTCTTTTAGATTCACAGATATGTTATAACTTGAATATTTAGTAAACATTGACATAGAATATATACACTATTATACAACAAAGAATTTTTTACATAACCAAATTAACATACGGTGCATAATGGGTATAGTGTTGAAACATGTTGGTATGCATACCCTTTTCACAGTCTTAGTTATTAAGGGTAATTAATTAAATTTAAATAGTATAACATCTAAGAATAGAATCAGGACTGTTGTATGCATTTTTAAAGAAAATGTTTTTTGGAATGGGTAGGGGGATTAATTGTGGTTGTATCCTTTTAAATAGAATTGATAGAGTGTAATTGTTTAATTAGTTTTAATTTGTTAGTATATATATAGGCAGCACCTTTTCACCAATCTGATGAAGTCATTTCCTTGGGACAAAACCTAGGTTATTGGTGAATCTGGTGCTACTGTGTTGGAGTGTTCATTGTTCAGTGCGTCTGGATTAAACCTGTTTTTTACCATCTTTGGCATCTTGTACTTGTGCTTCCTTTTTTATTGAAGACATTACATTCATTCTAAGGATTTGGTTCCGAAGGAACGGCTCGGATCCAACAAAGTCGGAGCCGAAGACATCTCCGTTCCCTCGGATCCGGCTCCCTGTTCTCGGCCCTGAGAGTTGCTCGGATCCGAACAAGTCTTATCCAAGGAGCTCAAGGTAATGGCCAGTGTCGAGGTTGGAGGAACCGTCGGCGCCGAACCCCCAGCTCCGAGGATTCTCGGATCGATAAACCCCAAGACAAATGGTCGGATCGGGGAAGGAGAGATGGGATGGAAGAAGGGCATAGACGTCCCCTCTCCGGCCTGGCAAGACTCCCATTTGGATTTGGGTCCGAATGAATCTATGCATCATCCTGTCCACATCAAGCTCCGATAGACTCTGAGTCAACCGCAAGGAGGTGACAAATTCGGATCTGGCCCTCTGAGACGACCTTGAAGAAGCCCTTTGATCCAAAGGCTCCGTCGGCTCTGGGGAGAACCTCGGAGAATGCAGCCGAGGAGAAGTGGTCCTAACAACTTTCACCGGTGGACTGGGAAAAGGCTCCCGCCCAGGATATCGCTTGTGATGCCTCTCTACCCTTTTCTCTCTCTCTTTTTGTGTCCTTATCTGTAGCTTTTGTCCCCGCCTCAGCAGGCTTAGAGGAAGGTTGAATCCCAGCCTGGGGGGGGGGGGGGGGGTTGGTCGGCTACAGGAGCCGATGTCAAGGCCGTCGTCTCTAAGGCAGAAACTGGTAGCAGGCCCTTGGCTACCAGTTTAGCCTTCCTCTCTTTAAGGGCTCCGGGACTGAACCCTGCACACACAGCACATGACAAACTAAGATGGGGAACACCAAGGCAAATAACACACAGAGTGTGGCCATCAGCCAGTGAAAGCTTGTGGCCACACTCTGTGCATTTCTTGAACATTGGTTTAGGCTGGTCAGCCATAACACACTCCACTGAGTCAAAAGCTAAACTAGACACACACACACACTCAGGGGTTGGCTAGGCCTACTCTATTTCAAAAAAAAAAAAAAAAAACACAAACTTTCTAACTACTTATCTTTTTTTTTTTTAAACAATCCGACGACAAGATGAAGGGGAGGAAGGGTTATCACAAACAACTACTCTCACACACTATTTTAAGAATCAAAAGTTCCACTTAACTATACCCAACTTGGAGCTATAGAGACCACGATGCGTACTCATGAAGCGGCAAACGAGATCTGGGGTAAGAGGAGCTTGGAGCAGATGCTTGATAAAATGTTGCCGGTTCAGATCCGATATGGATCCGAATACCCACAGGTTGCAGATAAATGAAGTTAACTACTTCAGATCTATCCATATCTGAATCAGAGTCAGTTACATCTAAATCACTATCTAAAGAAGCCATCTTACCATCAAACACTACTTTAAGCTGTAATTTTTTAATAAACCTAAAAATATCACACTTAATCTCATGAAGACGTGGTGTAACTGTAGGAATAAACTTTAGTCCACACTCTAGAATGGACTTCTCACAATCATTAAGCATATACCCAGACAAGTTAACAATATATGTTTTACAATTACCATTTACCCCTTTTGTGTTGTGGAAACTGTTGGGGTTGTTGCTGCCAGTGTCCACTAAACTGTCTCTCTCGCTGGTGTGTTTTGCTCTTTTGCCCCCCATATCGAGAACCTGTTCCATTCCAAAAATTTTGTTGATGTTGCACCCCATTCTGGGGCTGTGGTAATGGTGGAAAATCATTTTTATTTAAAACATAATTATCCTCTTCCCCAGATGAAACAAAATCAATAGAAGCATGTGCAGAGGAAAAAAGAAGACTGTTCTACATATCTATTCCCCTGTTTAAACGAAACATGCCGTGAAGTTTTCTTCCAGTGAGTCCTGGACATGAAGGGCGTACCATTATCATAATCGCGGGTGCCATGTGTAAGTTTATTCAGTTTTCTTTCCATAATCTCCTTTTCATAACTCTGCAATTTAAAATTTACATCTTTTAAAATTTTATCAAGAAACTCAGAGTTGATTTTAGCAACAAGATTAGTACATGTGGAACTGATTTCAGTCTGTAACTTTTGCTGTTTCACCCTATCCCGTTCAATCAGTAGAGAGACCCATTCTAAGGTGCATTTGTGTGCCGCACACACCCACCTTTTATGAAAAATAAAAAGAAGTTATGTCTTACCATAACGTTCCATCTGTAATGTTGATCCTCGTTCAGTCATTATGCATGGGTATCGGTTCCGACCTCGGAACCGAGCCGGCCATTTTCCAAGCTCGAGTCAGCTTCAAACTCTCGAGCTAAACTCTTACCCACAATTCCCCTTCTCCCTGTTACCTCAGATTGAGTTTGCAAGTCAAAGAAGGTAGATGCTACCTCTGGTCAAATAACCTAAGAGAACCGGATGGTGAGATCCACTAGAAACCACAGGAGAGGGAAGAAGGGAGTGTCGCAATGACTGAACGAGGATCAACAATACAGATGGAACATTATGGTAAGACATAACTTCTTTATCTGATATTGTTAATCCTCATTCATTCCTTAAGCATGGGACAGAGTCCCCAGCTACCTCTATTCCTGGGAGGCTCTCATGGAAGGACATTCCTGAGCACCATAGAACCGAAGGATGCTCTTCCCCTGGAGGCCAAGTCCAATTTGTAATGATAGATGAAGGTATGAGGCATAGCCCAAGTTGCAGCTGCACAGATGTCATGTAAGGAAGCTCTGGCACGGAAGGCAGCAGAAGTTGCCACCAACCTTGTTGAATGAGCTTTCATGGTAGTAGGCAATTAAATATTGCGTTGTGTATAAATGAAGGTCACATAGTCCTTCACCCATCTAGCTAATATGACCTTAGCAACAACAGATCCTAATCTAGGTCCAGAAAAGGCCAAAAATAACTGCTCAGATTTACGAAATAGTTTAGTCCTGTTTAAGTAAAAACGGATTTGCCTGTGGATATCTAGGATATGTAGGCAATACTCTCCTCTGTTTGAATGATTAGGAAAGAAAACTGGCAATTCAATGGCTTGATTAATGGACATTTCAGAGATCACTTTAGGCAGAAATGATGGATTAGTTCTCAGAGACACTCAATCTCTATGAAAAATCAAGTATGGACTCTTGATACATAAAGCTTGAAGCTCAGAAATACGTCTGGCAGAAGTAATGGTGACCAATAACAAGGTTTTCCATGACAAATACTTGAGGTCGCAAGAAGAGGCTGGTTCGAAAGGTGACATTGTCAGAGCTTGTAGAACTAATGATAAATCCCATGGTTGAATAGGTTCTCTAAAAGGTGGCTTCAGATGATTCACAGCTTTTATGAAGGTCTTGCACAATTTGTGGGACATAAGAGAGGAATCTTGGACACCCTCATGAAAATTAGAAATTGCAGCCAAATGAACTCTAATGGAAGAGGCCGATAGACCCGACTGAAAAAGGTCGGCCAGATAGTCTAGTATTATCGACACTGGTGCTGAAAAGGGGTCTACTTGTTTATCTTTCAGCCAAGTGGTAAATCTTTTCCACTTGCTCAGATAAGTAATTCTAGTGGAAGACTTATGAGATGCAATGAGAATATCACGTACTGGTAAAGAAAGATCATTCTGCCTGACAATCAAGGGAATTGGAGTAGCCAAGCTGTGAGCTTCAGGCTGTTCAAGTTGGGATGAATCAGGTTCTGTGGATGTGAGATCAACTCCGGGGTTGGATGGAGAATTCATGGTCGATCTAGTAGGCGAGGCCAAAGGAAGGGGAACCAAATCTTTTGAGGCCAATATGGTGCTATGAGGATCATCTTGCTCTTCAACCGACGGGCTTTCTTCAGAAACTGGGGAATGAGGGGAAAGGGTGAAAATGTGTAAAGAAGACCCGAGGGCCAATCATGGAGTAGAGCGTCCCTGAGCGACTGTCCCGGAGGGGGAATCAGGGCGAAGTATTTGCTGCAGCTGTAGTTGGTCGGGGATGCAAAGAGGTCGCAGCAAGGACGGCCCCAGCGGTGGAAGATCTCCACCGTTATCAAGGGATTCAGGGACCACTCGTGAGATTGAAGAATGCACCTGCTAAGTCTGTCTGCTATCACGTTGGAACTCCTGGGAATGTGCGTTGCTAGAAGAAAACGGTTGGTAGCCATCGCCCATTGCCATATCCTCATGGCCTCTCGACAAAGAGGGTAAGATTTGGTCTCACCTTGCTTGTTGATGTACCAGACCACCGCCATGTTGTCTGACTAAATCACAATTGTCCCAGACGGCAGCAGGGGATAGAATGCTTGCAACGCCAGAAGCACCGCCCTCAGCTCTAGAACATTTATATGCAGATGGGCCTCCAGTTCGGACCAAGTGCCTTGGACTGTCTGTCCCTGCCATAGCCCCCCCACCCCATCAGGGAGGCGTCCGTGGTCACTGTGGCCTTGGGTTGCTGGGGGGAGAAGAGGCGAGACCATTGTGACAGATTGTGAGTCATCCACCAATTTAAATCCTGTTTGCACCTGTGGGTTACTTGAATCATGGCTTAAAGAGGATGCTGAAAAGGATACCATTGGGTGAGCAGTAGCCATTGTAGAAGCCTCATGTGAAACCTGGCCAGGGGAACAATGGTGATGGAGGCTACCATGGAACCCAACAGCTGTAGAACCGAGTGAGCAGTGGATTTTTCCCTTGAAAGGATTGGAATCAGTTGTTGCTTTATCCTTAGAATTCTATGCTCTGGAATAGCAGCTCTGCAGTTTTTTGTGTCCAAGATAACCCCTATGAATTCTGTCGACTGAGATGGGGTGAGATTGGATTTTTGCAAGTTTATGGTTATGCCTAGCCTTTGAGCAGCGAAGAGAGAGTATGCCCGGGCTTTTTCCAGTACATGTCTGGTGGGGGCGGAAATGAGCCAGTCGTCTAGGTATGGAAACAACTGGAATCCTTGAAGTCACAAGTGAGCTGTGTCAACTGCCATGCATTTTGTGAATACTCTGGGGGCTGTAGAGAGTTCGAAGGGCAGTACTCTGAACTGGTAACGACTGGCTCCCGCACGGAAGCGCAGAAATCTTCTTGATGGCCTGTCCACTTTTATGTGGTAGTACGCATCTTGAAGATCTATCGAGCACATCCAATCGTCTTTTTCAAAAAGCTGGAGGATAGACTGTATTGTGACCATCCGGAATTTTTGTACTCTCACAAACTTGTTCAATACACTGAGATCCAAATCTGGTCTCCAGTCCCTGGTTTTCTTTGGCACCAAAAATAGTCTTGAGTAGAATCTGGATCCTATCTGGTCTGGAGGGACTATTTGGATGACTCTCTTTCTTAGCAGCTTTTCTATCTCTAATGCTGCTTCTTCACTTTGACTGGGTAGAACGTCGGGAAGGTTTTTTGAAGGGGCAGGACCAAGATCGAAGGGAATATGATAACCTCTGGTTATAATCCTTTGTACCCAAGAATCGGTGGTGATGGTTAGTCAGGCAGAAGGGTACAAGGAGAAATGTCCCCCAACCACCTCCAGAGGAAAGGAGTTGGGCCGCTCTTCAGGAGCGCTGGTAGGATTGACCAGGGAAAGAATCCCTGGAACCCTGGTTACGCGTACCTCCTCTGCCCCGAAAGGAGCGTCTTCCCTGTGAGTTTCCCCCTCTGCCTCTGGGGGAGAACTCGGTCTATATGTCACGGAAAGGACCCTGAGATTTCTTGAACCATATCTTCCCACTCTTTTGGTTTCGGGAGAAAGCACGTTAAGGGGAAGAATAACCGACACCTATGGCAGAAAGGGTCGTACCGTCTTGTTCACATCTAGCCAGCGTGCTTTTAACTTTGGGCCCAAACAACGAGGAGGCCTCAATGGGAGCTTTAAGAAAGGAAGCCATAAAGGGTTCCACAAAATTGCACAAGCGCATCCAGGCATGTCGCCTCAGGACCGCAGCTGAACCTGCTGCTATAGCTGCTCCTTCTGATGCGTGAGATATCAGTCGCATAAAGGAGTTAGATATAGATTCAATGGTGGCCAGCTGAGAGGCCACTTTGTGACGGACCTCATCAGACACGGCACTAGCCACGGTTTCAGAGAGCTCAGAAATCAGATCCCTTTGAAGCCTGGTAAAGTGTGCCATATAATTCAGAGACCTGATAGTAAAGGTCGCTGAAGCAAAGGTGCACTTCCCTATCCTGTCCAGGGCCTGGGACTCATTGTTAGGCGGATGGACAGTCTGGCTTTCTTCTTCTGCCAGATCCTTTTTTGTTGCGGCCGCCACCACCAAAGCATCCACAGAAAGTCCTTTGGACAATGGGGATCCGAAGCAGGAAGGCACAAAATCTTATATGGCCTCCGGGGAATAGCTTCGACGGTATCAGCAGCCTTCTACGCATGCTGCACCATGAGCCGGACAAGTTCATCGGCAGGTGGAGTAACCTAGGAGGTAGGGGGCGGGCGCGAAAGGCCTGCAGGAACACAGATTCCTCAGAGGTCAGATTAGAGGACTGCCAGTCACCTCTCTGTTTCAGGATTTTGAGGATATCACCAAAGGATACCTCAGAGGGTGACCGGGGGGATCCTTCACCCTCATCGAAATCTGTGTCTTCAGTGAGGGACTCCTCTGTGGAGTCCATGTGCTTCCTCTTACATGAACTTTTCCGGTGGATCTCCTCAGCAGGAGAGGCTGGAGAAGACAGCGGAAAAGGGGATTCCTGTGGGAATATGTCTTGAGGCCCTTGCACCTGGTGTCCGCTAGGTGCGACTTGTGAAACCAGTGTACCAGAGGGGGGCACAGGTATAGACAGTCTAGTATCACCAGCAGCAGCGAAAGCCTTCTCCATCAGTTGGAAGGCTGGTCCACCTGAAGAGGAGTGCATGTCTTGGACAGGGGTCACCCCTCCCCTAAGTGGCTCAGCCTGCTGACCCGGAGTCTCTGGATAGCTGTGGAGCAGCAAACTATGAGTGTCACAACTGACATCCTGGGTCATAGCAAAACTTTCCTGCCACAAAGGCAACTGCGGTTCCTTATTGAGATCCATAAAGGGGACCGCAGAAGGGGAAGACTGCTATATCCATGGACTTCAATGGCAATGAAGGAGGAGAATAAGAAGGGATCTTTGGAGACGGGTGATCCCCTCCCAAGGAAGGATAGTTCCTGAGGGGTGGAATACCTCTGGCCAAGAGCACCTGATCCACAAGATGCAACACATCATGTTCGGAAAGGCTTCTAGTGAACCTAACGGAGACTGAGGGAGAAACAGGCCCGTCCACAGAAGAGGCAAACACGGTGCCCATCTCACTCGTCCACACCGAGGACAACGGTGCCAAGAGAGACTGGACTATGGGTGTCTGCACCAAAAAGTCATCGGTGCTGAGGTCATGGTCTGCACTGACACAGGGATCGGTGCCGAACTGGTTGTCGGTACCGAAGCTGGAAATGACAAAACTGGAGTCAACAATAAAGGCATTGGTTCCGAGGAAAATCTCGGAGCCGACGCGGTCAAGGTCTGCGCCGACTGAATGGTCGGTGTCGATACAGTGGTAATAATCTGAACCGAGGAGCTCCTCGGTGCCGATATAGTGAAGGCTGCAGGAGAAGACGGAGCCGAGATCAATAATGGAGCGAAGGCCTTGGTGCCGAAGGTCTAGGCACCGAAAGCACTGGGGCTGACTGAGTGAGCTCCGGAGCCAAAACTTTAGCCTTTTTAGGTTTTGGTTGGAGGGAGTCCCCAGCCGGGGACGAAGGCAAAGATTTAGCCTTAGTAGGAACATCCAAGATTTTCTTATGGGCTCAAGGAGGGGTTGAGGCCTCAGACCCAGAAATAGCCTCTGAAAAGGGAGATTTAAGAAGTTCCTTCAGTAACAGCTTGTTTTTCCTTTCCAACAAGGTTCTATTCGATAAGTTCTCACAGATAGTACAGGGTTGGTCAACAGACAAATGGGACGCTCCCAAACAATAAACACAGAAAGAGTGTGCATCAGAAGTAGGTAGTTTGTGTCCACAATCAGAACACCGCTTAAACCCCGGACTACCTTTCTTATCTGCCTTGACAGCAAATTAATTAATAGAAAAGGTACCAGCAATGGTACAAGAGAATACCCAAAGGAACCATGGAACCAAAGGAAGCCCGGCCCCTAGAAGCCACGTCCAGCTTGTAATGAGTAATAAAAGTGTGAGGAGAGGCCCAGGTGGCCGCAGCACAAATATCATCCAATGAAAGCCTGGCATGGTAAGCTATTGATGTAGACACTGACCTGGTAGAGTGAGCTTTGACGGGAAAAGGTAAATTTCTGCCTGCTGATGAGTAGATAAAGGAAATACAATCTTTGATCCATTTAGAAATTGTGCTCTTGGAGATAGGACAACCTGCTCTGTTCTCTGAGAAGGACACAAACAGCTGATCAGACTTCCTAACATGCTTAGTCCTGTGTAAATAGAACCTCAGTTGTCTGTGCACATCCAACTGATGGAACCTGAACTCTGCTTTATTGGAAAAGTTTGGAAAGAACACTGATAACTCAATAGATTGATGGGGATTAACAGTGGATGACACCTTTGGAAGGAAGGACAGGTTAAGTCTCAGGGAAACTCTGTCCTTATGAAAGGTCAAATATGGAGGTTTAATGGACAGAGCTTGAAGTTCTGATACTCTTCTGGCTGATGTAATGGCTATCAGAAACGTGGTCTTCCAAGATAAAAATTACAATTCACAGGTGGCAGCCAGTTGAAAGGGCGGTGAAGTGATGGCTTGTAGCACAAGATTTAGATCCCATGGCATGACAGGTTCTGAAACAGGAGGGCGACAGGCGCCTTTCAAGAAGACCTTACAGAGTTTATGGCTCATAAGAGAGGGCTTGTAAGATGTATGAAAATTGGAAATTGCAGCCAGCTGCACCTTAATGGTAGCGGGTGCAGAGCCCTGACGGAAAAGCATGGCTAAAAAATCTAAGACCGACGGAATTGGGGCTGTGAAGGGGTCCAAACCTTGGACCTGAGCCCAATCTCTTCCATTTGCTGGAATAAATCCTTCTGGTGGAAGACTTATGAGACAAAGACAAGATGTGTACCACCTCAGGTGAAAAGGAATGTCGTCTAACTAGACATGGAAGTGGAGCAGCCAGGCTGTCAACCTGAGGGTTCGCAAGGAGGGATGGAGCTGTCCTGACATGTGAATCAGTAAGTCTGGCACTGGGTCCAGAGGCCAAGGACCGTCCACTGTGTACAGCTGAAGAAAGGGGAACCATACTTGTCGAGGCCAGTGTGGAGCAATAAGAATCATCCTGCTTCCCAAGGATATGGCTTTCTGAATCACTCTTGGCAACAGAGGAAACGAAGGGAAAGCGTAGACCAGACTGGGAGGCCAATCGTGGACTAGAGCATCCCTGGGTGACTCCCCCTGTGGGTGGATCAGTGTGAAGTACTCGCTGCATTTGGTATTGAGAGGACTGGCGAAGAGATTGCAGCAAGGCTGACCCCACCTGTTGAAAATTTGAACCGCTACTCGGTTGTTCAGGGACCACTCGTAAGGCATCAGAATAGCTCTGCTCAGCCTGTCCGCTATCACACTGGACTTTCCCGGAATGTGCGTTGCCACTAAGAACCGTTGGGAAGATACTGCCCAATGCCACACCCGTATGGCCTCTCTGCAGAGGGGATAAGACTTGGTTCCACCCTGCTTGTTCAAGTACCACACCACGGACATGCTGTCCGAGTGAACTGCAATCGTTCCCAGAGGAAGAGAGTTTTGGAGTGCTCGCAATGCTAGAAACACTGCTCTCATCTCCAGAACATTGATGTGCAGGTGTACCTCGTGATCTTGCCACGTGCCTTGGACTGTCCTGCCAAGATAATGCCCCCCCACTCCATCTGGGAGGCATCTGTGGTCACCGTGGCCACTAGAGACATAGGAATCAAGCTCCTCCCTTTGTCCAGATTGGTGGAACATAGCCACCAGTGGAGGTCCTGTTTGCTCATACCGTGAGAAGTATCAAGTGGGAAAGGGAAAGTTTCTGAAATGACCATTGGACCGAAAGGAGCAATTGTAGGATCCGCATGTGTAACCTGGCTAGAGGCACTAGCATGATGGTGGCGGCCATGGAACCCAAAAGCTGGAGAACTAACCTGGCTTGAACTCTTTTGAGGGGCAACAGTGCGTGGATCTGAGACTGCAGCACTCTTATTCTCTCTTGTGGCAGAAAGGCCCGCATTTGAATAGAGTCTAGCTCTGCACCTATAAAAAAAACACGCTGTGAGGGCAGCAAGGCAGACTTTTCCCAGTTCAAAGTAATTCCTAGTTGTTGACAAAGTGTAATGGTAGTCTCCCTGGCTTGAATGAGAAGATGCCTGGTGGGGGCAGTGAGAAGTCAGTCGTCCAGATACGGAAACACCTGGAATCCCTGACGTCTCAGGTGAACTGTCACCACTGCCAAACACTTGGTAAACACCCTGGGGGCTGTGGTGAGACCAAAAGGCAGGGCACGAAACTGGAAGTGACTGGCTCCCAGCCGGAAGCGTAAGTGACTCCTGGATGCCTTGTCCATTTTGATGTGGTAGTAGGCATCCTTGTGATCGATGGAGCACATCCATACTCCTTTTTCCAGCAATGGAAAAATGGACTGAAGCGTGACCATTCGGAACTTGGACTTCAAAATGTAGTGATTCAGTCGACTGAGATCCAGAATGGATCTCAGGTCCCCTGTTCTTTTCGGCACCAAAAAGAGTCTTGAGTAAGTTCCTGATCCGATATGGTCTGAGAGGACTGGTTGGATGACTCCTTTTTCTAGCAGTTTTGCAACTTCTAATGCTGCTTGATCCCGTTGACTGGGTGGGACGTCCGGGATTCTTCTGACTGGAGGGGGTGTTGATAAAAAGGGGATAGTGTAACCTCCGGTAACGATTCAAAGCACCCAACGATCCTGGGTGATGCTTTCCCAGGCTTCCGGATGCAACGAAATTCGGCCCCCGACTGGCTCCAGAACAGCACAGTCGGGCAACGCCTCAGGAACCCTGAAAGAAAGATCCGCGAAAGGAATCGCAATCTCCCGAGTTGCGGGGGCCTCCTCTGCCTCTAGGATGGCGTCTTCCAGAATAATTTCCCCCTCCTCTGCCTCTGGAGGGGGACTCACCTTGAGCTGCAGGGAAGGACCTCTGAGACTTCTTGAACCACATTTTCCCCCCTCTCTGAGCCTTGGGGTAAGGCCTAGAAGGGAGAGAGAAACGGGCCCCTATGGCAGATAGGGTCTTTCCCTCCTGTTCGCATCTGGTGAGGGTGTCTTTCACTTTGGTCCTGAAGAGAGAGGACCCATCAAAGGGGGCGTCAGTGAAGGAAGACTTAAAGGCCTCCGCGAAATGACACAGGCGCATCCAGGCTTGCCTTCTGAAAACTACACCTGAGCTAGCTGCCCTACTCGCCCCTTCGGCTGCATAAGATATGAGCCTCATTTACGAGTTGACAATGGATCCAAGGGTATACAACTGGGCGTTAACAGTCTGCACTACCGCCTCAGGCATGTTACCCATCAGAGTATCTCCTAGCTCCTTAAGGAGATCTCTTTGGAGCCGAGTGAAATGACAAAGGTAATTCAGTGACCGCAAGGTAAAGGTCGCCGAAGACAGGGTACGCTTCCCATACCGGTCCATACTCCTGGACTCCTTGTTAGGAGGAAGGATGGAAGAAGAAGAAGCCTCTGCAACTTCCTGCTGAGAGGCTGCCACCACCACCAAGGCATCTACAGAAACCCCTTTGGTCAGGAACTCTTTTCCCGGGGGAGCAGAAAGGAACTTATCTGGACGTCTGGGCACTTGTTCCAAGGAATCAGGGTTCTCCCACACCCTTCGACAAATCAAATCCAAGAGTTCGTCGAAGGGTGGAGACACCCAGGAGGCAGAGGGTTGAGCTCAGAAGGCCTTGAGGAATACCGACTCCTCCTCAGAGGGGGTCTTGGAAGGCCAGTCGCCTCTCTGTCTCAAAATCTCCAGGATGTCGGAGAAAGAGAAGTCATCAGAGGACGACTTGGGGGACCCCTCTGACTCCTCGAGGTCGGTATCAGAAGTGAGGGACTTGTCCTGGGAGTCTATGTGCTTCCTCTTGCACAACTTCTTTCTGGGGGGCTCCTCAGGCACCGACTCTGAGGGGCCCTCAGAAAGTAGGGGACCGCTCAAGGGGGTATCCCCAGACCTTCGGGCTCCGCCATCCACGGATAGGGGGGTGTCAGAGGCTCTAGCCGGGGTGTAGGGGGACGGAGTGAACGATCCAGGTGATGCAACTGACGATCTGGCCAGTGTGCTCCTCATGGCCTCGAAGGCAGGTCCCCCCCGAATCCGAGGACCAACCCGTCTCCGAGACCACGACCGGAGTCGAGATTCCCCGAGCCGATGCACCGAGAGGGAGGCTCGGAACCGACCGGAGTCCCGAAGTATCCCCATGAGGAAACCCGAGTACCAAAGCCAGTGGACAGAAATGACATGGTTGGAGCCGATGCCGGCTCCGATAAACTCACATGGGTTATCGGAGCCAACACGAGAACATCACTCGGCGCGGAGCACTCCGGCTCCAACGACACATGGGTGCTCAGAGGAGGAATCATCGGTACCAGAATAGGGACTGGCTCTGGAGCCGATTGGGTCGGAGCCGAGAAGAGTTTTGCTAACACCGGCAACTGCAGGAGCCTCTGGACCACCCTATCCACATCCAAATCAGACAGCCTAGAGGATTTGGAAGAAATAGAAGGAGATCGGGATCTCCTACCTGGAGACTCATGCCTAACACTGGGTGACCGGCTCCGAATAGGCTCCAATAATATCAGAGATAGAGCAAAATCCTTAAAAGGTAAGACACCCTTGATCACTATAAGTAAAAAACTAAGAGCTCTCATAAAATCATCCAAAGCAAATTTCGAGAGAAAAATAGCTAAAGACTCAAAAGACAATCATAAGGCCTTCTTTAGCTATGTTAGAAACCTGGGAGGAAACTCCCAGATATGCTCAGAGCTAGTTCAAAATGATGTGAAGATTACTGATCCTACAGACATTGCCAACATACTGGCTGACAGGTTCAGTGCAAACTTCTCCCTCCCCAAAAGGAGAGATATCTATACCAAACGATTGCAGCCCCCAAACATCTCCAGCCCAAGTGCGAACTGCTCTCCTCGAAGCAGAAAACACAGCTTGCATGGGTCCTGATGGTGTCCCCGGCTGTGTGCTCCATGAACACAATGAGGAATTAAACCCACAGCAAGGACAGGTGTTAAATCAAAGTCTAACCTCTGGATACACTCCAGGAGTGGCGCACTGCAACTGTGGTACCACTTCACAAAGGCGGTGCCTCCACCGACCCTGGAAATTACCGCCCATTAGCTTGACAAGCCTTATCTGCAAAGCCATGGAGAGGATCATAATGGACCTCATAAATAAAGACATAGGAATTTGCAGACTTTGGATCCAACCCAGTTTGGCTTTGTCAAAGGCAGATCATGCCTTTTAAACTTGGTTGACTTTTCAAACAGTCACCAAAGCCATTGATGAGGGAAAGGCAGTCCATACAGCCTACCTCGATCTGGCTAAGGCCTTCGATACAATACCCCACTCGGGTATCATTGAAAAACTCATCAGCTTAAATGTCAACCCATACATCACAAGATGGGTTGCAAACTGGCTGAGTGACAGAACCCACAGGGTCAGAGTTGCTGGCGCCATGTCAGACTCAAAGCCTGTCACAAGTGGTGTCCCACAGGGCTCAGTCCTGGGCCCACTCTTGTTTGGCATCTACTTTTCCGAAGTACAAGCAAACACAGGAGGGTTATGGCTGACAAAGTTTGCAGATGACTGCAAACTGGGCCATAGTAGAAAACACATCTGACACAGATATCCTTCAGAAGGGTCTCACAGAAACGGATAACTGGTGCCAGAGCCACGGCCTAAAGTTAAATGCCAAAAAATGCATAGTCATACCCTTCGGGAAAAACAAGGTTACCCCTAGCTACCAAATAGGTGGAAATCCACTGAGCACAGAAGAAGTTATCAGGGACCTGGGGACCCAGGTTGATAGTAGTCTGTCATTCGACACCCATGTAGCTAAAGTAGTTAGGAAGACCTTCTACATTGCCCACCTTATCATGAAGGGATTCTCATCTAGATCAAGGGAGGTTATAGTCTCCCTTTACTCATCACTCATCAGACCAATGATTGAGTACAATGCCCCATTCGAATGTATCTGACCCGACACTTGCAGCAGCTGGAGAGGCCACAAAAGTTCCTCACCAAAAGGATAAAGGGTCTCAAAAATCTGTCCTATGCTGCCCGACTGAAAGAACTCCAGCTCTATTCAGTCGCCACCGCTTGCTCAGAGGTGACCTTTGCCTAACATACAAGGCCATGTCAAACCCAGATTTGATGAATATGCTTCACCTCAAAAATCTAGATCCATCAGAGCCACAAGGGCGGAGACTTAAACCTTGACACAGCTATTAATAGGACGTGCTGGAGGGATAGATTCATCACCCAAAGACTCCCTATGCTGTGGAACAAAATCCCGGTACATGTGAGGCAGAGCACCTCGCTGGCCTTGTTCAAGAGAAATCTTGACCAATGGATGGGAGATTGCAGATATACCCCAGGGATTACCTCAGTGTCACTGCTCGACAGAGGCACAGCAAAATAATGGGTATAGTTCCCCATACTAAAGGGGTGGCGTAAGCCACAAAACGATGGGCTAGGCTTGTAAATGCCCTCGGGCAGATAGCCTAGTATGAACCTATGAACCTATGACTGCAGAGCAAACGTTGCTGAAACATAAACACTCTTACTGAATCTGTCCATAGCCTTAGATTCCCCGTTAGGGGGATGGACAGATGATCTCTGCTCCACAAGCTCTTTCTTAATGGCTGCTGCCTCAACCATGGCATCAACCGGGACCCCCTTGCTTCATTGTAATTTGTTCTTCAGAGGGGCTAAAAATTTGTCTGGACTTTTAGGGATGGGCTCTACAATATCCTGTTCCTTCCATGCCCAACATGAAATGAGACCTGCAAGCTCATCAGCCAGGAGGGCACCCAAGATGCAGCCAGGCCAGACTCGAAAGCCTCCAGGAACACAGACTCCCCTTGGGAAGCAATGCTGGAAGACCACCACCTTTCTGTTTTATGAGTTCAAGAATGTCTCCAAAGGAGACATCTTCAGGTGGAGATCTGGGGGACCCTTCCACTTCATCGAAATTGGTGTCCTCAGTAGCAGATTGCTGAGGGGAATCCAAGCATTTAATTTTACAAGTTTCCTTCCCAAGAACCTCATCAGTGGGATCGTCTGGTGAGGTATTAGAAGTGACCAAGAAGTCCTGAGGGACTGTCTGGAGACTTGAATGGACTGGCTATCCCAGTGGAATAGAAGATCAAGACTCAAAGCAAAGACCCAAAGATGGTAGAGAAATATAATCCGAAGAGGGTAGGGATGCCTTTTCTCTAGGTAAAGAGACAGGCTGCTCCATAATCTTAAAGGCAGAATGCCTAGGGGAGACCAGAGTCACAGGTAACGGAGCAGACATTTCCTGCACCACCGACCACTGAATTCCTCTATGTTCTCCACTCGAGAATGGAGTCAGACCCGAGTTGTCCACAGCCAGAGCTCTGAGGGGCAGGGATGGCTCTGACAACTTCGGAGTCAACCTTGGTCCCCTGGATCTGGTACCAGCGCTTTGGCTCAGAGAGTCTTTCTGCTCAGAAATTCTCTGAGCCAGACAGCTCAGGGAAGTGACCAGAGTTAAATGAGCGGTCTTCGGTTTCAATGAGGACACTTCCAGGGTCTTGAATCTGAGGGCTCAAAAGCACAGGTCAGAATAGAGAAGGAGAAACTAAAAGAGGACTAGTTAGGGGCAGGCTCATGGATCCGATGGGAGATGGAGCTGGAATTACCCCCCATCTGGATCTGAGCTATGAAGAATTTCCTCATCTTCCTATCCACTTCAGCCTTGGAAAACTCCTGGAAGACCTGAGTGAAGAGCTAGCAGATGGTGACCTCGAGTGTTTATGTGGAGACCCCCTGCAAAAATGGGGAAGGGAATTGAGAAGGTATCAAATTCCCTGGACAAAGGGGTGATCAGATGCGATGCAATTTAATTTTTGAAGCATTAGGATCCATAGTTGTCGGATCCAATTTTTCTGACATTTTTGGAGGTGGCTCTGAGGTTGAAGCCAAAGATGTTGAAGGGTCTGGACATCTCTTCCTACACTCTTTGTCTTTGGAAGCCGAGTTGGGCTTCCCTTTGTCGGATTTCTTTGAGGGGAGGTTAAGCCCAACTGGAATAGAGGAAAAAGAAGAAGGAAGAAGACATACTTCTATCGATGAGTGACCCGGCGTTGAAGCCAGCACAAATAGTACAATCTGAATCTAAATGGGCAGTGCCCACACAATACACACGCTGCCAGTGAGCATCTGAATTAGGTACTTTGTGCCCCCAGGAGATGCATTTCTTGAAATCAGTTGGTTTGTTAACCTTCCTTGAGTGCTAATCCTAAAAAGGGAAGGTCCAAATGGGAAAATAATTACAAGTATGAAAAATTATGTATAATTATTTATTCATTTATTTTTTAACAAGAAAAAGCAAGAAAAACTACTAACAATGGTAATCAAGGGTACCCTAAAATGGTCAGAGAGAGAGAGAGAGAGAGAGAGACAAGAAGAAAACTGAAGTACCAACAATGGAACTGGAAGGAAATATCATGGTCTCAGTAAAGGTGAAATAAGAACCTGATTAATAGAAAAAAATAATGGAATAAAGGGAGGAAGATGAAAGTAATTCAAAGGGTAGCCTACTGAAGGAAAAAGTTGAAAAGACTCCTTGTTTTTCTCCTAAAATACATCAATAGCTTGACAGTGAGAGGATGTGTGTCTGTAGCAATATGGTGGAAAATGAGATCTGAGGTATGTTACGCTGGTGGGACATTATGGGTAAAGGGTGTGGCTTGACAGTTTGGATCCAAGGATCTGGAAAAAGTGGCCAAGTTGGATCCAAGACCCATCAGTTGAGGAATGAATAAAACTGACATCATCGGAGCATATTATATTTCAACAACTTTAAATAACAGACATCAGAGAGGAAACAATAAGGCTTGGGTTGATGGAAGAAGACCAAGTGGAGAGGAAGAGATAGAAAGAGAAGACAATAGAAGGTGAGGGAAAAACGGAGTAGTGAAGTAGCATTGGAGAAAGAAATGTAAGGGAGTCATGGGAGTGTGAGTGATGTTACTTTAGTTGTAGTTTAAAGAATGTACATGTCTTCTTGTTTAATAATAGATAGTATGGAATTCTATCTACTGTTAACAGAGAAAGAGAACAGTGACTTGCCTGTTGTACTGTTAGACTTGGTTGGGAACAATAAAAGTTTCAGTGGAGAGTAAAGTTCTACTTGAAGGATAATGTTGAATATTTTTTTTGAATAGGACAAATTTCTGGTTTGTAAATGAGGCTGTGTACAGTGATAAGGCTAAGAGGTCAGGTAACTAGCCAGTTTACCTGTTTAAGTAACAAGGAGTGGTAACATCTGTACAAAAGGATGCTATAATAAAGCAGCCAAATTTGCTGCCATTAGTTAGGGTGGATTAAGGGTTAATGAGTATACAGGCTGCCCAGGGAAATGCTGGTACCAGAAAGGTCATGGTAATGTTTTTTTTTCCAGTGTTACCATTCACAAAAGCACTGACTCTGAAAATGTGCCTACATTTTTTTATAATGTTTCCTTTATGCCGTAGTCAAACTTCATGTTTTCATCACTGATGACCACAAGAAGTTTGATAAGGGCTACAAGATCTATTTTAATGAAAATTAGTAGAAGTTAAAGTAAAGTGATGTTACTGTTAAGAAAACTATTTAGGGGTAAAAAAATTAGGTTGGATTTTTTAGGGTTTAGAAGTAACTGTGACTGTGCCAAGATGCCATGGAGGAGAGGGAATCCTGTGTCATCTGCTGATGTTTATGGAAGCTTTTAGCAGAACAGAAACTTTGAGTCATCTGCATATTGAATTATTATGGCATGTTTACTTTCTGTATAGAGTCACTTATAAACATACTGAACAGAGGCACAAGAATTGAGCCCCCAAGGGATGCTTGCAAATGTGAGGAAAAAAGATGAAAGATCATTTTGCCCTTTTACTACCTACTATCTGTCAAACAGAGAGAGAGTTAAGAGATGGTTAACTAGAAAAGAGCACTGTCTAAGCCTATAGACAGCAAAAGCTTTTAACAAGTTGAGGAATATCACTAATACTATGTTAATCTCATTCCTGTTTTGACTTATGGTGATGAAGGTGAGGAGGGCAGCAGTGGTGCTATGATGTGGGCAGTAGCCATGATGTGCAGGGGATAGTAGGTTATTGCCAGTGATGAAATGAATTGGGACAGAATGCATTTTTCTAGAATTTTGGAAAGAGGCGATAGAATGTCTGTGGGTCTGTATTTGGAGAAAATGGTTCAATTGTTATCTTTGTGCAGGGGTATGAAGGCAAGACTTTTCTATAAGGCAGGGACATACCTTTCATTAATGGAGCAGTTAATCACAGTAGCTATAAAATAAGTTAGGGGATTCTGCTGTGATTTTGAGGTATTCTGCTGACAGATTATCATGAGCCAGTCAAAACTTTGCTGTCTAAAAAACTGCCTTTTTATAAAGGAGGTGGCAACAGTGCTAAAGGACAGAAATTTGAGCTGAATTTTAGATTCGGAGAGGGAGAAGTAGTAGTGGGGGGCTGACTTATTTGGTAGTGAAGATGTGGTATATATAAAGTGGGTATTGAACTTATTTACTGACATTTGTTGACCAGGAAAGTCCACTGGGTCCAGAACCCATTTTCAGTGGAGGTCCGGGGAGAAAAGCTCCGTACACAAATCCAAAACATACACATAAAAGGACTTTCTGACCACAGTGGCAAAGTGGTAGTCAAAAGAGAGGTTGCTGTCAACCTGTGTTCCCAGATCTCTTATAACGCCTTCTGTGTCCAGTGGCAGAAGACGTTATAAGAGATCTGGGAACACAGGTTGACAGCAACCTCTCTTTTGACCACCACATTGCCACTGTGGTCAGAAAGTCCTTCTATGTGACACATCTCATTACTAAGGGTTTTGCATTCAGGAAGGAAGAGATCATTGTCTCCCTCTACTCTTCCCTCATTAGGCCATTCATTGAGTATAATGCCCCATTTGGCATGTACCTCACTAAACACTTGCAACAACTGAAGAGGGCGCAAAAGTACCTCACAAAGAGGCTCCTAGGCCTTAAACATTTGTCCTATATGGACAGACTTCAAAAACTCCCACTATTCTCTATCTCATATTGCTTACTTAGAGGTGATCTCTGCTTGACTTACAAAGGCATGTCTGACCCAGCTCTGTTAGAAATGCTACAAGTAAAGAAATCCCAATCCCTCTGCACCACACGCTCCAGATACCTCAACCTCATTAGCACAATCAACAGAATGTGCCGGAGGGGACAGATTCATAAATCAGAGACTGCTCATGCTATGGAATAGGCTTCCCATACATGCCAAGCAGAGCACCTCACCGGCCCTATTCAAGAGAAATCTTGATGAGTGGATATGAAATAGAAAATTCACCCCAGGGATGACTCCAGTGGCTTTACTTGACAGAGGCACTGGGAACTAAGGTCGGGTGGCACAATGCCAGGGTAATCCTATGGGCTAGGCTTGTAAAGGCTCCAGAGCCATTAGCCTAGTACACACCTATGAATCTATGAACTAGGCAATATACTTTATACGGCGGATTCAAAATTTCAGTACAGATACATCAAAAACAAGAATACATTTTTACAGTTCTATATGATTTTTCTATAGGTTAATAAGGTAGTGAACAAATCAAAAAGTAAACACGACATTTACTACACAAAGTTTCAATACAAATACATCAAGAAGAATTTTTTTTTTTTAAATACAGTTCTATGTAGTGTGCAACGATTCACTTCCACGGTGGTGCAGCAGTAGCGTTGCTGCCTCACAGCAAGAGATTCTCCCGTTCGATTTTTGGCTTGGGTTGGGAGTGCCTTCTGTGTGGAGTCTGCATGTCCTCCCCGCGGTCGAGTGGGCGTTTGAAAGACATGCGTTGCGTGGGCGTGCCTTTGTTGAAGGTTGGGCGTCGGGCAGGCAACTCGACATCATAAAAACCAACTGCCAATCATTAGCGGCCCGGAGTTCCGCTGTGGCGACCCCTAACTGGGAAAAGCCGAAAGACAAACAACAACAACAACATTGCACATTCTTATTTATATGAAATATGATGTGCATCAGCACACACGGCTCATTATGGCTAGATAGTGGGATTACAAACAAATATATAGTAACAATCATATTTGCAGAAAAAGATTTAATTGATTTTGATAGGAGATCTGCTGTTTTGGGGTGTGTATCATAGCTTAAGGTGGTCTACAGTTTTGTAGACAGGGGCATACGGACTTATGAAGAAAATTATGTTTTAAAGTGAATTTAAAGCTTTTTAAAGATTCCAATTATATGATAGAGGGAGGTAGGGCGTTCCATAGCTTAGAAACCATGTGTGAATACAGGCTTTATCTTGCCCTTTTAATGGGTTTAGAAACCTTTAGAAGTTGTTTGTTAGCGAATCGAAGGATTCTGGCAGGGGCATAGAAGTGCAGGATAGAAAGCAGAGAGGGGAAGTTATCTTTATTGTACATTAGTTTATGAGCTGATATTAGTTGGGTGTAATTAAGGAAATGTGGAAATTCAAGCCATTTCAATTCCTTAATGGTGAGTTTTATATGGTAGTCCAGTGGCAAATTTTGCTGTTTTATAGTAGCATGACTGAAGTTTGTTGCTTTGGGAAGTATGTAGATTAGTGAAAATGGAGGAGCCATACAGAAGAGATGGAAGTAGGAGGGTGCTTGCCAGCTGTATTTTTGTAGGTTTGTCTATGTATGATTTCTGTCTATAGAGTTTGCCTAATTTATAGTGTATTCTTTTTATTGTGTTTAGAATAGGTTTCTGAAAGGATAATTTATCATCAATAGTGATGTCCAGTAATTTTGCTGACGGCACTATTTCAATTCTTGTCCTGTTTTGGGAGTAACTTATAAAGTCATGTGGAGGTGGTTTAGATGAGAACAGTAGTTTCAAGTTTTTAGGATTTAGAAGAAGTTGTGCATCATTTAGCCATATTTCCTATGTTTATAAAGGCAGTTTGTGTTATTTTTTTGAGGTCAGAGAAGTTATTGGAGAAGGATATAATAGAAGAATCATCGGCGTATTGGATGATTGAACTTTGAGCGGAGACTGAGTGGAGATCATTTATGAACACATTAAATAGCAAAGGTCCCAGAAAAGACTCCTGTGGGACACCTGTTTTGTTCATAGGTGTTTTATAGGCTAACGACCACAAGGGCCTTTTTAAGCCTAGCCATGCACCCCAAATCTCTAACAAGTTCTGATACCCTTGATAAGTGTAAGCATGGGTCTGGGAGATGAACCATTTACAGGTTACTTGCTTGCATTACAGACATATGTGCCAAACCAGGGATGAATTTCTGTTTCCCATCCAACTGTCCAAGCTGCACTCGAATTGGGTTAGGGAGGAACTCTACTTTACATGGATGGGGAGCCTGTTCTATAGATGGGGTAGTCTCTGGGATACATACCTATCTCTCAAGCAGGTCCTATTTATATCACAGGCAAGGTTTAAGTCTTTAGAATGGGTAACTATAGTACTGTTTGTTTTGTGCAAATGGAGGAGGTCCATTAGAGTGGGGTCTGACAATGCCCTGTATACCAGGCATAGATCTCCCCTTAAAATCCTGTAGGAGACAGAACACAGGGATAGATCCTTGAGGCGGTCTGCATAGGACATATTACTTTACGTCCTGTATTCTTCTAATGAGGAACCTCTGTGGACGTTCCAGCTGTTGGATATGCCTGGTTAGGTACACACCAAAGGGGGCATTGTACTTAATGATAGATCTGATGAATGCCGAATACAGTGGAACAATGACTTCCTTGGACTTACATGACATACATTTTGTTTATAAGTTGCGCAACATAGAATGATTTCCTCACCACTGTAGACATGTGACGATCAAACGCCAGATTACTATCAATGTGTGTTCCTAAGTCCTTGACTACTGGGTCACCTCTAAGGGGTGTGTTGTCAGTATGATAGTTATCAGGGATGGATGACTTAGCAAAGGATGCTAATATGCATTTCCTGGCATTTAGTTTTAGCCCATGGCTCTGACACCAGATGTTTGTCTATGTCAGCCCCACCTGGAGAACATCTGTGTCAGTGTGAGATTCAATGCAAGCTCATAATTTGCAATCATCTGCAAATTTAGTCAGCCAGAGATCACTGACATTGGCCTTGACTTCTGAGAAGTAAATGCCAAAAAGGAGCGGTCCAAGGACTGATCCTTGAGGGGACTCCACTTATGACTGACCTCTTTGTAGAGGTGGGCTCCCCAATTCTAACTTCCTGGGTCCTGTGTGCCAGTTGCTTATCCACTGTGTGACATACAGGTTTGTACCTAACCTCGACTTTGTCAACAATGCCCGAGTGGGGTGTTGTGTCAAATGCCCTGGCCAGGTCAAGGTAGGCAGTGTGAACAATTTTGCTCACATCCACTGCTTTGGTGACCTTCTCAAAGAAGTCCACCTGGTTGAGTAGGCATGATCTGCCCTTGACGAAACCAAACGGGGTTGGGTCCAATGTCTGGAGATTTACTATATCTCTGTTGATCATCTCCATGATAATTCTTTCCATGGCTTTACATATAAGACTAGTGAGACTTATGGGTCTGTAGTTTCCAGGGTCTGTAGATGGCCCACCTTTGTCCAGAGGGATGACTGTTGCCTTTCTCCATTCATGAGGCACGAAGCCTGTTTGGAGGCTACAGTTAAATAGTAATTCCAGAGGCCCTGATAGTTCATGTTTCATGCTATTTAGAAGGCATCCTGAGATATTGTCTGGGCCCACTGATGCTGTGTTCTTGGTCTTAGAGAGAGCATTAAGGACGTGTTCCCTAGTGATAGTAGGGGGAGTTACATTTGATGATATTTCCTGAAGAAAGGCTGAGGGGGAGAGAGGAGTAAAGTTGGAGCTGAATTTATCAGCCAGGAGGTTTGCTACATCTTCTGGCTCAGTATAGGTGGCTCCATTTACAATGAGCTCTGTACACAATTATGTATTGCCTTTGAGGTTGCGGACATAGCTAAAGAATGCTTTGTGGTTGCCCTTGGCCTGGGAGGCCAAACTTACCTCAAATTTGGCTTTGGTAGACTTTATTTGTCCTCTGAGTTGTTTGTTTAGTTTGATTTGAGTGCTTTTATCCTGCTGGGTGCTGCACCTCCTAATTTTTGCCGTGATTTCTTCGTCCTGTTATACATCCGATTGATTTTGTGATTCTACCAGGGTGGCTTGTTTTTTGAGTTAGTTCTGTACTTCTTCCTAGTGGGTACATCTGCCTCTATGCAGCTATTAACATGCTTGTACAAGGTTTATGGGGGGCTTGAAATTTTGCCAGGTTCTCACTTAATAGCAGGAGGTTAGCCTTAGAATAGTTCCTGAATATTCCCGGTTTAGCTGGGGGTCCAGGTTTTATTTTTGCTTCAAAGGAAACCATTTTGTGGTCTGACCTTACCAGGGAAGACATTACAATATGGGGTGTGCAGCACTCTTCCATATTAATGAGGACCAGATCCAGCATGGTTGCACCTCTGGTTGGTGTATTGACTATCTGGGTCCAGGGAGTTTGTGTTTACAAAATCCAGGAATCTATGTGTATGTACATTTGATGTCACACAGTATTTCCATTTAATACTGGGGTAATTAAATCACCTATGAATATGGTATTGTGTTTGATGGTTAGTGTTTCTAATAAGTTTAAATACATGGTATGGATTTCATGGGTCATAAAGGGGGACCTATAGCTTGCAAGGAAGTGGTATTGGATTTTACGTATGATGATTTGAACATGGAGTAGCTCAAGTGCATTGTCCTGTTTGACCAGCCTTGAAGTATATTTATTTTTGATGTAAATAGAGACACCTCCACCTTTAGTCCCTGCCTGTAAAGTAGCTGGTTTAAATGTGTGGAAAGCATTATAATCCTGCATTGTTTGTGTACTCTCTGTAGCTTTATACCATGTCTCAGTGACTGCACAGACATCAGCATTCTCTAGGGTAAAGAGAGCTTCTAAGGAGTGGAGGTTTTTGTTTAGGCTCCTAGCATTGAGCAGTAATACCTCACCTTCAATAACCATATTAACAACACCATTAAAACAGTAAATAGAAAGATGGGCTTCTTATATAGAAAAAAACCCATCTTAACTCCAGCATCCCGAACTACAATTGCCCACTCCCATTTAATCTCAACTCTTCTATATGCCTCACCCATATATACTAAACTGAAAAAAAGTAATCTTGTCAAACTAGCTAACTCCTATAATAATATAGCCAGATTTGCCACTGGAAACCCTTTTAGAACACACCATTGTCAGAACCTACAGCAACTAGACTGGTTAGAATTAAACAACATTTTGATACTATCCCAACTTACCATTGTTCATAAGATATTTTACCAACCAAACAACACCCCTATACTTTCCGACCTTATTACTCCCTATAGGAATCTCAACACCTTACGATCTTCTAGCAAACTTCTTGCTAGCACAAGCAAGTCTAATAACTTGGCAGGGCACTCCTTGTTCTCCAATACTGCAGGAAAAAATTGGAATCTTCCGCCACCAGATCTAACTTTACAACTCTCCCTGCAGCTCTTTAAACAAAGGCTCAAGATACATCTTAAAACTCACTGGTTATGTCCCTGTTGCAACCCTGACTAATTCCTCTCCTCTCTCTACTGCTATCTCTGTACTGCCTCCTCATACCAATCATTACTACTTCACCCCTCAAGAAGTAGTATTTATCTCTAGTAAATTAAACTACTTATGTTATTAATGTAATTCTTCTGAATGTACTGTATCTTACCTCAGATATCCTTTCTGCACAGTGACTTGCTTATTCTGTATGACTATAGAACATTAATGTCAGTTTTTCCTCTCATTAATACTCATTACTAAGTATTTTTTACATCCTTTCTTTGTATAATTTGTACTTGATATATTTAAGTGTTATATTATCTCTGTGTTACTACTGGAGCTTTTCTCCCCAGGCCTCCCACTGAAAATGGAAATATATCCAGCTGGACTAGCCCGGCTAACAAATGTAAAATAAAATAAATAAATAAATACATTTTTTTGGTTTTGATTTGCTATGTTGAAGTACTTTCAGTTTGGCATTGCCTAAAAAGGCACTATGGGGGAAGACAATATTTTAGCTAATATTCGAAAGCCTAGAGGGGAGAGTTGCAGACCATCCCTGGCAAAGCAGTGTGGCCTGCTTGATCATCTCCTTCCATGCTGACAGATATTGCACCCCCTTAGAATGTCACCAGAAACTAAGCCAATTATTAAAGTCAATCATCTTTTGTTTATATTGTGGCATCATCCTTGGAGAAGGTAAAATGCTGCTCAATGTTAGGCTCATACTAGCCTGAGAAACATATTCTGACAGCTCTATGATGTCTCTCTTCATATAGTCAACGGAGGAACATCTCAGATCATTTACTCCCATATGGACTATGACTGAGTCATATTGGTAATTGTGGTCCAATGACCTGAGTGCATGTGTAATGTAGTGGATCCTAGTCCCTGATAAACAACTGACCATAAATTTTTCTTTACTCACCCTGGTGAGAGGGACATCAGTGTGTCGCACGATGGAGTTTCCAATAACTAGAAAGTTGGATTGTTTGGTGACTTGCCTTATGGGCTTAGAAGTTGAGGCTCCATGCGATGTAGCTCTATGTGTTGATGTGGGTGTTGTTTTGAAAGAGTGCATCTGGGGCTGCTGAATGTATTTCTTATGTGTACTTTGTCTAGGAGGTCTTTGTGGTTTTGGAAGGTTACATGCAAGTGCCTCAGTATATGTGGGTCTACTGTGCGTGATGGGTGCAGCATGTGTACTACTGACAACCTTATTGACATTAGGAGTACGTTTATGTGATTGCTTTGCCTCCAGTGACGTTATGTAAATACATCTCTCACATAACATATCAGTTTGTACTATGACTATGCATCCTGATTGTTTTTTTCTTTTTTTTGCCATTTAACTGACTGTTGTCTGATGTTGAGATAACTGGAAAACCAGGTAAGTGAGTGTGGGGAGCATCCTAGAGTCGCAAGTCGCTGAATTAGTTTAGTATGTGATACTGTGTCGAATGCTTTGGACAGGTTCTAGTAGAAGTACTGATGTTTGTAGGCCACTGTTCAAGGCTTTATTCACAGAGTCTGTAAAGGACAGAAGGGCTGTCAGCATACTGTGTGGAGGATGAAAACCAAGTTGTGTAGGGACAAGAAGATGGTTATCACAGAGGTGGTTTACTAGCTGACTTTGTATACATTTTTCTAATATTTTAGATAATGGAGAGAGAATGGAAATGGGGCAATAGTTAAGTCATTCGTAGTTCCACCTTTGTGCAGAGGGGTTATAATGGACTTCTTTCAGACTTGACAGATTATGGCCTCAGAGAGATCTATTAATTAGAATAGTGACAGGATAAGCCATAGCATTATCCCCAAGTTTCAGATATTCAGAGGGGTGGTTGTCAGCAAATAAGAAGCAAGGTTTTAGTTTACTTAGTAACTTGATTACTAGGGAGACGGGCACAGGTTTTGGGGGAAAAAAATGGAATTGTTGGGGTAGTCATTTCTTTCATTATGAAGTGAAGGACGTGAGTTGGAATCTACAGAAGTTGAGTTTGTGGTGCTTATCATGTTGCTGAGAGTTCTATCTGTATTACGTGGGGGTTTGTTAACAAGTTTAGAGATGCTATCAATGAAGTGGGAGTTGAAAATATGGGTTATTTGTTGAGGGTCTTTATATGGAAAGGGTGATGTATTTTATGGGGTTCCAGGATTAAGAAGTGAAGAGAATGATTTCCAGAATTTTTGGGGGTTATTATTTGAACTAGATAGTTGTGATGAGAAGTAGTTTCTTTTATCATTTTTAACTAACTTCTTTGCTTTATTATTAAGTTGTTTGAAGTTGATTTCATTTGCTTGAGTTTTATTTTAATGCCATTCTTTCCAGGTGTGGTCTCTTGACTGAAGCATTTGTTTAGTTGGTTTGGTTCATAGGTAGGTACTAGGCTATCGGCCCTGGGGCCTATACAAGCCCAGCCAAAAAGGTACCCTGGCTTTTGCCACCCAAGAAAATTATTTTCCTGTGCCACTGTCGAGCAGAGCCACAGAGGTGATCCCCGGGGTGAATTTCCTATTTCCCATCCAATCATCAAGATTTTTTTTGAAGAGTGCTAATGAGGAGCTTTGTTTGATATAGATAGGTAGTTTATTCCAGAGTATGGGAAGTCTCTGGGACATGAATCTATCCCTCCGGCATGTTCTGTTTATTGTGGTGACAAGGTTTAGGTCCCTAGAGCGTGTAGCTCGGAGGGATTGGGATTTCTTTAAGTGGAGCATGTCCAACAGCTCTGGGTTTGACATAGCTTTGTATGTTAGGCAGAGATCACCTCTGAGTAGACGATATGCGACGGAGTAAAGCTGGAGTTTTTTGAGATGGTCTGCGTAGGGCATCTGTTTGAGGCCGGTAATGAACTTTGTGAGGTATTTCTGCGGCCTTTCCAGTTGTTGTAGATGTCGTGTGAGGTACATACCAAAAGGGGTGTTGTACTCTATAATGGGTCTAATGAGTGATGAGTAGAGGGGAACAATGACCTCTTTTTTTCTGGATGGGAAACCTTTTGTGATGAGGTGTGCCATGTAGAAGGATTTCCTGACTACTGTGGCGATGTAATTATCAAAGGAGAGACTACTGTCCACCTGTGTCCCAAGGTCTCTTATCACACTTTCGGTGTTAAGTATACTACCGCCTATGTTGTTGTTCATGGGTACAGAGTTTTTATCAAAGGGGATGACAATGCACTTTTTGGCATTGAGCTTGAGGCCATGGCTTTGACACCAGGCACCTGTCTCAGTGAGGCCCTTTTGTAGGATGTCCACATCGTTAGGAGTTTCGATTACAGCTCCTAGTTTGCAGTCATCTGCGAACTTCGTTAGCCAAAGACCTTCTGTGTTAGCCAGTACTTCAGAGAAGTAGATACCAATCAGGAGAGGACCCAGGACTGAACCCTGTGGTACTCCACTTGTCACTGGTCTGAAGTCGGATTTGGAGTCTGCTACTTTTACAGTGTGGGTTCTGTCAGTGAGCCAGTTGGCAACCCATCTTGTGACATAGGGATTTATACCTAGTTTAGTGAGTTTATCTATAATTCCAGAGTGAGGGATGGTGTCAAAAGCCCTGGCAAGATCTAGATAGGCTGTGTGAACCACCTTACCCTTGTCAACGGCTTTGGTGACTGCTTTAAAGAAGTCTATCAGGTTTAGGAGACATGATCTGCCTTTTACAAACCCGAACTGGGTGGGGTCCAGAGTTTGGAGATTACCAATGTCTTTGTTTATAAGTTCCATGATAATACGTTCCATGGCCTTACAGACCAGGCTCATCAGGCTAATGGGGCGGTAGTTCCTGGGGTCTGTGGTGGCTCCCCCCTTGTGGAGTGGGATAACCGTCGCTGTGCTCCATTCAGCAGGCACAAAGCGTGAGGTGAGGCTATGACTGAACATGGTACTTAGATGGGGTGCCAGTTCGTTCTGTAGTTCATGTAGAACGCAGCCTGGGATGTTGTCTAGTCCCATGGATGCTGTGTTCTTGTCTTTGGAGAGTGTGGTTTTTACCTGTGCAGCCGTGATTACAGGAACTTTGCATTCTTTCGGTATAGAGGTGGGCTCTTTAGGGGGTGAGAGGGGGGGTAATGTTAGCACTGAACCTATCTGCCAGGATGTTGGCAATATCAGTTGGGTTTGTATATTTAGTGCCATTGTGCTGTAACTCAGAGCAGATCTGAGTGTTGCCATTGAAATTCTTGACATAGCTATAGAATGTTTTCTGACTGTCTTTAGAATCAGTGGCAATTTTGTTTTCGTAACTAGCTTTGGAGGATTTTATCAGGGATCGCAGCTTCTTACTGAGGCTGACCAGGGAGCTCCTCCACTCATGGGATTTTACTCTCTTTTGCAACAGTTTCTTCCTTCTGTTGTACAGTTTGTTTATGGCACGGGACCACCAAACTGGCTTCCTTTTTTTGGAGGATAGTGTATTGGTTTTGTTTGGGATAGCACGATCCATGCACTCATGTAAATGCTTATAAAGTGCAATTGTGTAGGATTCAGTAATCGTAACTGTATTGTCCATCTGCATGGGTGTCGTGAAGTTCACCACTTCTGTCTTAAGAAGCATGAAGTTGGCTTTGGAGACATTTTTTACCATGGTTTCCTTAATGGGGGGTGGGGGCAGAATGTGGATATCTAGGGTAATTAGCTTATGGTCGGATCGGACCAATGAGGCATTGACTTCAGGTGTGGAACACCGGTCACTCATTTTGGTGATGACTAGATCTAGGATATTGTTGCCCCTGGTGGGAGTGTGGATAAGCTGATCCAGGGCATTGGAGTTTATGAATTCCAGAAAGCGTTGAGCGAAGGAGTTGGTACATGAGTAGTTTTCCCAGTTAATGGTGGGTTACTTGAAATCGCCCATTATTAGGGTGTTTGGTTGAACCCTAATATTTTCCAGTACATCAAGAAAAGAGGAGTGGGAATCCTGGGGCATGGTGGGTGATCTGTAGCAAGCTACAATTTGGATTGCAGTTTTGCTCAGTTAGTTGCACTTGGATAACCTCGGCTGCATTATGCTGAGCAACTTGCCTGGAGGTGTGGATATCTTTAATGAATATGGACAAACCTCCGCCTTTGGTGTTCCGGTCCAGGTTACATGGCCGAAAAGTGTGGTATGAGTTATAGCCTGGTAGTGCAGGGGTGCTCCCTGGAGTCTTGAACCAGGTCTCAGTCACTGCACAGATATCGATGTTCTCCATTTTAAGGAGTGCCTCGAGTGAGTGCATTTTGAGATTTAGACTTCTAGCATTGAGTAGCATCACCCTCAGTTGTTGCTTGTCTGTTCCTGTTACGGTGGTGAATTTGCCATTTGAACATTGCCTAAAAAAGGCACTATAGGGGCGGCAAGAACTTTAGCCAGTATCCGGAATCCCAGGGGTGACAGGCGCAGGCCATCTCTGGCAAAGCATCGTGGTCTGTCGACCATATCATCCCATCACAAATAAGCAAATTCAAGTGCAAAAACTAGGAATCTGTATCTGGACTAAACTAGTTACAGGAAAGGGGGGAAACAAGTGCAAATGCGGGCTTTTAAATCAGAAAGTTGAGAGAGATGGAAAAACTGCCCAAACGGCCAATAACTACAATTTCTGGGCCAGAACCACTCCTTATGTGGTAGATAGGTTACCTAGTGCTTACCAGTCCCACAGATAAGCTAGAAGGCTTCCCTCCAACACAGAAAGCTTGGGGTGGGGGGGGCTCAGAAGTTTACATACAGTCCTGGATACAGCAAATCTGAATCTGGACTACACTAGTTACAGGAAAGGTATATATATATATATATATATATATATATATATATATATATATATATATATATATATATTTTATTATATACAGAAAAGTAGCTAAAACAGCAGTTAAAAACAATTCAAATGCAGTGCAAGCTAGCACACTTGAGTATGTAGCAATGTTAGACCAAACAGTTTAAAAAATGCAATTAAATTAAAAATGACTAAATACAAGTGCAGAAGGAGTCTATTAGGTAGAATGAGGTAAAGAGATGGGACTGGGGGGAGTGTCCTAGATCAAATCTACAGTGGGGGCGGGCAACTGCAAAAGCCTCCAAATTTAAAACAAGACAAGAATAGGGAGGGTGGGTAAGGGAAAACCAACACCTTCAGCAGAGATCTGAAAAACTATACAGTGAAGCAAAAATAACAGTGCACAACTCTGAAGTCAGCCAGCAATGATATAAAATTAGTCAAACAACAATTACCAGTACACAACTCTGAAGTGCCAGAAAAATATACTCAGTTCTATATATCTCCAGATAGTTTGAAGAGCACTCTGTCAGGACACAGGAAGGCTCCAGCAATGATATGCAGGCTGTTACTACGAGGGCCTAATTTTATGCAAGTAATCCTTGAGATAGTCAGATAACACACAGGATGCAAAACCAGTTATACCAACTTAAGACACAGAGAAATAGGGGGAGGGGGGAAAAACATCTTCAGCAGAGATCTGAAAAACTATACAGTGAAGCAAAAATAACAGTGCATAACTCTGACGTCAGCCAGCAATTATATAAAATGAGTCTAACAACAATTACCAGTACACAACTCTGAAGTGCCAGAAAAATATACTCAGCTCTGTATATCTCGAGATAGTCTGAAGAGCACTCTGTCAGGACACAGGAAGGCCCCAGCAGGGAGCACACCTGAGTTTTGACCTTTTGTATCGCAGTGGGGCTAAAATGTTTAGTGTGTTAAGGAAGATATTATTAAAATATTGTACTGCCTCTTCTAATAGTAGGGATTTTAGAGGGGTCCAATTATGAGCATTTAGTGTGTTGTTAAAGGCTGTTTGGTTAAAATTAGTTAAGTTCCTAGATGCTCTATAAGAGTGAGATTTTGGCATCTGAGTGTGGGTTCTATGTGTAAGGGTAGGTAGATGGTCGCTGAGAGTGTTAGGGAAAGTAAAAGTGTTAGAATATTTTTGTGGATCTGAAACAAGGATTCAGTCTAGGATGGATTCTGGTTGATTGTTTATTATACCATGACCCCCCCAAAACGTACATGCTGATTGGTCAGCGTGCACATTGTAAATCGAGTTATACTAATGGAAAAAGGTCCGGTCGCCCGGACTTTTTTCCATTAGTATAACTTTACTTTTAAAACACTGTCTCGCTATGTTAAATGGGTTTAACATAACGAGACAGCTTTAAAATAAGCAACGGAGATCTCCGTTGCTTATTTTAAAGCTGTCTCGCTATGCTAAACCCATTTAACATAGCAAGACAGGTTTAAAAAAAAAGCAACGGAGAAAGCAAGATCTCCGTTGCTTTTTCGCTATGTTAAGTGGGTTTAACATAGCGAGACAGTTAAAATAAGCAACGGACATCTCCGTTGCATATTTTAAAGCTGTCTCGCTATGTTAAACCCATTTAACATAGCGAAACAGAAAAAAAAAAAGCAACGGAGAAAGCAAGATCTCCGTTGCTTACTGTTCGCTATGTTAAATGGGTTTAACATAGCGAGGCAGTTAAAATAAGCAACGGACATCTCCGTTGCTTATTTTAAAGCTGTCTCGCATGTTAAACCCATTTAACATAGCTTACAAAAAAAGCAACGGAAATCTTGCTTTCTCCGTTGCTTTTGCCAACTCTGATGTACTGCGCGAGCGCAGTACATCAGAACTGCCGCGGATGCCAGACATCTGCGGAAGGGCAGTAAACAGGCATTATACTATGCCATTATTTAAGAAAAGTAATAGTTTCTTTTCTCAAATAATGTCATGGTATAATAGCAAAAACCCACTTCTGGGTGTGGGTAATGCTGTATTTACCCACGGTTCATAGGTTCATAGGTTCATAGGTTCATACTAGGCTATCTGCCCGAGGGCATTTACAAGCCCAGCCATTTAGTTTGTGCCTACGCGCCCACCCTTATGGGGAACTATACCCATTATTTTGCTGTGCCTCTGTTGAGCAGTGACACTGAGGTAATCCCTGGGGTATATCTGCGATCTCCCATCCATTGGTCAAGATTGGTTGGCTTTGTTTGGTCCCTCGGGCGAAGCCACGCCAACCGTGGGTAAATCCAGCATTACCCACACCCAGGCGTGGGTTACTGCTATAGTATTCATGTGGGGGATGTGATCAGTTGTGTAAACCTGTACAGATTAATACAGTTAGCAGGGTAGTCAGAGGTTAGGTTTAACAAGGCAATGTTAGTATCTCCTACAATGATAGTTTTGATAGATACTTTTTGAGTTGTCCATGCTAGGAAATTTTCAAGAGTAGGTATATTTTGGCCTGGGGAAATGTAAATTACTGCTATACATAAATTTTAATTGGTGTTTATTTGTAAAGATGCTAATACACATTTCATATTGTTGAAACTTGCTAGAAATGTTATAATATGGTCCTCTATATTTGGTGTTGATTGTGTGATACAGCATGGATTTAGTATGAGATTTATGGATGACCAGAAACACTTAGGGTTGTTTAGGTTTGAGTTTTGGAAATTCGTATAGTAAGATTTCTTTTCTAGTCTAAGCTTTAAAGTGGTGCAATTTCAAAGGTGCTAGAATTTTTGGAGGCTTGTTTCAGTTTTGTTGTGTATCCAAGTTTCCCATGTTTTCATTCTTTCTCTCTGACTCACAAGCTGTTTGGTTTCTCTGGGTATCCAGGGTACTGGATTAGCTTAAACTCTTTTGGTTCTAACATGTTTGTTTAGGATATTCAGAAATGTTGAGTTAAACAAAAAGACAGCAATAACTAGAAGGAGAGTCTGTAGTATTTTCCAGTTAACTGATTATAGGTCAAACATAAAAAAGTGTCTGGATGGGAAGGAGGACAGACTGAGAATACTTTTGTAGTGGTGCACTTTATGGATTTAGGTATAATGTCTTACGGTATAGGTACGGAAGTGGTCGTTTAGGATGATAGTGAGAGAGCCAGAGATAAAATATTCAAAACTGCTTCAAACAGAATCATTATCAATGGTAGAATTACTATAACTAAGTTTACAGTGTTGTGGGAGATATTTTTTTTTTTTTTGGGTGAAACAATGTTATTGTTGCTTAATATAATTGTTTCCTGTGTACAACAGGATATCTAAGAGAAAAGTTCTTTGGCAATTTCACTGTTACCTGATAACAGATAAATATCAATCATGCATAAGGTTTATGTTTGTTAATTTTTAGAATGGAAGTAAAGGGAGAACTTCAAAGATTTAATAGGTGGGGGACTGTTAAATATTCAAAAATGTCTAAAGTGCCAACACTGCCTCCTTTCGATTCTCTGTCTAGTCAGATATTATAACCTGATGGTACTAACTCATCTTTTAAATCCTTTTTGAAAAGTGTTTCAGTGGCTGTAAAAATATCTTGAGAGTGTTGAGTTATCCATGCATGAAATTCTACATAATTCCAAACAAGTGAAGGTCTGAAGGTGTTAATTGGTTTGATGGATTGAAAGAGTGAAGTTTGTTTGGGATGTATGTCACCACAGAGATGTAGTGTTTTTGAGAAGTGGTGGCACAGGAGTAGCCTCTCCCATTTACTGTGCTGTTTCAGACAAAAGTTTTGTAGTATTAGGTTTGTACAGACCTTACAATTCTTGCAGCACTGAATAAAGGTGTGCTGAAGGGGCTATCAGCTATGTTAAAGTTATGATGGGTACATTGGGAGTAGGAACCTGGGGACAGTAGGCTACTGCTGTGTAGATGGAAGTGATAAGATCTTAGATGTGTTAACTGCATTAATGGGAGTATTATGAATGTTGTTGTGTCTTTCGGCTTTTCCTGGTTAGGGGTCGCCACAGCGGAACTCCGGTCCGCTAATGACTGGCAGTAGATTTTTATGTGCCGAGTTGCCAGCCCTGACGCACAACCTTCAACGATGCAGCCCATTCACGCATGTCTCCACACAGAAGACGCTCTAGCTGAGAATCGAACAGGACAATGTCTTACTGTGAGGCGAAAATATGTGAAAAGCACAGTGTGCTGTGGAGGAAAAAATGTTAGAGGTTGCTTGGATAGATGAGACAGATAAGATGGTTCTGCTGTGGTGGAGAAATGACAGCAGACAAATGATAGATGAGAAGGCACTTATGAGTATGGGTTGAGGGAATCAGCAAAGAAGTAGCGACATGCAGAATGAGAAAATTGGTTAAAATGAAGTGAAGTGAGTAGAGCAGTAGGTGCTGAGAGAGTGGTGAAAGGGAGGAAGTGAGATATTGTGAGAAAGGAAAAGTGGAGGATGGAAGAGTTTTGGATTATTGGATAAGTTAGTCAGTAGGTGTAGTTAAGTTATGGCTGAAAGGTACAGAGGAAAAGGAGGAGAAGTGCTTCTAGAATAGAATGAGGTAGGTGTGGTTAAGAGATTAAAGAGTCAGAAAGGAGAGAGATTTGTTGATGAATTCAGGGGTGGGGTATTCTGCTCTGATAGTCATGGGAAGAGTGGATAATGATTAGATATAAATTTAGAGAAGGAAATGTGGATAGGAACTGTGGAAAGGGTACAGGAGCAAACTGAGCCCAAGTGTAGTGAGGGTATTTATTTACTGTGTACTAAACTGCACTGTTATACTGCAACTGCCTGCTACACTGTGCCTGTAAAGTTGAGTTTTCGCTGTTTAGCAACCTTGTTGTTGTTTCCACTGTTTTAAGTATTTACTGGTATTTTTTCACTGTTTTAAAGCTATCTGTTCTGCCTGCTCTGGTTTTCCCACCAAGCAGTACTTAAGTAACTGATCTGTTAACTGTTTAAATAATTCTTTACAGCCTTCTGGCTGATTTTCTACTGGTTTAAACATTTTTTTCAGTGTCTCACTGCTATTTTTTCTGCTGTGTTAAATATTCTCTAGTGTTTCCTGATGAAACTAGGGGAGCTAGTAGTTGTAGCATAGCCCAGATCCAGGCCTACCTCTTCTGGAACTGTTTGTAGTGGTTTGTTTGTTCTGAGCAAGGTTTCCAGGCCATCTTGGATTGGAAGGGGCCTATCTGCAGTTTTGTGAGAGAACTGTGTTTGACTGGCACCTGACTGGTAAAGGGAGGCCAGTCTAGGGCTTCAAATAAGCATCCTCATTTGTCCTTTTCAATTTTGTGAAGAGTTTTTTTTTTTTTTTGAACTTTAGCTTCTGGTATTTAGGTCCTGCATCTGCGTTTCTGCTTCTTTGCTCAACTGTGCTGCAAAGCCAGAGAGTTAAATTCAACAAATTCTCTCTTAAAACCCAGGAAGAAATATCCATTTGCCGAGCTCTTCTGTGATCTTTTCTGAAAAGCCACCTCTAGTGATAATGGTCTTAAACCTAGCATTATGGACAGTTGGACTACCCTTGTTTCTCCTGACAACCTTGCTGACGTGGGTTTCTTGAGACAGTATAGCAATTGCCTCATGCACACAGACAACCATCTACTAAAAACACAGTCTAGTACAGAGTGCAAGAGATGTGTTTAAACCAAGACTACAATCCATGCTCTCTCTCACTCAAAACTTTAACGTGGAAAAGGTTGTCAACTCACCCACCACTACATATTCACATAGTACCATTATTTGTACACATACCACTATTCATGCACATAATATGCATCAAACATGTAAATCCACATACGCAGAGGTTCTCTCGAAAAACTTAAAACACCAGAGACATCCAAAACACAAGCATGCTGTAGCTAACACAGTCTCCACAGCACCCACGATACATAGCAACACCAGTGTCTCACCCACCAAGCCCGTAAGGTATAACATTCATAAAACAAGTTTTCTTGTCATTGGAGACTCAATAGTGAGACAGATGTCACACTCACCAGGATGGGCAAGGAGATAAGTCTGTCCTGTGCCAGGATTCGCCAAATCACGCATGGACTCAGGTCACTCAGCAACAAGTACCGTTACAACTCTGTCATAGTTCATGTGTGTGTGAATGACCCGAGATGTACCTCACCAGACTATATGAAGAGAGACATGGTCGAGCTCTCTGAGTATGTGTCTCAGGCAGGAATGTTCCTAGCCTTGAGCAGCATACTACCCTCACCTAGAATAATGCCACAGTATAAAGAAAGAATTACTGATTTCAATAATTGGCTTAGTTTTTGCTGTCATTCCAAGGGTATCCAGTTCTTGTCTGCCTGGGAAGCCATGGTTGACAAACCTCACTGCTTTGCCAGAGACAGTTTGAATCTTGCAATCCTAGGTTTCAGCTGCTGGCAAAGGCTCTTGCCTCCTCCATAGTGCTTTTTTAGGCAAGGTCTCGAAAACAACATTACCAACATGAAATTAACCAAGGAGAACAAAATAAAGGTCATGCTGCTAAATGTTAGGAGCTTAAACCAAAAACTGCACTCCCTGGAAGCACTTCTATCACTAGAAGATGTAGATGTCTGTGCAGTCACAGAAACCTGGTTTAAGGCCTTAGAGTATCCAGGCCCTGCAGGGCTACAATGCCTTCCATACCTTTAGACCACAAAAAGGAACATGTGAAAACCAAAGGAGGCTGTGTTTCAATCTATATTAGAGATAAATTTACTTCACATCTAGTTAGACAGGACAACTCCATGGAGTTACTCCAGGTCCAGGTTATGATGAGTAAGACCCCCATTCAATTCCTAGCAAGTTATAGATCCCCCTCCATGGGTAACGACACCTAGGAAGCCTACTTAACCAAACTGAAGCAATTCAAATTTTACCAAACACACTGGCTATGGGGGACTTCAATTATCCCACCATAGACTGGGAAAACTATTCTAGCCCAAACTTGCTAGCATAAAAGCTACTTGACTTTGTGAATTCAAATGCCCTAGAGCAAATTGTTCATACCCCGACAAGAAGAGCAAACATTCTAGATCTGGTCCACACCAACATGTCAAACAACTGCACTGCTGCAACTGTTGGACCCTCATTAGTTAAAACTGACCACAAATCAGTCACCTTCAAACTGACACTAACACCAGAACTCACAAAGGGTAAAATCAGACTACAAAACTTCACTAAGGCAAACTATACCCCTCTAGGTGAAGGTACAAATGCATTCCAAGCCCTACTCCAAGCTGAAAGTGGTAACTATGCTGAAGCTTACACTAAACCCCTGTACAATCAACAATCACTTGCATAAGTGTATAAACTCAGCTGTACCAGATAGAATCAAAGCAAGAGCCCCAAGTAAAATCAAGCTGCCATGGTGAACCTCCAACATCAACAAACTCTACAATAAATGCAAAACGTTGCTGTCCAAAAAAATAAAGACAAGGACCCAACAATGGAAAAGCATCATCCTCAGCCTTTACAGGAAAATAAGACAACTTGGCAAATCTTCCAAGAGCTCCTTTGAGAGAAACCCAGCATGTACTGCCAAGGATAACCATAAGGCCTTTTACAGCTATGTACGTAACCTAAAGGGTAGGACCCAAGCATGTGCAGAACTGGTGGCCAATGGTATGACATACATGGACCCCACAGGGACATAGAACCTGCTAGCAGATAGATCTGGCAAAAATTCCACTCCCTTATCCTAGCCTAACTTACAACCCCCCCCCCCACACCCAACAAAGAACATGGCCTCTATGGGACCAGATGATATCCCAGGCTGTCTTCTAATCAGGCTAAAACATGAACTAGCATCACCACTAAGTACCCATTTCTATCATAGCCTAACCACAGGCCTCATTCCTGCAGAATTCAGAACAGCTTCAGTTATTCCCTTCCACAAAGGTGGCTTAGCAACAGACCCGGGGAATTACAGACGCATAAGCCTGACCAGCCTCATCTATAAGGCCATGGAATATATCATTATGGACCTCATTAATAAAGACATAGGTGACCTCCAAACCCTGGATCCTACCCAATTTGGCTTCGTGAAGGGCAAGTCCTGCCTGTTAAGTCTGGTGGATTTCTTTGAAAGTGTGACCAAGGCCATCGATGAGGGCAAATATGTGCACACAACATATCTCAACTTGGCAAAGGCTTTTGACACAATCCCACATTCAGGCATTACTGATAAACTTAGCAAACTGAATGTAAACCCCTCAGTAGGGGCTTCTGGTGAGGTCTCAGTAAAACATGGGTCACCCAATGGGATTACCTGAGGCTCTTGGTCTCGACACTTTATGGGGACCTGTGATGCAGAGGCAGAAAGCGGCACTTTAGGGGAGGAGGAGGAGGAGGGCCCTGAGGACGTGCGAGTCTTGGAAGACATAACCCTCCTCATAGCATTGAAGGCTCCACTGCTCAGACCCGAAGAAGCCGCCGATTCCAAAGAAGACGGCAACCTCCCAGCGCTGAGACAGTAGGCTTTGACCCAGAGGAAGAAGTCTAGCTCATCCGCACCGACGCTCCGAGATGAAGGGTGGGAACAGACACATTGGTTCGACTCCCACCCCCCAGAGCCAACCAGAGAGTATTGGCTCCCAGACTTTTCAAATGGTACTGAAGAAGTCAGGGTTGATGGAGCCAATAGCACTGGAACAGGCCTTGGCTCCGAAGGCTCTACAATCATCAGATCCCCCTCCCTCGGCTCTGAAGGCCCGGCTCGGCGGAGGAGTAGTCACAGCAGGTACAATGATCTTGGGCTCCGAAACCGGTTGGGTCGAAGCCGATAATAATTTAGCCAGTGCCGGGTGCTCGAGAAGCCTCTGCACCACTCGGTCCACATCCACATCTGAGAGGGTTGTTGAACGAGTCGAAGGTACTGAAGAAGCCACCGATTGCAGAATGGGTGACCTTAAGGTCTCAGAGACCGACCCCAATACTGGGGACCGGCTTCGTAATACTGTCTCAGTGCACGGCTCCGAAGACTGCGGAGCCAGCGACCGCACCTTAACAGCAAGGCTCGGAGCCGATGACTTGGGCTCCGAAGAAGCTTTGGAGGACTTTGACCCTTCGATGACCTAGAAGTTTGGTCAGCCTTGTCCAAGGACTACTGAAAATCTGGCTTCAGCAAGCCTCTATCCACCGGCTTTCTTCTTCACTCCAGCAACACCCTGCTACTAAAGGAATGGCAGATAGAGCAATTTCCTGGAGATGAACTGGCCCCAAGCAATAAACACAACTGACATGAGAGTCAGTAATAGACATTTCTGCCCGCATTTTGGGCATTTTTTAAAACCTGACTTCTGTTTTTCCCTCCGATCAGCCATAATAACAAGAACAATAGTATGCACCAATCAGAAGCAATCCAACAATTATTTAAGCACACTAAATAACTGGAAATAACTATAGCACACACACAGCAAAATCTACAATAACTATATTAACACTCTAACTATAAATTTTAACTTTACAATAACTACAGACTAACTAGCTATATAAACACCCTAAATATAAAGTATATAAAGCAAGGATAGGAAACACCACACACCCAGCAAACTCTAATTGTTTAACACAACTAAGGAACGGCCAAAGGCCTAAGAGCTGCCGCTCTTACAGGACGAAAATCTCATCAGCAGAAAAAGTACGAAAAAAGGGCGGAACTAAAACCAAGGCTAACTAGCCCAAAACTACAGTCTATCAGAGAAACTGCAAAATCTTTGCTAAGAACAATAAAATAATCAGTATAATACTGTACCGAGCTCTCCAACGACTTCCGATCTGTTGCAGTGGCAAACTAGATAGGAGGTAGGACATAGAGCATCATGGGATAGGGACTTGGCGTCAAGCTACTCTAAGATCTTGAGCTTGTGAAAGTGGCTGACTTGGAGCCGATGGACCAGCTCCGAACCCATGTGTAAGAATGAACGGCGTGATTGAACAACTTCACATCCAGGATTAAGGCCTTAGAGAGTACTCAGGCCCTGCAAGGCTACACTGCCTTCCATACCTTTAGACCGCAAAAAGGAACATGTGAAAACCAAAGGAGGCTGTGTTTCAATCTATATTAGAGATAAATTCACTTCACGTCTAGTTAGACAGGACAACTCCATGGAGTTACTCCAGGTCAAGGTTATGATGGGTAAGACCCCCATTCAATTCCTAGCCATTTATAGATCCCACTTCATGGGTCACAACACCTACGAAGCCTACTTAAACAAACTGAAGACCATTCAAATTTTACCGAACACACTGGTTATGGGAGATTTCGATTATCCAACCATCAACTGGGAGACCTATTCTAGCCCAAACTTGCTAGCACAAAAGTTACTTGACTTTGTGAATTCAAATGCCCTAGAGCAAATTGTTCATACCCCGACAAGAAGAGCAAACATTCTAGATCTGGTCCACACCAACATGTCAAACAACTGCACTGCTGCAACTATTGGACCCTCTTTAGTTAAAACCGACCACAAATCAGTCACCTTCAAACTGACACTAACACCAGAACTCACAAAAGGTGAAATCAGACTACAAAACTTCACCAAGGCAAACTATACCCTCCTAGTTGAAAGTACAAATGCATTCCAAGCCCCACCTCGAGCTGAAAGTGGTAACTATGCTGAAGCTTACACTAAAGTCCTGTACAATCAACAATCACTTGCATAAGTATATAAATTCAGCTGTACCAGATAGAATCAAAGCAACAGCCCCAAGTAAAATCAAGCTGCCATGGTGGACCTCCAACATCAACAAACTCTACAATAAATGTAAAAAGTTGCTGTCCAAAAAAACAAAGACAAGGACCCAACAATGGAAAAGCACCATCCTCAGCCTTTACAGGAAAATAAGACAACTTGGCAAATCTTCCAAGAGCTCCTTTGAGAGAAACCTAGCAAGTACTGCCAAGAATAACCATAAGGCCTTTTACAGCTATGTACGTAATCTAAAGGGTAGGACCCAAGCATGTGCAGAACTGGTGACCGATGGTATGACAGACACGGGCCCCACAGGGATAGCGAACCTGCTAGCAGATAGATCTGGCAAAAATGTTATTCCCTTATCCCCACCTAACTTACACCACCCCCAAACCCCCTACCTATGAACCTATGAACCTTCAAAGAACACGACCAGATGACATCCTAGACTGTCTTCTAAACAGGTTAAAACATGAACTAACAACACCACTAAGTACCCATTTCAATCACAACCTAACCACACGCCTCATTCCTGCAGAATTCAGAACAGCTATAGTTATTCCCCCCACAAAGGTGGCCTAGCAACAGACCCAGGGAATTACAGAACCATAAGCCTCACCAGCCTCATATATAAGGCCATGGAACATATTATGGACCTCACTAATAAAGACATAAGTGACCTCCAAACCCTGGATCCTACCCAATTCAGCTTCGTGAAGGGCAGGTCCTGCCTGTTAAATCTGGTGGATTTCTTTTGACAGTGTGACCAAGGCCATTGATGGGGGCAAATCTGTGCACACAACATACCTTAACTTGGCAAAGGCTTTCGACACAATCCCACATTCAGGCATTACCGATAAACTTAGCAAACTGAATGTAAACCCCTTTGTTGTAAGATGGGTTGCCAACTGGCTCACAAACCAGATGCACACAAAGTGGGTGACTCCACATCAACCAGCAAACCTGTTACCAGCGGGGTGCCAAAGGGGTCAGTGCTGGGCTCCCTACTGTTTGGTGTATACTTCTCAGAGGTTCAAGTCAAAGCTAAAGGGTTGTGGTTGACCAAGTTTGCAGATGGCTGCAAACTAAGTGCAATCATTCAATTCCCAAATGATGTTAGTATTCTCCAGGATGGTCTCACACAGACCAATGACTGGTGCATTAGTCACGGTCTCAAACTAAATGCAAAGAAATGCGTCATCATTCCCTCTGGCAGAAACAATGTCCCTTCACACTATCAAATAAATAACAATACCTTAAGTACCCATGAAGTGGTAAGGGACCTGGGATCACAGGCTGACCACAAACTTAACTCCAACCACCATGTGCCAACCATTGTAAGGAAAGCTTTCCACGTAGCTCACTTGATTAGTAAAGGAATAGCCTCAAGAGCAAAAAAAGTTATAACCCCCCCCTATACTCTGCACTTATTCGGCCCATCACTGAATATAATGTCCCATGGTATGTACTGTACTCAGCACCTACAGCAATTAGAGAAACCTCAGAGGTTTCTAACAAAGATGATCAAGGGCTTCAAGCATGTGCCTTACATGGACCGACTAAAATCCCTGTCACTATACTCCGTATCATATAGACATCTTAAGGGAGACTTATGCCTGGCCTACAGAGCAACCCAGGTCCTAAACCTAATGAAATTACTGCATATCCATAAAATCAAATGGGTCTAGAACTATCCATTCCAGGGACTTAAATAAGACATGCTGGAGGGACAGATTTATCTCTCAGCGACTGCCACGGTTTTGGAACAGGCTACCAATTCATGTGAAACAGAGCACCTCTATGACACTGTTCAAGAGGAACCTGGATGAGTGGATGGGGCATCGTAAATTCATACCGGGGATAGCGCCCACAACCCTTCTGGACATGGGCAGTCATCACTAAATGCAATCTTGGGTATTCATAGGTAGGTACTAGGCTACTGGCCCTAGGGCTTATATAAGCCAAGCCCAAAAGGTACCCTGGCTTTTGCCACCCAAGAAAATTATTTTCCTATGCCCCTGTCGAGCAGAGCCACAGAAGTGATCCCCCGAGGTGAATTTCTTATTTCCCATCCAATCAAGATTTTTCTTTAAGAGTGCTAATGAGGAGCTTTGTTTGATATAGATAGGTAGTTTGTTCCATTAGTGGGAAGTCTCTCTGGGACAGGAATCTACCCCTCCAGCATGTTCTGTTTATTGTGGTGACAAGGTTTAGGTCCCTAAAGCGTGCAGCTCGGAGGGACTGGGATTCCTTTAAGTGGAGCATGTCCAACAGCTCTGGGTATGACATAGCTTTGTATGTTAGGCAGAGATCGCCTCTGAGGAGGCGATACACGATGGAGTTAAGCTGGAATTTTTTGAGACGGTCTGCGTAGAGCATCTGTTTGAGGCCGGTAATCCTCTTTGTGGGGTATTTCTGCGGCCTTTCCAATTGATGTAGATGTCTTGTGAGGTACATACCAAAAGGGGCATTGTACTCTATATTGGGTCTAATGAGTGATGAGTAGAGGGGAACAATTACCTCTTTTTTTCCTGGATGAGAAACCTTTTGTGATGAGGTGTGCCACGTAGAAGGATTTCCTGACTACTGTGGCGATGTGATTATCAAAGGAGAGACTACTGTCCACCTGTGTCCCAAGGTCTCTTATCACACTTTTTTTGTTAAGTAGACTATCACCTATGTGGTAGTTCATGGGTACAGAGTTTTTACCAAAATGGATGGCAATGCACTTTTTGGCATTGAGCTTGAGGCCGTGGCTTTGACACCAGGCATCTGTCTCAGTGAGGCCCTTTTGTAGGATGTCCACATCTTGTGACATAGGGATTTATATCTAGTTTAGCGAGTTTACCTATAATTCCGGAGTGAGGGATGGTGTTGAAAGCCCTGGCGAGATCTAGATAGGTTGTGTGAACCACCTTACCCTCATCTACAGCTTTGGTGACTGCTTCAAAGAAGTCTATCAGGTTTAGGAGAGATGATCTGCCTTTTACAAACCCGAAGTGGGTGGGGTCCAGAGTCTGGAGATTACCAATGTCTTTGTTTATAAGTTCTATGATGATACGTTCCAAAGTCTTGCAGACCAGGCTCGTCAGGCTAATGGGGCAGTAGTTCCCGAGGTCTGTGGCGGATCCCCCTTTCTGAAGTGGGACAGCTGTCACTGTGCGCCATTCAAGTGGGCACAAAGCCTGAGGTGAGGCTATGCTTGAACATGGTACTTAGGTGGGGTGCCAGTTCATTCTGTAGTTCGTGTAGAACGTAGTCTGGGATGTTGTCAGGTCCCATGGATGCTGTGTTCTTGGCTTTGGAGAGTGTGGTTTATAACTGTGTAGTTGTGATTGCAGGAACTTTGCATTCTGGTATAGAGATGGGCCCTTTAGGGAGTGAGAGGGGGGTAAATTTAGCACTAAACCTATCTGCCAGGATGTTGGCAATATCAGTTAGTTCTGTATATTTAGTGCCATTGTGCTGTAACTCAGAGCAGATCAGAGTGTTCTTGACATAGCTATAGAATGCTTTGTGGTTGTCTTTAGAAACAGTGGCAATTTTGTTTTCGTAACTAGCTTTGGAGAATTTTATGAGGGATCTCAGCTTTTTACTGAGGCTGACCAGGGAGTTCATCCAATCATAGGATTTTATTCTTTTTTGCAGCAGTTTCTTCCTTCTGTTCTACAGTACTGACTAGTACCTCTATGGTATTACATTGGGTTGAATCGGCTAGGCTTAAAATGACCTCTGGGTCGATAGCCTAGAAATCTCCCATGATCTTATGATCCTATGAATAAATTGGGGTCCACCTATGCACAGCACAAGGTGCATCCCCTGAAACAATCAGTTCTGACGAGAATCAGGTAGGCACTTAGAAATATCTGTAATGAAAGTTATTTTCAGCAGTAGGGCTAAGGAAAGTATAAAGTGACCACTTCAGAAGGGGAAGCTGGAAATGAAGACAATGTGAAAATAAAGTGTAAAACGCTACAGCTACAATAAAACTCTGTGTGCAGGGTATAGGAATGCCTGTTTCAGCTAAGCACACTCACTTATCTACAGTACTGAGGAACATTTAAAAGGGCAATTGAAGAGACCACACAAAAATTAGCTCTTAGTGTTGCTGGTAAAGCTCTGTTAACACGGCCTCAGTATCAGTGAGCACTTTCCAGTTCACCCTTATGCTAGGAGAAGTCAGGGGTTTATGTTTTTTTAAGCAAGTACTGCAGATTGGACAAATATATAGGCATGAAAGCATGTACCACAATTACTAGTTAAACTGCTGGAACAGGGCAGTCCACAACCTTTGTGCCCCGGGTAATTAAGAGAGAAGACAGATTTTGCAAGTGGAGAAGCTGCTTTTATCATTCATTGTCACTGCAGAACTGACATCTACATTCAGAAACAAGGTAATTAATTTGGACTTCAATTCTCCCTAGCACTGCATGTTGACTAGAAGGATCACTATATACTGAAGTGGGAGATTAATTAAAAAGGGCACTAAGGACATCAGTACAGTTGGGAGACAAGAGGCAGCGAAAAATAGTAGGAAAATGATGCAGACAAGGGGCAGGCAGTAGGAATAGATATGAACCACGGAGAGGACAAGGAGGCATTTAAGAGACTGGCAGTAGGCTTAGACAGAAGGCTCAAATGACAAATAAATTAGTAAAAACAGACAGGAGAAGGATAGGTAAGGAATGCTTATGGAACATGACATACAAGAGGATGAAAGGAAAAGTTGAGGACAGTAAGGTAAAGGAATACAGCCTAGAAGTTACATATAATGTTGATTAGGATAGCCAAGGACACAGGAAAACACAAGTATAGCAATACAGGTAGTCAAAGGAGTAAAAGAGAACGGTAAAGTCAGCTTTAACACAAAAGACAAGATAGGAAAGCTGGGCAGGCAGGAGAAATCCTGAGCTGACAGAAAAAAAAAAACAAGAACAGCCAATACGGCAGGGGTTATTCTAGAAGTAGAGGGCAGGATTCAGTAGCAATGGGAAAGCAAAGCAGAAAGAAAGGGTAGTGTCATGGATGCTTATTTAGGCCAGCAATAGAAAGAACAGGCTCATATATGACGGTGGTCGCAAGAAGGAAGCTTTTACGTAAAGTGGTCCATGCAGACACAAATTATTTAGCAGAGGGGTCAAATAAGGAAGTTATCAGATCAGAAAAATCAGAGGTAGTTGAAAAGTGGAGTGAACAAGGAACCGACTTCTCTTATGCACTACTGGTGCCCACAGCCAACAGACCAAGGAAAGCAAGGCTTTACCACTGAGGGAAAAGGGAAGAGAATGTAGCACAGGCTAGAAGAGTGGGTGACTGATGTAAGACATGAGAAAAGGAACAGCAATTTGGAAGGAATAGACACCATAACAGCTCAGAGGATGGTGGTCAGGAAAACTGGGTTTGAAATATACATTAAAAGGGAAGGAGTGCAAAAGTAAGGAATGAGCAGGAAGAAGGTAAAGACATGCAAAACAGAAAATGGTGAAGGAAATAGGCAGATATATATAATCAACACAAAGATCAGAAGGATGAAAGATAATGATTAGCAATTTAAGGAGTTTGAGAAATAATATAACTGCAGGCACAGATATCAGAAGGGTAAACAGATATAATTAGGGGGCAAGCAAAAAACAGGGACTGTGACATGCTTATTCCACACTTTATGGTATATAAAAAATGCAGGATAAGGGCTGGAACATGAGTAAGAAAATGGGATTACATGACAAATGATATAATAATTAGATAAAGGTAAAAATCAAGGATAAACGTAAAGACAACATTAGTAGTGTAGTCAAAGAAAAGTGGACAGCTAGTGGATAGATGCTATCTACATGGCCACTAGATGCCACAAGAAAGAATAACAGTCTGACAAAGTTGTGAGCAAAGGCATGAAGGTAACAGTATAATACTAATGGGGAATCTCTGTCTCTCTGAAGGAGGGCACTGCAGTATCAAATCGGAGAAGTAAGAATGAAACATTTCAGATTACAGACCATGAATAATTTGCACATCTCAAAGCGGAATATACTAGGAAGAGCAAAGTACAAAACCTAGAGCAGAGAAACAGGCACAGAAAGAGACAGAGAAAAGCACAACTGTTAAAACTTTGATTATGCTAAAGTAAGATTCACTAATGCTTCAGCAAAGACAAAACCAGATACTTAAAGTCTGATGTGGGATTACAGGAAATATGAAAAAGGGCTGACTGCATTTAAAGTTACAGGAGATTGGAATTCAACAAAATGTCTCATGAACTAAAAGTAGCCTAAAAATGGTAACAGATGAAGGTTAAGCAGAAAAAGACAAGACTAGAAGAAAGAAAAGAAGACCAATGCAGCTAAATGGTGAGGTTAGGGGAAACAAACATAAATGGCATGGCTTCAAAGAAGTGAAAGGAGTCAAAAGAAAGTCGAGACAAAACCAAGAAGAAGCTATAAAGGGTAGTCAGGTAGCTAGAACAATCAAAATAATAATGGAAAGGGATCTGGCAAAATAAATAAAAAGGCTTTAAAAACATTAGAAAGAAAATAAAGATAGACACAACAGTGAAGGAAGTTCCGGAACTGGACAGGGAAAGAGAGCAAGCAGAGAGTCTCAGATTATTTACTTCTGCCTTCAGTGAAAAGAAGGGGTCATAGTTCCAGTAGGGGGTAAGAAGGCAAGAGATGGAATGATAGAATCAATAACCAAGAGAGATAACAGAAAGTGCTATCTAAACTCAGACAAAAATAAGCAGGGGGGCCAGGTGGGATACTTCCAGAGATCCTTAAGAAACAGTATAGAACACAGACTGAACCCTTAATGGAAATATTCAACAGACCATTGTCCAACAGTGTCATTTCTTTTTTTTTTTTAAAATAACAGTGTCATTTCTTGAGAGCTAGACATATGAAGATGAAATGCCACTCCGTAAACGAGGTGTCAAAACTGCCTAGAAAACTATCAACCTATAAAGATGACACAGCTGGTAGGGAAATGAAAGTTATGCACTTACCATAATGATAGACTGGTGTCCTATTTTCATCAGGTTCAACCTCTGGAACTTGGATCTGACTTGTATCCAGTCTCTGCACCTTCAAACTTATGGATCCAGGGCTCTCACCCCCCCCCCCCCCACCCATAATTTCCTCTCTCTCTCTTTCTACAAATAACTCAGATCAAGTTTGCCTGCCATAAGGATAAAAAAAAACTTCCCATTTCCTGAAATTTTAAAATCAAGCACAAGGAAAATAATGTATCCAAGAGAAAGGAGACTACCAGTTGAGGTACAGAACTGCAATATTCTCTGGAGTACCATCTGTTCTTCAAGGTAAAGAGGCTGACAATTTGGAAGGGGAAAGAGGGAGGGGTTTTGAACCAAACAAAAATAGGACAACATAGATCTTATCATTATGGTAAGTACATAACTTTTGTATCCAATGTCTATTCTCATGTGATGCATCCTTTGGGACAGATTCCCTAGCTACTAAGCAGATGGACGTCAACACGGAAGAATGTTCCTGGGAATGGTGGAGCCAAAAGAAGTATGACCTGTAGACTGAACAGCCAGTTTATAATGAAATACTAAGGTGTGAACAGTAGACCAAGTGGCAGCTGACAAATTTCATCAATAGGAAGACCATGCTGAAAGGCAGTGAAAGATGCTACAGATCTTGCACAGTGAGTTGTTTTTTTGGTTAAATGATAAGCCTAACTTGTCATACACAGTGCGACTTGCGAGCCATCTGGGCAGAGTAACTTTGGAGACATTATGTCCCAGCTTAGCTTTTGAGAAATCAACAAATAACTGGTTCGATTTCTGAAATAAAGAAGTATGTAGTCCATCTCACCAAACATTATTATGTGTGGGTTCGGAGCCAACTCGGCCGCTTAGAAAGCCTGAAAACTTCTGATTGGCTCGTGGCTAATAGGTATCCCATGAGGCATGCGCACATTCCCCAGATCTTGTTTGCTACTAGTCTACCAGAATAAGACAGGAAAAAGGACAAAGGTCTGGAAGAATAAACTGTAATAAAAAGCGCCCTTGTGGCAAAAAAACACTGTAGAAAAGGAAAAACTGTATCCAGATCCTCCAGGAAGGGGGCTGGTGGGTGGGTTCGTAATAATGTTCGGCGAGATGGACTACATACATGGAATGTTATGGTGAGAACAAAACTTCTTTATGTTATGTAGTCCTATCTCGCCTCCATTATTACGTGTAGGACAGCGTCCCTAGCATCTTGAATGGATGGCTCACTGGAAGATACTCCTGAGTACCGTGGAACCAAACGAAGCTCTACCCTTGCAAGCTAAATCCAATTTATAATGGGAAATGATGGTATGAGGAGTTGCTACTGCACAAATACTATCAATAGGTGTCCTGGCTTAGAAAGAAGCAGAGGTAGAGAAGGACCTGGTGGAATGCGCTTTGACTTTAAAGGGTAACTCCTTTCCTTGAGAACTGTAAATAAAGGAAATACAACTAGAGATCCAGTTCGAAAGTGTAACCTTGGAAACGGGCAAGCCCATTCTCGCCTCAGCAAAGGAAATAAACAACTTTTCTGAGTTTCTAAATTCTTTGGTCCCGTGGATATAGAAATGCAGTTGCCTGTGCACATCCAATTGGTGGAATGTATACTCTGCTTTATTGGAGTGATTAGGGAAGAACACTGGCAATTCAATGGTTTGGTTTAAGTGAAATTGAGAACAGACTTTAGGAATAAAAGAAAGATTGGTCCGGAGAGAGACCCTATCTTTATGAAAAATTAAATATGGAGGTTTAACAGACAGAGCCTGTAATTCAGAAACTCGCCTGGCTGAGGTAATTGCTACCAGAAAAAGAGTCTTCCAAGACAGAAATTTCAACTGACAACTACGGGTTGGTTCAAAGGGTGGCAGAGTAAGTCTAGACAGAACTAGATTCAGGTCCCAAGGAGGAACGGGGTCTTGCACAGGAGGTCTTAACATTATGGAACCCTTAAGAAAGGATTTGCACAGTTTGTGAGACATAAGACTGGAATCATTAACCCCCACATGAAAATTAGATATTGCTGCTAGTTGAACTCGGAGTGTAGCAGCCGCTGAACCTTGGTGAAAGAGTTCTGAAAGAAACTCTACCACAATAGTAATGGAAGCTGTAAATGGATCAACTTTGCTACTGTGTGCCCATATGGAAAATCTCTTCCATTTACTATGATACAATTTTCTGGTCAACGGCTTGTGAGAAGATGTAATAATATGAGTTACAGCTGGAGACAAATCATGAAGCCTGACTAGTGACGGAACTGGAGCAGCAATGCTGTTAGTTTGAGAATGTGGAGACTGGGATGAAGAGAGCCTGACATGTGTGTCAGGAGGTCTGGTAGTGGGTCCAGAGCCCATGGGCAGTCCAACAGGTGAGGCCCGAGAAAAGGGAATCATCTTGCTTCCCAACAGCATTGCTTTCTGTATGACCTTGGGGATGAGTGGAAAAGGAGGAAAAGCATAAAGGAGTCCCGGGGGTATATAATGGACTAGTGCATCTCTTGAAGACTCTCCCGGAGGGGGGATGAGAGAGAAAAAGGTGCTGCATTTGGTGTTGATGGGACTGGCAAAGAGGTCGCCGCAGGGTTGCCCCCACTTGTGAAAGATCATACTGGCTATTTTCTGGTTCAAGGACCACTCGTGAGGTAACAATATTGCCCTGCTTAGCTTGTCCGCTATCACGTTGGAAGTCCCCGGGATGTGCATTTCAATGAGAAAGCGTTGGGAAGAAATCGCCCAATTCCAAACTCGCATGGCCTCTCGACATAAGGGGTATGATCTGCTCCCCCCTTGTTTGTTTAGATACCAGACAACTGACATGTTGTCGGTCTGGATAGGTTCATAGATTAGTACTAAGCTAACTGCCCTTGCGGGCCATTTTAAGCCTAGCCAATTTAATTAAGTTAACTACAGGGGTGGGTAGGGCTTACGAAACAAACTCTATTAAGTAAAAGAAATCGATAGGTAACAAAGTAGGGAAAATAGCCTAATAACTATCTCAAAAAATTAGAAATTCATTGAAAAATATCCTTTACTGACCTGAGCCGGTAAAAAAGCAACCTCGCAGCGAAGCGGCAAACGAGATCTGGGGAGTTAGCGCATGGTATTGTGGGATATAGGGCTGCCTCAAGCCGGTAAAAATAGCTCTCGAGCTATAATATAGGTCGAGTCGGAGTGGAGGATCGGCTCCGAACCCATCCAGCAAGAATGAAGGCGAGAATGACAACTTAACATTATGAGTTACAGCTGGAGACAAATCATGAAGCCTGACTAGTGACGGAACTGGAGCAGCAATGCTGTTAGTTTGAGAATGTGGAGACTGGGATGAAGAGAACCTGACATGTGTGTCAGGAGGTCTGGCAGTGGGTCCAGAGCCCATGGGCAGTCCAACAGGTGAGGCCCGAGAAAAGGGAATCATCTTGCTTCCCAACAGCATTGCTTTCTGTATGACCTTGGGGATGAGTGGAAAAGGAGGAAAAGCATAAAGGAGTCCCGGGGGCATATAATGGACTAGTGCATCTCTTGAAGACTCTCCCGGAGGGGGGATGAGAGAGAAAAAGGTGCTGCATTTGGTGTTGATGGGACTGGCAAAGAGGTCACAGCAGGGTTGCCCTCACTTGTGAAAGATCATACTGGCTATTTTCTGGTTCAAGGACCATTCGTGAGGTAACAATATTGCCCTGCCTAGCTTGTCCGCTATCACGTTGGAAGTCCCCGGGATGTGCATTTCAGTGAGAAAGCGTTGGGAAGAAATTGCCCAATTCCAAACTCGCATGGCCTCTCGACATAAGGGGTATGATCTGCTCTCCCCTTGTTTGTTTAGATACCAGACAACCGACATGTTGTCGGTCTGGATAGGTTCATAGGTTCATAGATTAGTACTAAGCTAACTGCCCTTGCGAGCCATTTTAAGCCTAGCCAATTATCCATTATGAGACTCAAACCCTGCACCTTGTACTTGCAAGGCAAATACCTTAACCATTAGGCCACCCTCCCAACCCCTATCGTCCCTAGAGGGAGAAAGTCATGAAGTGCTTGCAACGCTAGAAGCACCGTTCTCATCTCTAGGACATTGATATGCAGATGGGCCCCCTGCTCTTGCCATGTGCCTTGGACAGTCCTGCCAAGATAATACCCCCCCCACCCTATCTGAGAGGCATCCGTGGTCACAGTGGCAACGGGTTGGTGTGGTACAAAGGGAGTCCCTGTGGTAAGATGATCTGGTTGAATCCACCAGCATAGGTCCTTTTTGCAAGAGTCTGTAATCTGGATCTGATGATGTAGAGGCAACTGCTGAAACGACCACTGGGATGACAGGAGCTATTGGAGTATTCTCATATGTAGTCTTGCTAAAGGTACCATGGTTATGATTGACGCCATAGTTCCGAGAAGCTGCAACACCACCTTTGCTTTGACTCTTCGATGGGGAAGTATCCTGTAAATTTGTTGCACAAGATTCTGTATTCTGTCTGTAGGTAGTCTGGCTGTCATATTGACCATGTCTATGTTTGCTCCTATAAAAGTTATAGACTGAGTGGGCAAAATAGAGGATATTTCCCAGTTTATCGAGATTCCCAACTGGGAACAGACCTCGACTGTGGAATCTCTCGACTGAAATAGGCGATGTCTGGTGGTGGCGGTCAGGAGCCAATCGTCCAGGTATGGGAAGACTTGGATTCCCTGATGCCGCAAATGAGCTGGGACTACTGCCATGCACTTGGTGAACACCCGGGGGGCTGTGGTGAGACCAAAGGGCAGCGCCTGAAACTGGTAGTAATGATTGGCTCCCAGCTGGAAGCGTAGGTAGCTCTTTGATGCCTTGTCCAGCATTATGTGGTAGTAGGCATCCTGCAGATCTAATGAGCACATCCAGCTGTCTCTCCCCAACAAAGGGAGTATGGATTGTAGAGTGACCATTCGGAACTTGGACTTCTTTACATGCTCGTTTAACCTGCTGAGGTCTAGGATGGGTCTCCAGTCCCCTGTTCTTTTTGGAACTAAAAAGAACCTGGAGTATGTTCCGAATCCTGTCTGGTCTGCTGGGACCTTTTGGATGACTCTTTTTAATAGCAGCTTTTCTATCTCTATAGCCACTTGATCCCTGTGATTGGGTGGTACACCTGGGATCCTTTTGGGAGGGCGTGGTGGAAGGGAATAGAGTAACCTCTGGTAATAATGTCTTGTACCCACTTGTCTCGAGTGAGATTTAGCCAGGCTTCTGGGTACAAGGACAGGCGACCCCCAACCGGCTCCAGAGACGTACAGTCGCGTTCCACATCAGGAACGCTGATAGGGACGGTCACGAAAGGAATCGCGACTTCCCTGATTTTGTAGGCCTCCCCTGCCTCTAGGGAGACGCCTACCATTATTTCCTCCTCCCCTGCCTCTGAAGGAGAAATCACCTTGTGTGTCCTGGAAAGGTCTCTGTGATTTCTTGAACCACATTTTGCCGCTCTTCTGACCTTTAGGGAAAGGTCTAGAAGGAACGGTAAAATGGACTCCCACGGTAGAGAGTCTTTCCTTCCTGCTCACACCTGGTGAGGGTATCTTTCACCTTGGGTCCAAAAAGAGAGGATCTGTCCACAGGAGCACCAGTGAATGTAGACTTGAAAGGCTCAGCAAAGTTGCATAGACGCATCCAGGAATGTCTCCTTAATGAGACTCCTGAACCCGACGCCCTACTCGCACCATCAGCTGCGTATGAGAACAGCCGCATGGAGGAGTTAACAATAAATGTGAGGATAGCCAACTGAGCCAACACTGTAGATGGGACCGCTTCAGTCGAGGTACCCTGAGAAGTATCTCCTAACTCCTTTAGGAGATCTCTCTGAAGTCTCGTAAAATGTGATAGATAGTTCAGCGATCAGAGTGTAAAAGCCGCTGAAGAGAAGATAAGCTTCCCGTACCTATCCATCGTTCAGGATTCCTTATTAGGTGGATGGATAGAAGAAGAAGTCTCTGCTAGCTCCTTCTTAGTGGCTGCTGCCACCACCATGGTATCAACAGGTAAACCCTTGGATAAAAACTCTTTGTCCTTAGGGGCGGAGAGAAATTTATTCAGCCTCCTGGGGACCGGTTCCACGGCATCAGGAGTCTGCCATGCTTTCTGACTCACAAGATTTTGTAATTCATCAAATGGAGAAGACACCCATGAAGTTGAGGGTTGAGACCCAAAAGCCTTCAGGTACACTGACTCCTCATCTGAAGGGGTAACGGTGGGCCAGCTGCCTCTCTGCCTGAGGATCTCCAAAATGTCTGCAAAGCAGACATCTTCAGAGGACGACTTAGGGGACCCCTCTGACTCATCGAGGTCAGTGTCAGATGTGACAGACTCATCAGGGGAGTCTACATGCTTCCTCTTACATGATCTCTTCTGAGGGGGCTCCTCAGTGGGATCTTCTGGGGAGGTCTCGGAAGATTAGGGTCCACCTAAACGGGGGTCCTGAGACTGTGAGTCTCTATCATCCCGGAGGAGAGAGGATGCTGAGACTGTAGTTGGCGCTTGAGGGAGTATAGCATGGTACGGATGAACTATCCAACATGCTCATCATCTTCACGAATACCGATTCCTCCGGCTCCGAGGACAGCGTAGGTGCTGATGGCTCCAAAGGAATCGGCTCCGAGAACAATGTAGGGTCCGAGCTCACTCGGGCCGACGCACTCAGAGGAAGACTCGGCACCGAAGAGGTTCGGTTCCAAGTGTCCCACTCGGGCCCGACCGAAGAGCTTCGGACCCTAGACACTTCGGACGGCGCTGACAGTGCCGGAGCGGAGCTCGGCTCCGAGACAACCACCTGGGGTGCTGGAGCAGAGGACACCACCATAGTCGGTACCGACCGCATCGGCTCCAAAGGCCCAATCTGGGTTGGAGGAGGAAAAAGAGCAGGGTTGGTAACAGGAGTCGGCTCCGAGACAGAAGTAGTTGGAGCAGATAAAAATTTTGGCAAGGCCGACGACTTAAGTAGTTTGAGCACCACTCTCTCGATATCTTCTTCAGAAAAGCTCCTGAAGGATCTGGAGGACAATGTTGGAGACCTCGCTCTCTGCAATATAGGTGATTTTAAAGTAGGGGAGACCGGTGGAATGTCTGTAGACCGGCTCCGAAGAGGACTGCTAGTGATCAGCACCGAAGCACTTGTTGCCGATACTGCGATGTCCGTGTCCAGAATCTCGATCAGCTCCGAGGACAGTGGAGACGAAGAGACAGAGGCCATCTCCAATTTAGGTAACTTCTGTGGAGGTTCAGAGACAGAAGTTGAGGCTGGAGAAGGCCTTTTTGCGGTCTTGCCCTTATCTTTACTAGAAGAATGCGACCTAGCAGAGGAGGACGAACTGGCTAGGTCTTCCTCGAAAGAAGGTTTTAACAAGCCTTTTAGAATCAACTTATTCTTCCATTCCTGGAGCACTCTAGGACTAAAGGAATCACGTCTCTTGAAGATGTATGGCCCCTAAGTAGTACACACAGACGCTATGTCCATCAGTGATGGACATTTTTTGAGAGCATTTACTACACTTTTTAAATCCTGATTGTTTATGCTCTTTATGTTCTTTAGACATAATGTCAGTTTTAATATAGGCGATTGAAGAAAAAAAACAACACACTCAGTCAACAAGAGAGGAACTAGATCCTCTAACTTAAACAGATCTAGCCCTATTTCTCACAACAAACAACTAAGGGAAGTTTTACTAGGTTCTCTAACTGAAACAAACCTAGTGTAAAGGAAAAGGGAACAGACTAGTACCTCTAGGGAAAATGGTTTAGTCTAAAAGCACACACTCACGGGAACACACACAAAAAAGGCCAACAGGCCCAAAAATTTTATAGCAGAAATAAGTCAAATCCAGTAAAAAGTCAAGTCCGGTTAAAATGACACAATCGGTATCACAATAAGGCTATCAGCAATAAGAAAAGCACTTCACACGAAGCTAAAAACTTCTAACAAACAGAATAATAAAGAACTAAATCACTTAGTCACGGCCAACCAAAAGAAGCTTCCGACTGAAGACGCGGCAAATGAGATCTGGAGAATGTACGCATGCATCATGGGATACCTATTAGCCACAAGCCAATCAGAAGTTTTCAGGCTTTCTAAGCGGCCGAGTCGGAGCCGAGGATCGGCTCCGAACCCACACGTAATAATGGAGGCGAGATAGGACTACATAACATCTTTAGTTCTATGAAGATAGAATCTAAGTTGTCTGTGAACACCAAGTATACTCTCCTTTGTTTGAAAACTCTGTGAAGAAAACTGGAATGTTTATAGACTGGTTGATATTACCTTTGGATGCCACTTTTAAAAGAAATGAAGGGTTTGGTTTTAGAAAAACCCTATTTTTATGAAAAAACAAAACAAGTTTTGTGGTTTGCACAAAAGGGCCTGCAACTCTGAAATTCTCTTTGCAGAGGTAACAGCCCCAGAAAAATTGTTTTCCATGACAAACATGTTAAGTCTAGATGCTGCATGTTGGAAGGAAGGCTGTGTAAGGGCTTGAAGCATCAACATAATATCATATGTAGGGACTGGTTCTTTTATAGGAGGTCTAAGTAGAAAGGTCCCTTTCAAAAAGGCTTTAGGAACTCTTAAAGAGACTATGGGAGTCTGATTATACCTAGTATGAAGGTTAGAAATAGCTACTAATTGTAACTTTACAATGGAGAAGATGGAACCTTTCTGGAATAGTTTAGACAAAAAAAATCTACAATGTAAGGAAGGGGTGCTAAAAACAGAATCCAACCCTATACCTGTAGCCCACACAGAAAATGTTTTCATTTACTTTGCTATATTTTCCTAGTGCTAGATTTCTGAGAAGCAGTAAGGATGTGTACACTTTGAAAACTTGGCGCATCCGGCCATTGTTAAAATAGGAAGAACCATGCAGTAACTTCAAGGTCTCTGGGTCTGGAATAGGGTGCCTGGACAGATGCGATGGGAAATCTGGGTAATGTCGCAGTGTACAGGGAGGACATATGAGGTGAGGTCAAAGATATGGGAACAAAACTTGACGGGGCCAATAAGATATGAGGATTACATTTGCCTTGCACTTTCTAAATTAACCTTTGTTATCAGGGGAAAAGGCAGAAAGGTGTACAGGAAACTCAAGGGCTAACTGTGGACAACAGTGTCCCTCAGTGACTGATCCTGATGAGGGATTAGGGCAAAGTAACTGCTGCACTTGCTGTTCAGGTATGTAGCAAAAAGGTATCAAGAAGGTTGGCCTGAGCAGAAAGTTACTGCTTGACTGAGAGACCACTCATGAGCAGGAGAATGTTTCTGCTTACTTTGTCCACTAACATGTTGGAAATCCCTGGAATATCTGTCATTATTAGAAAGCAATGGGAAGACATTGCCCATTGCCACACTCTCGTGGCTTCTTGACATAAAAGATACTCTCTACGGTTCTTCCTTGTTTGTTGATATACAAGACTATTGTCATTTTCTCTGTCTGGTTTGAGATCGTACCCTCTGGCATTTAGTCTTAGTGAAGCTGCTCTCATCTCCAGAATGCTGATGTGAAGTTTGACCTCTAAGTGCTCAGGAACCTTGAACATTCTTCCCCTTGTAATGCCCCTCCAACCCTAAAAGGGAAGCATCTGTGCTAACTGTTGCTATTGGACATGGGAGATAAAAGGGATGGCCTCCTAATATCGCTAAAGATATTGCACATCATGTAATGTATGCTTTGCATATAGGAGTTAGACAGATGGGGATACTCATGGTCTGATAAAGTTGATATCATTGGACTGACAGAGTCCACTGAAAAACTCTTATGTGATACCTTGACAATGGAATCAATGTGAGTGTGGAAACCTTAAGTCCTGCGTGTGTTAGAATTATCTTTACAGAAGGTGACAGGGATGTTTCAAGACTTGATTGGCCACTTGGAGATAAAGAATTCTGGACTATGGTAAGATGATTATCTGAGTTATGTCCAGGTAGCATCCAATGAACTCTATGAAGTGACTGGGGTTCAACTAGCTCTTGCTTAAATTCACTGTGACTCCAAAGCGGTGAAGTAATTGGAGCAAAAGATCTGTCAAACCAGTAGGTCGCTGGCCAGAGTGGTGAGGAGCCAATCGTCTTAAGTTAGGGAACAGTCAGAACCCCTACAGTGTGTGATAGGCTGTCTCTACTGCCATGCATTTGGTAAACATCGGGGGGGGGGGGTCCAAAGGGCAATGCTCTGAACTGGAAATGATTGGCTCACAGCCTGAAATGGAGAAACCTCCTGGTCGCATGTTTACCTTTATATGAAAGTAAGCATCCTGGACCTAGGGTAAGATTTTACACAACTGTACTAAAAGATGTCCTTTTCTTCACTGTTACAGTACTCTTTACCTAAGGGATCTCCTGCCAAGGACAGCCCAACATCTGGCCAGTAAACCAAAGCCTTTAGGTCTTATAGGCGTCATATGTCACATGTATGCTCCCTGTGCAAGACATAGGGCATAAAGGTAATGTACAGACACAAGCATTCGGAATACCCTCAGGGACAAAGAAGAACATGTACATCCAGAAGGAAAAAGGGCAGAAAGAACTTCACCAAGCAAACAAGCAAAAAACTGTTGAAACGAACCAGGAACAATAAGAGAAGTTCTTCTGTATGTTGAAAAATCCAAGTATTTATTATACTGTTAAAACGTTAGCGTTCAATTTAAAAATGTATATAAAATATACGCTTTCAGCAAAATGAGTATCTCGCCATCCTCAGACAAACAGAATACTAGTTGCTATACTAGCATTTATACATTGTTTAAAGATTTGTAACCAATCAGCATGTAGTGCATTTCCTAATTAAATTTTCACCATGACAACCTTAAACAGGAAAATGCTTTTACCATTCTTCCTCAACTTGACACAAATTTAAAGCTCAAAAGCACAGTTTCCTATGCTTATGCTGTTGTTTAACAATGATCTTTTATAAGGTGCAGATACTAAATATTACCTAAAATTACAATAAAAAATAAAATATAAGTGATGAATGATAAATAATAATACTGAAAGGCATAATATGGCAAGATTGTTGCATTTCGGATTGTGAAAACATCTTAATATTGAAGTAGCTGAAAAACACTGGAAACATGAACCACAAAGCATCATAGAAAATGATGAGGTCTACATCTGCATCTGAGATCTTGGCCTTAATATCATCAGGTAAGGCCTGAAAATGTAGCCAAGAATAACACCTCATCACCGAACCAAAAGCAGCAGCCCTAGAAGAGTTATCAGCTGCATCATAGCTGCATTTTACTGAAAGTCAGACAACGTGAGAAGTGGACCTCAGCAGGGAAAGGGTAGAAGCCTTCCCAACAGAATCAGGAAGCCCAGGCACTAGCTTAGATGCCCGGAAAAAGGAGGGCCAAAACATATCTGGTCATATGACTCTGACAATTAATGGCTCTAAAAGCCAAGAGTGGGAGCACTATAAACTTTCTTGCCTAGCTTTTCCATGGCCCAACTACCCTTATCAGATGGAAGGAACTTAGGTGACGGCAACAACTTTACCACTGAAGGATCAGCAGAAGGGCACTTATACAAACACTTGCAGTCCTTAGGCACCTTGTAGAACAGGTTTCTTTGGTGCTACAGACATACAGCCAGGATCGACAGAGACAGCAGAAAAGGTGTTCAAAAGGGCAGCCAAAACAGGAGGGACAATGATGGTTTGGGAGACTCCATTTGTTGGAGCTCATAGTACCCTGGGAACAGTCCAACTTAAAATATTCTATCATGCAGACAACTGTATCCCCAAAGAACAACTCTTCCAAGTGGGAGTCTGGACTCAAAGAATCCTCTTCCTCCGAACCACAGTCCAGAGGGGAAAATCTGGAAAGAATAAGGCAGGGATTCATCTCCAGAATCCTAGTCCTTATCTGAGGAATCAAACTCCCTAGGACTCTTAACAGGAGTGGAAGACTGGGGGGGGGGGGCAAGGACAGTACCCCTTGATGAGGCTTCAAGACCATTAAAGCATTAAACAAACCCTGAGAAAAATCCTGCCATTCATGCTAAGGATCTTTAACAACAGGGGAGATAGGTTTAGTTTCCTGTAGGATGCCCACCTGAAAAACCCTTGCAGGCTCAGACCCTTGACGAGAATCAATAATAGTGGTAGGTATTTCCTCCCTCACTAAAATCTGAAGAATCCTCCTTGGTCTGTCAGATATAATCAGCTGAGGTTCCTCTTCAGTGTTGGGTACAGACAAAGGAAAAGCATCTCAGGATGTGCGAGAAATTGGATCCATGCCAACCTCTGAAGGGGTCGCAGCAGAGGTATCCAAAGCAAGCTCCGGACGGTTTTCAGGGCCTTCATTATGTCCTAGGAGGCTGGATAGCAACTGGATCAGGCCTAAACTTTTTGGCCTTATTCTTGGCACACAGCTAGCCCTCAGTACAGTAGGATTTTGCCATAGCACACTGAACAAATAGCTTACATCTTTGATTCTCAAGATATATGAACAAGGAAGTGAGATAACTACATAGGGTCTTAGGCACAAAAGCTTCGTAGATAAAGCACTGCATATGGTCTTGGGAAGCACACTAGCAAAAAAGATACTGGTCGTGATGATCTTTGTGGGGAATCTGCCTCCTACACTTACATTTTTCCTTTCTGGATGACATGAATAGTACAATACAAAATAGGGGAAAAAAAAGGAGAAGAAACCCCAGCGAGGCTCTTATCTGAAAGCAGTCTGGTAACCAGTACAGCGGAAGTGAGTTCAGAGAGACGTTTGATAACAGCATTCTGAGTGGCAACAAAGAAGTCCCGAGTGTTTGCATCTATATGTCACCTTGATGTCCTACTCCTTGCATGAGGAGCATATGTGTGACGTACAACGCCTATAAGACCTAAAAGCTTTGGTATACTTGCCAGATATTGGGCTATCCTTGGTAGGAGATCCCTTAGGTAAAGAATACTGCAAATGCGATATCGAAGGACATCTATTGAGCACATCAATTGTCCTTCAGCAAAGGCAAAAATGGATTGAACTGTGACAATCCAGAATTTTGTCTGTTTTACAACCTGGTTTAGATGATTCAAGTCTAAGTCTGACTTTATGTACAGTCTTTTTTGGAACTAAAAAAATAGACTTTGGATCCTAATTGGTTTGGTGGGACCTACTGGATGACTTCTGCTGTCATGTATTCCAGTTGATTGGTACTAATGGAGCCCTTATCTTTATCTGAGGATGCGGTATAAAGGGAATGACATATCCTTTGGTGATTACCCTTAACACTGTTTTAATTTCTCCAAATTTTTTGGGTTTCTAATACCATGATGGGAATGGTCCCCATTCCTAAGTCAAAGTATGATTAAAATTAATGGAAATGTACTGTTTCAGTCTTTGATCTCAGCCAGAAGTGCTCTTCGCAGCACCTGCAATGTGCCCAGTAATGAGTCCTCCTTCTGCAATTCGTATGGACTTACATATATTGGTAACATATCTAAATAAGATTGTATTTTCTTTTTCATAAGACCCATTGCTCGTACTACTGAAACTGTCTGGGTATCTTTCTTCCACGTTGCTCTTATTTCTGCCTGAAAATCCTGGTATTTTAGGACTCTGTACGCAAGACACTGCAGACACTGGGTGTAGCGATTAAAATTATCAATGCTACTTTTGTCTTCTTTTCATGGACCACTATATTTGGTTTCCTCGCATCTGTCTTTTGAACTGTTGGTAATGGGTGATCCCATGCGATGTAGACCTCATCATTTTCTATGATGCTTTGTGGTTCATGTTTCCAATGTTTTTCAGCTACTTCAATATTAAGATGTTTTCACAATCCGAAATGCAACAATCTTGCCATATTATGCCTTTCAGTATACAGTCCTTCTGCCATTAGTATGTCACAATCGGCAACGAGGTGTGCACCTGTTTCCAGTTCTGTTTTAACAAAACCTACATTTGTCTGTTTCTCCCACATGTTCAACGGACTTTGTAAACCAATGTGTATATAATCCCCTGTCTTGGGATCCCAATATTAACCTTTCATCTTTCGGTTTAAATTCACCTCTCCTTAACCATTCCTGCATTCAATCCTGATCAACATGAGGCTGTTCCACGAGTTTTCTATACATGCAACTATATTTATGCATTTTCCACATATCTTGCCTTCTAATTTGATCCTTCACCTTATATTCTTTCTTTTGTTTTTATTTTGGCACATTCAGTTGTTGCCTGATTTTTTATCTATTTCTGGTTTGATTTCCATTCCCGCTTGACACCGATAAGCTTTTGCTATACTAAGCAGGGATGTCATCTTAGATTTATTCACTTCATGTTTCAAAACTTACACTACGTTTGGGTCATGTGAGCCAGGAGATATGTAAACAGTCCCACAATTGCAGATCTATACATGTAATCAATTTCAAGAAGGCCCATACCTCATTCAGAATGGGGAATATATACTCTTGGTATACACAAATACATGATATATATATATATATATATATATATATATATATATTTATAAATAATTTGATGAGCATGACGATTCTTCTTGGTTTCCTGTCTAATCTATCCAACACCTTTTCGGGCCAGTTCATTACTCCAAAACTAAGTTAGGACAGGAAGAACAAATTGGTTTACAGCTTCAACTTTGTTCCGAGATGTCACCACTGTTTTCAGGATTAATTTAAATCTTCTAAAATATTCCTTACTGAGTTTTATTCACATTTGTACATGTTTTATTGTTGGTTCTTCATCAATTCCAATATTTAAATAATCCCTCTTGCTCAAGTTCTTTTATATCACATTTCTGTCCCAAACTGATGTTTTCCTGGTGCTGCAGCTTTCCTGCTTTAAAGGTTGCTTTTGCACATCAAGACCAAATGACATTCTTATATCATCTGACAAAGTTTTGACTACTTGTAGTTGTGCTTTCAGTTCCTCATCTGATAAACTATGCAGTTTTAAATCACCGACAAAGAGAATATGAGACGTCTTTAGACTTAGCTGCTTTCTGGGAGAGAAATTATAGCCATGACCTAATCTGTTAAGAAGACAGCTTAACGGGTTAAAGGCAAGGCAAAAGAGCAGCGGTGACAGAGAGTCATCCTGAAATATCCCCCTTTGGATTTTTATCCCTGTAATAAAAAAAAATTATCCTTCATCATGGCTTAACTGGAAAGTGGTTTGCCACTGTTTCATGGTCATTCTGATGTGGTTTATCAATGTAGAGTGCATCTCATACACTATGACTTTGTTTAACAACAAACAATCCTTTGTTCCACATGACTTTCTTTTATTACCCTTTTGTTCTATTGCCATAATTGAGTTTTCTTCTAAATAACTATAAATTCTGTCAACATCAGTTCCAGTGTATAGGCTATGTGTCGCCGGAAGGCAAGTTATTGGTCTATAGTTTTTAGGGTAACTTGCAGATTCACCCTTAAGTAGGAGAATAATTTTTCCAGTTGTTAGACAAGCTGCTGTCCGTTTGGGGTGCGCATATAAATAGTTCTTACTCATGGCTAAATCTTATGCAACAATGCTAATACTTTTAGCCAAAAGTTAGGTACTGCATCTGGGCCTAGAGTTTTCCAATTAGAGGCTTTTCTTAACTTTTTTCATTCTCTCTGGCTCTTACTTCATCCCATTTCATATCCTGTACATTTGAACTTATTCTTTCTTTTACTTCTTCTACCCATTTAGCATCTTTGTTATGTTCCACAGGATCTTCATAAATGTTTCTCCACAACATATCTTTCTTCTTTTTCTGGTGGTCTTTAAATTTCTTTTACCTGGTTTCCCAATTCTCTAAAAAACTTTTTTGGGTCATCAATAAATTACTTATTTTGTACTTTTCCTTTATATTTATCTGGATATCTTCTAAGTTTTTCTGCCTGTGCTGATATTTTTAATTTTTTATTTGCGATAGTGCATGATAAACCCTGATCCGTTGTAATACAGCGCATTGCTTTTATCGCGTCAATCTTTCTATTTTTGTTGATCTGTTCCCTCTTCTATACTCTTCTAACAGTGACACTTCTTGTCTTAGTTGCTTTATAGCTTTCTCTGTTTGATACTTCCATGATGGCATTCAATTTCTCCCCGTCCTTTCCCTTACTACCCTGCGTTCTTGTTGTAGGGCATTATCTGTTATTAATTTGGCTGCACAGTAGTGTATCCTATTTACTTCTGTTATATTGCATGAATCTCTATAGACAGTCCTACTTACTGTGTTGATTTGTTTTATCAAACTTCTAACTTTTGGGGTTTTATTGACCTGCAGTCTGTTTCTTTAATTGACCTTAATATGTCTATCCATGTCTATTAAATCAAGCAATTCTGCTCTTAGATCATTTTCTTTTAAAATGAAAACACATTATTTGTTTACCATTTCCTGCAGACATTCTATAGAAAGCTCCAGAGCTTCTTCCTATGCAGTTTCACCGTGTGTCATCCGTTGCTCTTTCATATGGTAACTCACTGGCCTGTCACTCCACAATATTGAGTGTGTCAGAGTTGCCACAGTTTCATGTTCTTTCCCTTGCTGTATAGCTCCAAATGAACCTTTGTACTGGTTTCCTATGGGAGGCCCCAAAGTATCTTCATATGTCAACTGATTAGATGCTTCCTGCTCAACTGATTTCACCTTACTTTGGGTGTCCATTGCTCTATCCTGTTGTGTTGTTATCAGAGTTAAATTTTCTACACTAAATCTTTCACTTTGCAGGTATGCCATAACCTCAGTTTCTATTTCTTTAACCTCCCCATTACTAATCCTCTTTTCCTCTTTGTTTTCTTATTTTTGTACTGTAAAATTTTCCATATCCAGATGTCTTTGCCTGTATTTCTCTTCAAATATCTTCGGTAGTGCTCTTTTTGCATGGATTAGTTTTGCTTTCTCCCTTGCATAAATATTGCACCATATTAAATCTTTTCTTTCCCATGTCCATATTTCTTCTTCAGATGTCTCTTGCTCCTTGTTTCTCCTTAATTTACGGACTAGTCATTCCATCATGCTGTGATATGACCTGTGTTAGACTTTCTACACTGAATTCTTCAATTCGCATATATTCCAGGTGATGGCCTGCCAGGTTTGATGGTGTATGGGTAAGTATCCCTCAACTGCCTGTTTTGTGCAGCAGCCAGGCAATCCTTCAGGAGTACTGAAAAGATTTATTTGAAAAGAGTCAGCTAAGACACTGGTTTTGCAGACTGTCTCTGCCCCTAAGGTGATGTCCATTAAAAATTACTCCTACTCTGCCATGGGAGGGTCTGTCCGCAGGAGCATCCTGATTAAAACCCTGTGATTTTTCTGAACCACAATTTCATTCCTCGTTTCTGATTCCTTGAGAAGATCCTCTGAGGAGTGGGGAAACAGATTCCTATGACAGGTTGTCACCATCCTGTTTGCTCCTGGTAAGTTTCCTTAACTTTCCGTTTGAATAAGGTGAAACCATCAAATTGGGCATGAAGGAAGGACATCTTAAAGACCTCTATAAACTCACACATCCAGGCATGATGGTGTATAGCAATGCCAGTGCTTGCTGTCCTAGCCATTCCAACAGCTGCACTGGAAAGACGACACATGGAAACATTCAATATAAAATGTAAGACAGATAGCTGGGATTCTAGTTTTTTTGGATATCCAATGGCAGGTTACCTGGGAGGGAACTTATAAACTCTTTGGTCACTTCCCTCTGGAAGCGTGCCATATGAGCAAGATAATTAAGCACTCTAAGAGTAAATCCCACTGAAGCATAAATTCATTTTTAATATCTGTCCAAGCCCCTAGATTCCCTATTATGAGGGTGAACAGATGCCCTCTTCTGAAAGTTCTTTCTTCATAGCCGTTGCTACAACCATGGCATCTACTGGTGGATCCTTGTGCCAGTGTGCCCTGTCCTCTGGTGCTGCTGAAATTTTATCCGTATTATTGGGAATAGGGTCTGCTATTTCGGGCACCTTCCCGGCCCTCTGATCCACCAAATCAATAAAGTGTCAGGTGGGGGAACCACCCAGGCAGTTGATCAGCCAGCTTCAAAAGCCTCCAGGAACACAGACTCTTCTGGGAAAGGTGTATGAGTGGACCAACCCCCCCCTTTCCATTTCATCAGTTCTAAGAAATCACCAAATGTTATGTCTCCAAAGTAGGGATCTAGGGGAACCTTCCTCTTCATCCAAGTCAGGGTCTTCTGTGACAGATTCTGGTAATGAATCTTCTGAGTATCTCCTTTTACATGTCTGTTTCCTATGGAACTGTCTTGGGAAAGGAGATTTCGGGCAACAGGTCCAAATCAGACAAAGTTCAAAGACAGAGAGAGGGAACTTCCCTGAGACTTTCTGAAGCCAACTATCTCTGTTCACAAGGATGTACAGAGTCCGAAGTATTATCCATAGGAGGTTGGCATGGGGCCAAGCAAAATTAAGTCATCCCCTTCTCTTGGCATAGCAAGTACTCACTCAAAAACCTTAAAGGGCAAGGAAGAGACAGGAGCCAAAGAGACCTCTCTGGTGCAGAGAGAAACCCACCAACTCAGATTTGCCCTGGCTCTAAAGTCAAAAATGGAGCTGAGTTGTCCAGAGCAGAAGCTCAGACAGAAGAGATGGATCTTAAAGTTTCAGAGTTTCCATCCCCAGGGCTCTGGCTCTTGGATCAATCAGAATCAGAGTTAAGAGGAGAATGGGGTAGTTGGAGTCGAAGAGGAAAGCACTACTGGCATTGACACAGTTGCTCCAGGGATGATCGGATCGAAGGAGTGCAGTTATGAAGTTTAAACCAGCATAGGAGTCAGCAATGGACGGATAGTTTGGAACTTGTAGATCAATATGTATGTATACCTTTAAGAAGCATTCTAGGGGTTGCATAAGTTTATAAATACTAAGCTCATGTAAGCCTGACTGCCATTTTGCAATAAGCTGTTGAGATGAAAGCATTGTATGTCTGTGTAGTCTGCCAGTTAATCAGTTTGTTTATATTTTGAACTGCTGCTATCCATCTTGATGTGTTTCTGTGTAACAAAGCATATAAATGAACTACCTTGCCTGTTCGTTTTAAATGAGAAACAAGATGAGTGACATGGTGTCAGAAGTGGGATCCAGAAATCCAGATTCCGGACCGAGAAGGCACTCAGTTAAAGGTGGAGGAATATAGACAAGTGGATCATCCCACACTGCATTTAATTTGCAAAAGCAGTTCAGAAATGAATTTCAGGTGTCAAAGCCTACTTATATGACTTCTTATTCTCAAAATACACAATAAAGTACTCAAAATCTTCTAAACAAATTTGTAAGTAAACGAAACGTATGAAACTGCGACATATTGAAAAAACTATTCAAATAACTACAGAAAATGTTTGAAATAATGTCCGAATTTCAAAAATTGAATAAAATAAGGAAAACGACTGCATTTGTTTCAAAGTAGCTCACAGCATGTGTTTTTTGCATTAAAGCTAATCAAGATATCTAAAGTATACAGAGAGTTTGGATGTTTGTGCAGTATTAAAGTACAATTATTTCGCAAAATACAGCCATTTCAAAGTATATTTTGCAAAGTACGGTATTTCGAAGAGTTTATTGTGCATGAGAATGTTATTGCAAGTACCGGCTGCAATAAGTGGAATCATTTCAAAAGGCTTTGTAAATCAGTTAAGGGGCATTCTTTTATTAAAAGAGAACACTCAAAGAGACGAACCGATCAATTAGAAAGCTGTGGCTGTGTGCATCTTCGTACATAATTACCAGGGCAATTTTTTCAGTGTGTCTGGGCATACTTTCTTGGCATGGCTGAAGAATTTCTAAAACCAGGTCCTCTTGTATTTCATAATAATGCTGCAGGGAACTGGAGAGTGTTTGAGCAAGAGTATGATATCTACATACATGCTGCATTTTCTGACAAAGATGCACGTACAAAGGCATTTATTATGCTTAATTTAGCTGGTTCAGAAACCACAGAAAGACAGCATTCATTTGTGTATGCACCTGTTGTATTTGCAGGGGAGGGGGAAAACTGTCATATGGTGGTAACGGCTGAGTCAAGGGAAGACCCCGAGTGCTTAAAACGTAAAGTTAGAGAAATGTGTAACCCCCAAATGAATGTTACAATGGAAAGGCACTTATTTTACACAAGAGACCAAAAGCCTGGTAAAACTTTTTCAGTATATATAACTGACTTGAGAAATAAAGCTAAAAATCTGCAGATTTGGTGATTTAAGGGATGAGTTGATAAAAGACAGACTAGTGTGTGGTATTAAAGATGATGCTGTGAGAAAGATTTTGTTTCGTGACAGCGATTTAACTTTTGAGTAAGGCCACTGAGATTTGTCTAATATATGAGCTTACAGAAAAGCACACAAATATGCTTACAAATGAGAAACGCATGCTCCCAATATCTTCTAGTGCTCATGTGGATAGTATGCAGTACATGGTTAAAAGAAACAGGCCCAAGTACATGGCAGCAACTGTAAGCCCTGCAACAGTCACTGGGAAACCCTGTACCTTTCTAGCAAATTCCAGATTGCGCATAGCCTCAGTGAGGCAAAAGAGTGAGTAAGCAAACTCAAAAGAATGTGCCTCTACCCAGTTTCATAGTCAACTGTCGTAACTGTGGTGCAAATCATGAGCCCAAAAGAGGAAAGTGCTTAGCTTTTGGTCAGCAATGCCCACAAATGCAATAAGTGGAATAATTTCAAAAGGTTCTGTAAATCAATTAAGGGGCATTTTTTTATTAAAAGAGAATAATCAAAGAGACAATCGCTGTGACCCTAGCTTTTATGTTGATGGTGTGTCTGTGCTTAATGGAACAGCCAGTGCAGTAGATTTATGGGCAAAGAATGAAGTATTTTGTACTGTTCGGATAAATGGAAGACCTATAGAGCTCAAAGTTGTTCCAGGTTCAAAGTACAATGTTGTCAGCAGAAACATTTGCTAGAGCATGTGCTGGTGAGGTTTGATTTGGCAAAGTGTGCGAAACTTGTTACTTATGATGGTGAAGAAATTCAAACTGAATTCAAACTGAAGGTTCAGTAGTGCTTTCATGTTACTCTGCTGGGAACAGCTATGACTTGCAATTTTACATGGTCAGAAGACACGTACAGTCATTATTAGGCCTCAGGGCTAGTTTGAAAATAGGACTGCTTTCATTCAATAAGGAAGCCACTGTGTTAGCTTAAAAGACCACTGTTCTAATTTCGCCTAGACTATTTTTTCTACCTATGTTGATCTTTTCAAAGACAAACTGGGCAAAGTCCCAGTTCTGTACTCCATGAAGTAAGACCCGGAAGTCATTCCAGATGTTAGGCCAGCCCGGAAAGTTCCAGTGGCTATGCAGAACAAAGTTAAGGCTGAGCTAGATTAAATGGTGCATTAAGGTGCAACTTATCCAGTTGACGAACACAATGAATGGGTATCCTCCATGGTTGTAGCTCTTAAGAAAAGCTCAGATTATAGCAGAATATTCATTGATCCATAAGATTTGAACAAGGCACTGAAAAGACCTCATCATCCAGTACGTGCAGTCAATGAATTCACTGCTCTTATGCCAAATGCCACTGTTTTTTTCTGTCCTAGATGCAGTTCAATTTTGGCAAATTTTGCTAGACCGAAAATCCTCATTGCTAACCACTTTCAGTACTCCTACTAGCAGGTACAGATGTCTGAGAATGCCATTTGGTATAAATTCTGCCAGTGAAGTCTTCCAGTGTGCAAATTTTTTTCTGGGTATCCATCTGCTATTATAGTAGGCAACATTCTAGTAGGAGGTAATGTTGAAGCTGAGCATAACAGAAACCTCAAGAAAGTTCTGGAAAGAGTATGTCAAGTGCATCTTAAGTTGAATCCTCAGAAGTGCCAATTCAGGCTACTAGAATTTAGTTATGTTGGTCACTTGTTCACCAGTTCAGGCTTATGACCAGATCCTTCCAAGCAAACAGCAATTCTTTGAGATTCCAGCTCCAGACAATGTTCAAGCCTTACAACATTTTCTTGGCATGGTTAACAACCTAGGCAAGTTCATTCCAGACTTCAGCCTACTTTCAGCACCGTTTAAAAGCTGACATGCAAAGATGTATCCTGGTCATGGTTAGAACAACACCAGAGAGCATTTGATGTCCTGAAACAGAGAACTGCCAGTCCACCAACTCTTAGATACTATGATGTTCACAAACCAGTTACCCTTTCTTGTGATGCTTAGAAATTTGGTCTTGATGCAGTCATTCAAAAGGGTAGACCAGTAGCCTATGTGTCCAGAACTCAAACACAAACTGAAATGCAGTATTTTCAGATAGAGACAGAATTCTTGGCAATTGTATTTGCATGTTCAAAGTTCCATGATTAAAGTTACTGTAGACCAGTGGTTTACAACCTGTTTGTGGGGAGGGCCATTACACAAATTCTTAATGCATCTGCTGGCCACCTCATAACATAGTAAGTCATTACGAGTTAACAATAGATACAGGTGACTGGCATTTTTACTTAAGACAGCAGTCATGAAATTGCCTGTTTTCTACATTAACGTTGTATTTAACTTTATTCTGGCTTGCATTCATGACTTAGTACAAACTCCTGTAGAAAGTTACTACTGTTTACAGACAAGTTAAACAAGAAAGAAGAATCACTTCCTCGACTATGCGCAACTGCAGTCAATTAGGTAAGTAGGCACATGCTGGAAAGTTTGCATGACTGGGGTAAGGCATAGCATTTTTTCACTTTTTTTTAAATTTTTTTACTCTCTGGGGGCAAGATGGCATTGCGTGGCGGGCCGGATTTGACCCCCAGGCCATATGATGTGCACCACTGCTGCAGACCTACCCAGACTGAAACAGATCACCAACCTCTAGTCACTACTTTGAAAAAGCCTATGCATACAGCTCCAGACAAGCTGCAACTCATGATGCTCAAATTGCAAATATATAATTGCAATCTTGTCTACACGAAAGGCAAACCTCTTTATCTTGCTGATACTTTATCCAGATCTAAATACCACTGAACAGCATGAACATGAACAACTTGATTTTGAAGTCATGGAAGTGAGAAAGTTTTCTTCCACAAGTCTTGATGAGCTTAAAAGTCATATAGCTTTAGATCTGGTTCTTCAGAAGCTCAACTACTTTATCAGTCAAGGATGGCCATCAAAGCAATCTTGCTTACCAGTGGAAGTGCAACTTTATTTTGCTTACAGAGATGAGATTTTGTTTGTCAATGGTATCATCAAGAAAGGTCCAAAAGTAATTGTTCCAAAGTTCTTGCAGCAAGAGTATTTTACTGTTTTGCATGGTGGCCACTCAGGAACTGATTTTACCAAAAGAAGTGTGAGAGGACTAGTATTTTGGCCTTCTATATCATAGGATATTGTGAGAGTACTTTCATCTTGTTCTGTATGTAATAATACTAAGCCACATCAACAGAAAGAACCACTTCAGCTAAACCAGATTCCTGAACTACCTTGGTCAAAAGTAGCCAGAGACATTTTCGAATGGAATGGTCAACATTACTTGGTGTTAGTAGACTCTTTTTCCAATTGGTTCAAGATTGACCTACTTCCTAATCTAGCGTCCAATACTGTCATTTCTAAAATGAAGCAGCATTTTGCAGTCCATGCTAGTCCACACAGTTACTTCTGACAATGGTACACAGTCTGCAAGCCAGCAGTTCAAAAAATATGCTGAAAAGTGGGACTTCACTCATGTCACAAGTAGCCCTGAGTACCCGCAATCAAATCGTTTGGCAGAACGTGCAGTTCAAAGTGTGAAACAATTACTAGAGAAGTTGAAACAAGACAACAGCAATGTTTTCTTGAATCTCAGAAATGCTCCTTGTGATAAACATCTTGCTTCACCTGTACAGAGACTTCTGTCAAGACAAACCAGAAACTATCAATTAGTAGTTCATTATTGGTTCCATGAGTCAAAAACAGATCAGTGAAAGCCAATTTGTTAAAGAAGTGCTTATCCCAGAAGTCCTAGTATAATAAGATCAGCAAGCTGCTCAATCCATTATGAGAAGGGAAGATAGTGAGGGTGCAGACATCCAAAGGTTTTGATTGTATATGTGTCGTGAAAGGTGTATGACCAGAGCTGAGACTGTACACCGTGGAATCACAAGGAGCAGAACATGGGTGGAATTGGAAACATTTGATTCCGGTATCCAAGCATGTATTGTAGTATCCTACCTGTGAGACAGACTCTGTATCTCAGGGTGAGTTATCCAGAGTTCCAATTCCATAGGACGTTACAGTAAATATCCCTGTTCATGAGAAAACCCCTGAAACTCCTGAAGCAAGTTGTTCACCAGTGACTGTCTCTGTTGCTAAACCCAGTTCTGATTGCTATATCACTAAATCAGGTTGCATTTCCAGACCATGTTCTAGATACATGGCAGCTTGGACATGAATGTTGTGTTTATTTCTTGTTCTCTGTAGGTTCATAGGTAGGTACTAGGCTATTGGCCCTAGGGCCTGCACAAGCCTAGCCAAAAAGGTACCCTGGCTTTCGCCACCCAAGAAAAT
>NC_056741.1:625561820-625674320 GCF_019279795.1 Protopterus annectens
CAATCACGGAGTTGGAATATATAATTAACAGGATGTGGGGTCCCCTTGTAAGAAATGTTTAATGTGTTTTTATTTTATTTTTCAATTAAATGAGCTTCAGGCACTTTTACTTGGCACTAAGAATGGCTGGTGTTTCAGAAAGAAATAAACAGGACATCATTTGATTTGATAACCTAATGCCATTCCAGGGCAACTGTACAGTCTAATGAGTGAAATACTTAAGTGTCACCATTTAGAAATGGATGTTACTACTAGCTTATTAAGGACAGCAAGTCTACTGTCATAATTAAACTATGGTTAAAATAGCTATTAAGCTTTTTTTTTTAGTTAATATGGATAAGTGGGAAGGGAAAGACAATAATCCTTTGTATTAACAAAATTAAATACTATTGCCACACTTGCGGTGATCTGCTGAAATGTCACAGCTGCTTTAACTTTTGAAAAGCCATATAGTTATTTAGTCATTTGTTCATCAGGTTAAGTGAATTGAATCATAATTGTAACCAGTATTAATATCCCACCTGACTACTAGGAGTTCTGCCAAATTGTTGTGATGCATTTAGGATTGACTGAGCCATGTTAACACAAAACAATACATGCCATTTTTATATAAAATTACAGTACTAGAAAGTGCAGCAGAGCACAAAGTTTTAGATAACAGGTTATCAGACTCCTGAAAAGACGAAGAGGTTGTACTGACACCTCATTAAAACCTTTCCCAATTTTGCCAGCTTACCTTATTTTATTAAATAATGCATAGATAGTACAGGTTATAATGATTTATGCTTTGGTGGTTTAAGTAAACTCTAACTCTGCTTGTTATGATTACTTTGATTATCAATGCATTCCTTGATGTCACACAGCCAAACTATATATTATTCCAAATGTATTCACTGTTGAAATAAAAAAGATGGGACTGTATGACAACCATAATTCTATTAGGTTCTAGTTTTTTTTTTGAATTTTCATTCTAAAATGAATTATATTAAGTCTAACAGTTGTCTTGTTTTCTAAATGTAAATTGCTGCAGTGTTGATTGCAGTACTGTATTACTTAACTTCAACTTGAATTGCTTCCTAGCATTTAATTTCATGATGCCTTTTACAACGGGTCTATATTACATTATCGATATCATCCACAGCATATAATCGAAGTTTTGAAAAGTCAAAAATGTAATAAAGCACAACAACCTACAAAAATAAACCATTTAAACGCTCTAAGCAGGGTGGCCCCCCTGCACTCCCCACTATTTAAATATACCAACACTGAGATCGCACTACAGTGCAAAAAAGGGAAATCTTCCCTTTCCGCGCTGTATGGAGATCTACGTTAAAAGATTCAAAGTTTCAAAACTTCGATCATATGGTGTGTCGACCATATTAGATTTGAAGTTTTGAAACTTTGATCTTCTGATATAGACCAATTTTCAACCTTGAAAATGACTCAAAGCGCAGTCAAAGTAACCTGAATCATTAAGCACCTTGACATTTAATGACCAATTTAGGAGCTAAACCGTACACTTTGTTGATTTAAAAGGAACGTAAATCCCTCATTTACCCACCAATGCAAATATCAAAGACATTCACTTCAGTAAGCTTTTTTTTTCTTTACTTATTACCTATGTAGCATTCTACTCCAACAATGTAAAATAATGCATATGCTACTAGTCTTTTAAGGACTAATCCACCAAGTTTAACAGCAGTAACATATTGATTCCACTATAAAGGCATCATCGTTGACATACCCCAGGAATCATGAAGCTCGGCGCAAGGATGGCGGTAGGCTTGCGCCGACAGTGCGGCGTGAAAATGGCGTAGTAGCGCCAAATGCATATTAATGAAGGCGCGCTGCCGCCACAGCCTCGTGCACAGGAAAGGAGCACGAGTGCATAGGGCGTGTCGAAGTGCCGCACGGAGGCGTGGAAATGTCAGCTGTCGACGTGCAACCTAAAATGCTTGCATATAACAAGTTGCAAGATAGTAATCACATCTGTCAGTGTCCGTGGATACTGAAACGTATGCAAAGCATGCAAGAAAGTTCCTGCGAACACAAAATGAAGAAGCAAACAGAAATGCATGGTAGGGAATAAGGGGTCCCTATCCCGCGAACAAATGACATGGAAGACCGTGTGGCCGTATTCCAACGCAGTGCAGATAGCTATACCAAGTGGAAGTGAAACGCATCATATGTTAGCGAGCCGCCGGTAGGTACGTCCAGCCAAATGGTTAGGGTCACCAGCTGACCCATAATGTGAGGGAGGGTACACAGCTAGGCAGATGTGTCCATAACAAAATACACGATAAATGTACATATCTAGCGACCGTATGTCCGAATCATATCCCACAAGGCATGTAATAGTCACATACAAAAGGTATGTCCGGATTTCACATACTAAATGTGATAGGAAATAGAATAAGCATGTAAACGAAACAGAAGGAGCATATAAACAGTTACAACAATAAGGAAACATGTAGGCTGAAAGGAACAGTATTATCCATACTGTCGACTGTGGGGACGTGCTGTCCAGTACAGTCGGATATGTGTACAGAATATATCCCCAACCTGGACATAGGAAAAGGTGGCATCCTACCAATGATTAGAACAGTCTGCCAAAATCCGCAAATCAGTGGTACAAGCCAAACTTGTCAGGATGTGTCACAGTTGAACGGGTAGTACCCAGGTATACCAACCATGTAATGAAAGTTAAGTATGTACCTATGTGCTTGAGGTATAGCATGTGGAAAGCAAACATGGAAGGGTAGTCCACACAACCGTACAGGTACCTGACATATGTAGGGTATTCAATGTGTTACTCTGGCCGTGTCATGGGCCAACAACCAAAGCAGTGATGTATGGGGTGTGAGGAATATGTGTGTGTGGGTGGATGGGTAATGGTACAATCCTCCAAGGCGATACTGTGTCGTATGCAGAATAGGTGAACCGGAGGTGTATGAGGGAGCAGCAGGTGAAGCTGAAAGAAACACAAACACATGCATAAACAGCTGCAATACAACCAGACAGGCCATACTGTAGAACACAATCCCACAAACATATGAATATTGAAATGTGCGATACAAATGTATAGACATGTCACCGACACATACCCACAGATTGGTCCTGATGGAACTGGTCATAACTAATGCAACACACCTGGATGCATAATGGACTACCCAGCATCCCCTCCACATCACACAACCCGCTCCCTTACCTGAACGTCCACCAAATCCAGCCATACTTGGCCTACTGGTTTGGTGCAGCCACAGCTACACATAGTGACCACTACGCATATGTAGTAGGTAGTGTCACCCTAGGCAGCTGCAGGATTGCACACTATGTATCCCTTGCATGTAAAACCCCCAGCACATTTTCATAACGCCAGAAAAATGGTCGGTATTCGTCTTGTTTTGGACCTGTCCAATTTTTGGGATATCCCTCATGGGATACGTAACCTGTGTAAACATTAGAATGGAAGACACGAAGTCCAGTCCTGTAGATATCTGGACACAAGTTGGAATGTGCATTAGAGGTGCACGACACTGTCCAGCCCTAAATGGTCATGCATAACCTACTACCCAGGATCAAACACCTGCCCGTGACGCACGTGTCCCAACACGAATAAACGACAGAATATATTGCACACATTCGCATAGTGGCACATGGCATAAGGGTGATGAAGGCACTGACGTAAACAGGATACCCCTGATCCACTGTGTGAGGGACAATTAATGTGTGTGTAGGTGTGACCTGACCAACAATGGTACAATGCCAAATGTCTTGTGACCGTAGGAAATAACTATGCACCATACTGCATGTAACAGTTGCCTAAAGCGGTCACGTCAGGATAAAATAAACATAATTCATACAAGAAACAGGCAAACAACAAAAGTGCCAAAGGTATACGGCTTACAGCAGGAAACAAATGATTGTTCTAAACCTGCAGTGACCGTGGCTATGTGTTGGCCCAAACAATCTGGTGTCCGCAGTAGGGTTCTCATCTGTCCCGCTTTGCGAGGGACAGTCCATCGTTGGACAGTTGTGTCCTGACAAAAGACATTTCAAATGGCAAATGTCCTGGGATTGTAGGACATAATTATGTCCCACCATATGTTACGTAATAGTAGCAGAAAATAATTATTGCAGTATCTACAATACCTAAATGTTACAAGAAACAGAATAAGCAAATAAACCGCTACAACAATAGGCTTTTATGTACGCAAATAAGTAAAGTTCTATCCGTTGTACTGACCGTGGGTATGTGTCGGCTTGTAAAACCTGGTGTGTTCAGAATATTTCCCATCTTGGCCATTCGAAAAGGTGCCAACCCTAGTCACCAGAATACAGCATAACGAGTACATATGACAATGTCAACGAAACCAATGGTCAGAGCATTCGCACAATAACTGGCCAGACCCTTAAAAACTCACAAAGCAAGTGTCCTTTGGGGGAAAGGTGTTGAATGAGAATGACTACTTACAACAATGTAGAGTAATAGACGCATTTAACTGCAGACAGTTAGTAGTATTACGAATCTGTCAACATGTTCCAAGTTAATAGTACTAATATGGTAGAAGTGTCCGTGATTGTCCCTGAGTTGTCATAGCCTTGTCCCTGTCACTGTAGACACGAGTCCCCGAGTATCAGAGAGGTCCGTACACAGAAGTACACCAACCAACTGTCCCAGCTGTTGACAAGACTATTGCATACCTGTAGTGGTTTCATAACAGATGTCCAGAATAATATTCATTGTATGTATTAATGAATGAAATAGTCAAATGGGAAGGGAAACCCCCCCCAACCTGCATTATGTAGTGGAAGCACTCCCTGCCCTAAATTATGTAGCGCCGACCCAATAATGTGGTCAGAGGTGCCCAAACACCTGCGTCCGTAAACACAGGTAGAATGTTAAACTCTGGACTAACTCTGTCCATGTGCTACGTCTGATCTTTGAACAGCACCAGGACAGTTCTAGTCACCAGTCGGCCGAGCCTAAACCCGGACAAGCACATGAACACCCTGACAATCAAACACGCGTATGTGCGAGGACTATAAGCGTAGGAGTTATGAATATTCTTGGAGTGAGTAGACTTGCAGCAGGGGTCCAGAGCAGTAGGAAACAGGGAATGTCCTAATTGTAGTACTGTGGTTTTCCCAGCAGGAGAATGGATGCCTGCTGTGTAAGGGAAGCGGTGAGGCGCATGTCAGAGTAGCTATGAACCATGGGTATACATATAAATGAACCAGAACACCAATAGTGTAGTGGTTACAGCATCCGCCCAACGTAAAGGCATTCCCGGTGCAAGTACGACTATAGCACATATTAATTGTGTAATGAATGCCTCTGTGCTGTAAAGCCAACGTTTATACATGTAAAGGTGACCGCGTTCGCATGGGTCCGTTAACCAGATTCCATCAAAGTGGTACTGTCATAAGGAATAAGGCACATGTAATCCTAAAGACGTGCCTGTAAACATATGTAACTCAGAATAAGTAGATGCAAGTGGGCCTATGCGGGTGTACGCAGCTATTAGCATAGCAAATGTATGTTGTCTTCTACAGCTGTAACTTATATATATATATATATATATATATATATATATATATATATAGTTAGATGTGTGTATAGATAAATATCCACAGACATAACAGAAATATGCAATTATATAGCTACATATCTATCTATGTATATATATATATATATATATATATATATATATATATATATATATACATATATATATATATATATATATATATATATATATATATATATATATATATATATATATATATATATATATATATATATATATATATATATATATATATATATATATATATATATATATATATATATATATATATATATATATATATATATATATATATATATATATATATATATATATATATATATATATATATATATATATATATATATATACATATACGTTAGGAACGCTGAAAGACGAAAGCAAACCTAAGGATTGTGAAGGGAATCCAGAGCAAGTTAGGAATTATGAAGTGCTCGCAGCGTATGTCACATAAAGCTGCACAAGTGTGGGTAGAGCACCGCTCTCCACACCAGAGGCAGGGCTATACCAGTGGCCATAACATTGTCGAAGTGCTACGTCAACATAGTAAACAGATGGAATGTAGGACATGTTGCGACCACCTACACTTGTAACCCGCAAATCGTTCGTAATCCATAACACCAGGAAAGGCACGTATGTGCAAATATGAATGGATGGTGAGCCTGTGAATATACGAGGCAGTACAAAATGTATGTAGGGCCCCAACGCTCAAGAGAGGGCAATGTGTAAAGGTGTGTCTTGGCTGCGATATCAGGTGTATAATGGCTGTTATGCGGGGAAACTCAACACGGGTGTGCAGGAGAAACCATGGATATGCAAGTATGGACACAGGAGTGATAGGGTATGTTGCGACGGGTGCAATGGAGCGGCCCGTGGAGGTCAGCTAGTACGTAGTTGCGATTCCCACATAGAGCGTCGTTTGCGTGGAGACATGCGTGAATGGGCGTATCATTGTCGGACGTTGTGCGTCAGGTCTGGCAGCCCGGCACATAAAACCTATACGCCACCCATGAACGGAATGGAATTCTGCTGTAACAACCCCAAACCGGGAAAAGCAGAAAGACACAACTACATGAAGACAACAATTTGTCGACGTACAGTCACAGTAACACAAACATACATCCTAGCAACAGTAATAATATGAATGTGTACAGAAACAAACACAGTAGCAGGAATAATAGGCTGCGCATACGAGGAATAGGTCGAATGACACTATCACAACCCAGTTAGCAGCGGCACCCCAGACATGAAAAAATTGCGACATCTGTCCGCTGCATAACGTGCAATATACTGAGCACAAGTTCACCGGAGTGAAGTGTCGGTGTCAGAATGACTAAGGCAATAGTATGCTGTTGAAGCAGGGATAAAACCAATGCGCATGTGTAAGTGTCCATGTCCGGGAAATGTATAGGTTTACGGACACACAGATGTATATATAGATAAAAACGTATATATACACATAGCTATATTAATTTACATACACATATATATCCATAAGGATATATATATATATATATATATATATATATATATATATACACACACACACACACACACACACACACACACACACACACACACACACACACACACACACACACACACACAAGGATATACTACGGATATATATAGATATATATACATATACACAAACAACAGGTAGTGATATATACACATACACACAAAACAAACTATATGTCAGTGTAGATATACACATTCACATAAATAGGCTACTTCACAGCAATTAGGGGTAACATATTTACAGACCGGGCATTTGTGACTGGGAGGTCCAATAAAGAAACGGTGTACCCCCCACATCACCCAGCTAGGCCCGACAGACATACAGACAGGCAATACAGATCAATACACTGCCGCTGTCCAAAACACCAGTAGGAAAGGACCAGTGGGAGAGTTCTGCAAGGTCTACAATTTAAACATGGATAACGGTGTCCCTTGCGGGACCCAAAAATTTCAGGGTATGAAAGAATCTGCTGACACTAATACAAGCAGGATGTAGGTGTACATGGAACAGTAAGTTGTGCAAGTGTGATAATACATGGGTTGACAAAACGTACATGTGTCCCGAGATGGGGAGAGTGGGCAATGTGTAGGGGTGTGCTCATACCCCAGCTGCGCTCGCAGTAAGTATTTGTCACGACTGCTGTAGTGGGGTACCAGGTAGGTAGACCATGGGTATGCATTAATGGGCTTACGTGTGCAGGTGCTGGTTGGCAGAGATGTAGTAGGCCCACCCAGTGGAAGTCATTAATATTCCTATGTGGGCATAGCATATGCCTACACCTCCCAAAAGTGAAGAGCACATCTACCGGATAGTTTGTAAACCATCGGGGAATACATAGAGACCTACACAGTGCCGTGTACCCGATTAGCATGGACGTCCATAGTTATGTATCAGAATGTAACAAAGTCCAACTAAACACTGCCAGAACTACTGATATTAGGTGAACAGGTGGCGGAATACAGGTAATGACAGATGACAACATGTATCAGTCATAAGCGGCATGTACCTCAACAAACGTGAATGAATACATATGTTCTGTGACTGTGAATGTGTCTGGTTAATAGAATCAGTCATCTAAATGTGTCCCGCAGGGTGTTATGCATTGTTCCTGATACGGTGTTCAGTCACACCCTTTGGTATGTGAGTTCTGCTACTGACGGAAAGTGCATAAGTTGCTGACCACCTCAGGTAGATGATAGCATAATAGAAGAGGTTAAACACCCGTATGCCTGTGAAGGACACACCCGTCTGGGCAGTTGTGTCTTACAAAACGACAGTAATGGCACATGGCCTGTGAGTTCGGGAATGGAGGCTATATAGTGTGTGTAGTCGTGTCAGACATCAATTTGTTGTATCAGTAACAGCTACATGTAATAGGAAACAGTATTATCAATTATAATGCTACATGAATAACTTTAACGTATGCAAACCGTGTAGGTCGTCCGTGTACTACTGGCTGTGGGTCAGACCTCTCAACCAACTGGGGACAAATTTCAACAGAATCACGGACAAGTCAAGAAAACACAAGGACAATCATGGACACATTTAAAATATTAGAGCTATTAACTGGAAACATTGACAGAATCAGAGCATATGAATTAATACACATTTTCTAAAGTAAAAGAAGTTTGTAACTCTTTATTATTGTCATTATTCATGAAGTGTAATTCACCACCTTTCCTCCAAACGTCACTAGTTTTAGGATGGATTAAGAGGGACAGAGTTAAAATTTGATTCAAACTCAGGGACGGCCCTGAAAATCAGGGACAGTTGAGAGGTATGCTGTGGGTATGTGTTGCCTTGACACATGTGATAGCTCTACATATAGGGTCTATAGGGCCGCCACCAGTCTGAACGGCCAAAGTGGAACCTGCTCTGTAGAACTGTCAGATGTACCAGGGCAGAACATACTTACAGCCATGCATAGTACAGAAATATAAATATCGGAGCAAATCAAAGCGTAGTCTAGCAGCAGTATAGTTGCTTATGCTACTACATATGACATATTGACGTGTCAGGTATACAAGACCTGTAACAAGCAACCAGTACAGACACCTACAACATGAGAAGGTCCCCTAATCAGGACAGTTGCAATGGCTAGACTATTGTCCATACCACTCAACTGTCCCTGAATGTTAGGTACGTCCCTGAGTTTGACTGAAAGTCTAACTGTGTCCTTCTTAATCCCTCCTAAATGTAGTGGCTGTTGAAGGAAAGGTGGTGAATTACACTTACTGACTAATGACAATAAGTAAGAGTTATAAACAACTGTTACTTCAGAATATGTGTATTATGTCATATGCTCTGATTCTGTCAATGTGTCACAGTAATAGCACTACTTTTGTAAAAGTGTCCCTGTTTTTCATGACCTGTCCCTGATTCTGCAGGAATGTGTCCCCGATTGGTGGAGAGTTCTGGTAGTGTCACATGTGATGTGTGATGAGGGACTGTCCCATGCAAAGTGGGAAAGGTGCCACTCCTACAGTCTCCCGTCATGCAATCTGAAAGGTGGTCAACGTGCAGTTGGTATGCAGTAGCATGACTCGGCAGACAGCTGCGTTAACAAACTCAAGTCACATGTCAGCATTGCAGAATATCGGTTCCCATGTATCAGGCAGATGGGAGCAGATCATATGAGGAACACGCATATAATATGATTACGTCACTGGACAGGCTGCCGAGTCCGTACAGTCGAACGGCTGCCGTTGCAAAATGGTTACACATACCCAATACTGTAGTCATGTAGTCCAATGTAATACGCATCACAAGGGATTGCACACACTCAGCGTGAGTGACAAATATAAGTGGAAATGTTGGACAGCGAGCTTCTGTAAATGTGTTTGTCTACCAGTATGCCAGTAGTGCCCTGTCAAAGAAATGTGGAGTCTAAACGTGTATAAGGTGCTGCGACCAGAGGTCAGCAGTGCTTAACACTGTGCAAACCCACGCACAACAGCTCCCACCTGCTGGACTGTGCCTTACCCGGTTTGTATCCAAAGGCGTCGGTCTGTCCGCAAACAAAGAACCGCCCTATGCAAGTGATGGTTAGAAGTACCCTGTGCACATAGCTCATGTGAATTAACAATAGACCATGGCATATGTACAGACAATAGACTGCAAACACCATACAGTGCAGACATCCAACAGTATAGCAATGTACTGGCAGATATGTCCGGACCACTGGTGTGTGCATGCCTGGCCGTCCTGTGTTTCAGTGTGTGAGCATGCCCAGTATGACTGTTACGCATGTTGTAGACTGACAATACTGTCGTGTGTGAGCATGCAAAGTATTGTCAACTGTATTGCATGTGTCACATGTCCAGATGGTTAGTACTGTGTTGCTGACCCCTCCATTATACACAGACAGGTGACATGCTGTGTCTGCAGGGTAGCTAATGGTCATGTGGCACTGACAGTTGCTACATGTTTGTATAGCGTGGGGGGACATGCAACCACAACCACAGTCCTACACAGCACCGTGGGTGGTGCACATGACTCTCACATGTGTAGGTGTGATGGGGGCACAGCCAACAGTTGTACACATCTGCCGCAACTGTACTGGTCTGCCGGGTCCTCCATGTCAGTGTGTGGACCTACCTAAATTGCTGGTTGGAGGGATACCAGGGTACGTCAGTTCACAGCATTAATTACCAGCACAGTGGTGTTGGACGTCCTATTACACATCCTACATCAAACAGCCTGGCCTGCTGTCGTCTGTGTGTGTGTCATAGGGGGTTGGGGTCAGTCATTGGGCATATCTATAGGCCATCATATATCATTTGTCTGCATTGGTCCACATCTGTCCAGCTGCATGGAACGTGTGTGGGCTGTAATGACACACATGATGGTCAGCCCATAATCTGCAGTGGGTTAGGACACCTGTGTACTACAGGCTACCATTGTGACCCCTGTATGTGCTACAGAGGTCATGGTGCCACTATGGATGTGTACTGTCTGCTGCCCTAACATTTGGCCACCACAGTCACTTGTATGCTCACATACATACCAGAGCAATGGGTAAGTACACATTCTAATATAACTGCCACTTGTTAGGTCAATAGACATACCCTGGTTGTGTTACGGATTTGAGGACGGTGCTGGAGTGCTGCCTATGTCAGATGCACACAGTGCACCTCCCATACATGGCTGAGCACAGGTAGTGTCATGTTTGGCATCCATTGTACTGTGTGCGGGTCAGAGAGGGGAAATCCGTGGGTACCTCTTGTGTCAGTGCATATGCCTTGTGCTGCCTCTTTGCCAAGGGCAGGTCATACTGTGCATGGGCTGTCGTCGACTGTGCCCTACTCAGGTAGTTCCTTCACCAAGTCACACTGTGCCTGTACAGGCCTTGGCAGTGGTGTTGGGCTGTGTGGCCCTGCCCCATGCTGTTCCTGCTGCAACTGTTACTGCAGGATAACATTGAGTAGCATAGCAAATAACACAACAACATGTATGCACATAGCTTGTGAATACTGCAGAGCCCCAACAGATGTGTCCGGATACCAGAACTGTGAAACTAGCATCCCAAACACATGCACATGTATATGTCTTGCCTGTGCATCCGCCTCAGTATGGTGTGAGTGTTCAGGTGTGTGTACATTGCTGATGGGTGTTATAAGCCACTACACCAGTGTTTACCTAGCATCCCCCACTAGGAGACTGTAGGGGATGTCCACATAGGCATTGGTGTGCTACAGCTGTGTCAGACGCCAGATATCGGACACATAACAGCTTCCAGGGCAGACAGCACACACATGCAATCTCATGCCCTGGCCATCGCATAGGGCCTAGCTGTTGGAGGGTATGCCCCTGCACTGACTGTAGGCCCTACCCTGCTCCCCAGGTGGTGCTACGTGTGCAGGCTATAGCACCCAGTACCCCAGGGTACTCATCCATGTGGTTGAACAGATTCATATTGCTGGTCCACTAATCATGTGTGTGGAGGACCTGTACGTGCACACTAGCATGTGTTGATATAGCATCTGTGAACTGGTGCAATACTCTGGATGCAGATGCCTGTGAGATACCCACGATATCCCCAGTTGTGCTGTGTGAGGTACCTGTGGCTAGTACACCTAGGCTAACACATCCCATGGTATCCACTGTGATGCGTTCCCCTCGGTCTGTTTGATGTGTTAGGCACAGGTCAACAAGCTGCTGTAGGAGGTCTCTGTCCACCCCATAGTGCTCCAACATCCTCAGCCCATATAGACCCTGGTAAGTCACCCTCGGTCTATAAAGTCTTATGTCACCCCAATAAGGGTTGTTCGGCAGCATACACATCTGCACTGCCCCAACCTCCTGCACATGTCGGTATATGTTGCCTGCTGCAGCCTGTGTCATTTGGTTGCACTGTGTCGTGAAATGTCCCTGCAGGTATACACCCTTTGGTGTAGAGTGTGGACGAAACATGTGTGTATGCTGCTTGCTCACATTAATGTACTGTTCATGTGCGGGCTGGCCATGTCATCAGCTGATTGTGCTGATCAGCACCTGTTTGTGCAGCCTGTACACCCTGACTACCCCACCACTGCTGTCATCCCTCCCAACGTCACCAGGCAGGTATAGACACACCCCTAGCTTAAGTTTGCTAAGGCAGGAGCAGTCCCGAGGCACAGTTCTGCAATGTACGTACAGTATGCCTGACCCCCCCTCCCATGCTGTCAAATATATGTGAGACCTGCACCTGGCTGACTACAAACATACACTCCAGGGACCAGCAGCACACCCTGGTGATAAATGTGATACACCATAGTCAACCTCATCTGCATAGTATAGTCTTCTAATGAATAGTTATATGCCCCATACCGAACCTCCAACATATTAACCACTGCTCAGTGTCGCTCAGATTCACACACAACTAGCAACAGGTGCCTTACCATCACCATATTTGATGTCCCATGGTCTTCCCAGCAACAAAATAACCGGTGTCTACACGACTACAACCTGTGGCCCTGCACACCACAGACGATGTGCATTAACACCACACCGTGGCAGATATACATAGATCCCAGGTTATCACGTACAGATCATCCAGCACAAATAGTCAATAGTGCTGATGTCCCCAGACATATGTTCACATCTATGTCCACCTCTACATCTACATATATCACATATATTATTTGTAGACGTATATACATGGACATATATACATGTATATATACATACACGCATATACATGTACACACATATGTAGATATGGCATTTATATCACAACAGCGAACCACATGACAGCAATGCATTACACAGGAATGGAAAGGAAACTACATGTGCCACCTGCATCATGTAGTGTTGTTAATATCAAGGCACGTGTGTTATGTTGCGTCACATGGGTCAGACCGTAGCAAGGGTAAGAGTAGGGCTGCTGACAGTTACTCACCAGACCTATTGGCGACTGTATGTGTTGACAACCCAGTGTCTTGGCAGAATATGCGGGCTGTGGACACTAAATAGGTCAGCAACAAAACAAACTGAACACATCCTGCAGCTAGCCACCCACAGATACCAACACATACGGTATAACTGCCAAACACACACCTGCCATGCCCTGGAATCGAGCATCTACTGTCTAGTCTACCACACTACAGCATTATGCAGTAACAGAACGCGCTACCGAGTTCCGGCATCACCGCACTCCCACAGGCATACTTCTAGGCGGATGACATCATCTGCAAAGGAAAAGATGCCGATAGGGAATGTATGTGGTGTGAGCCATCAAAAAGCATTACTCTGTCCCCAGGCAGCTGGAAACACACACACACACACACACACACACACACACACACACACACACAGGCACACACTTGGCAGGGCTGGGAGTCGAACATACACCTAACTACCTTATCACACTACAGCATTACACAGTTACAGAACGCGCTACCGAGATTACTGAACACAGCACTCCCAGAGGCATACTTCTAGATGGATGACATCATCCGCAAAGGCAAAGACGCCGATAGGGAATGTATGTGGTGTGAGGCGTCTAAAAGCATTACTGTGTCCCCAGGCAGCTGGAAACACACACACACACACACACACACACACACACACACACACACACACACACACAGAGGCACACACTTGGCAGGGCTGGGAGTCGAACATACACCTAACTACCTTATCACACTACAGCATTACGCAGTTACAGAACGCACTACTGAGATTACTGAACACAGCACTCTCAGAGGCATACTTCTAGGTGGACGACATCATCCGCAAAGGTAAAGACGCCGATAGGGAATGTATGTGGTGTGAGGCGTCTAAAAGCATTACTGTGTCCCCAGGCAGCTGGAAACACACACACACACACACACACACACACACACACACACACACACACACACACACACACACACACACACAGGCACACACTTGGCAGGGCTGGGAGTCGAACATACACCTAACTACCTTATCACACTACAGCATTACGCAGTTACAGAACGTGCTACTGAGATTACTGAACACAGCACTCCCAGAGGCATACTTCTAGGTGGATGACATCATCCGCAAAAGCAAAGATGCCGATAGGGAATGTATGTGGTATGAGGCGTCTAAAAGCATTACTGTGTCCCCAGGCAGCTGGAAACACACACACACACACACACACACACACACACACACACACACAGGCACACACGTGGCAGAGCTGGGAGTCGAACATACACCTAACTACCTTATCACACTATAGCATTACGCAGTTACAGAACGCGCTACCGTGATTACTGAACACAGCACTCCCAGAGGCATACTTCTAGGTGGATGACATCATCCGCAAAGGCAAGGATGCTGATAGGGAATGTATAGAGAGTGAGCAGTCTGAAAGCATATTACTGTCCCAAGGTAGACGTAGACAAACACATGGCAGTGGTGTGATCGGGGCAACAAAATATCTACGGAGTACTACAACAACACTATATAGATACGGGACGCGCCACAGACAGTACACCCTTCAAGACAGTCAACCAGTGTGTTCAATGTAGGCATCCATCGTGACGTTGAAAATGGACATCTGTTGCCTGGATGACCACCATCGCTATACAGGATGTCAGTGGCCATGCCCATACACAGAGGCACATCACCGACACAAGGTGTCACTGGGCATGCCCACATGCTTAGTATCACACGTCCGTTTGGAATGTACTGTGTTTCCATCTATATAACGGCGTACTGGGCATGCTCACACACTTAGCAGTTGCAAAGGGCCGTCTTGCATGCACATGGATTCTAAACACAGAACAGCGCAGTTTGGAATGTACTGTGTGTCCATCTACACAACGGCATACTGGGCATGCTCACACGCTAAGCAGTTGCAAAGGGCTGTCTTTCATGCACACGGATTCTAAACAAGGAAGGGCACAGTATGGTGTTACTGTCCCCATGTACATGAAGGCCACTCACATGTACTGACCAGTACACACTCAGGAGCCATCACAGATGTCTCAGGTGCAGATCACAGAGGTACACACAGCAATCTACAATGTAACCCTCAGACATCAGCATGTCGTTGGACCAGCAATACACAGCCATACATTACTACAACACCGTGTGACTCATGACCAGTGGACTGTACATAGGTCTACAGCAACTGTGCAGACTACACATGTACTGACAGGGTTCCATCATGTGTTATGCACTGCAATGATACCACTGTACATAACCAGGTCGGCTCTACACATACCAGGGGCCCTGGGTCTTACACAGCTGTGATAGATGACTGTCGCTGTACACCAAAGAACACACATGTTTGGATATGACATACATGTAATCGCAGTGGATATGTGCATGGACCACACACACAACACATATGTACATAGCATAGCTTTTGCTGTCCTCCGTGCAGACAAGTGGCTACAGCAATCACAAGCACGCAAATGGAAGGTGGGTCCACGGCTGTTGAATGCTAACAGTACATGAGGTAGCAATGTTGACCAAGGACACATTCCCTCTGTACTACTTACCCATGACACCCATCATATCATACAACAGACCATGTGTTATGTATGTCATCACACATGTCCACCAACTGCAATGCATACAAACATGGCTACATGACAGGCATGTAGGACCAATACACATGCACAATTTGTAGTGTGCATGCAGCTACCATGCATGTGCAGTAGCTGATGTATGTAACTCATCTGTGCCTAACTACAACATGCAGTTGCAATGCAGCCCCATCATTGACATCTGTATATGGTGACATACTGACAGTACGGTAGGATGTACATCAGGTATGGATGGATGTGTGTACATAAAGTGGTGATCCACCTGTGCAGATGGATGTTTGCTGGGGACGGCTCACAGGTGTGTCACACGCCATCCTACCATTACATGTGCAAAGAGTACGCTATTCTACTGTTACATGACGGTGAAGACATAAAACCTACACAGCGGTCAGGTGTTACCGACTGTAAGTCACTTGACACCTGTAACACTTATATCCTCCCATGTGCATATAGCAGCACAATTGCCGGACGTAGCGTTGGTACACATAATGTGGCCAATACTGCTGCATGTCTGCCAGACGTATCATCATATAGCAAGTGTATCATTCACAGTACTGCCATGTGTGTTTGCTTGTGTGACCATATATACCACATATGGTGGGGAATACATCCCAATTGTTACACACCCCTGTACACTGTTGTAGAGATCTGTACATACTGCAGTGTGGAAAGCATGACGTAGGCAGGGGTGGTGTGTGTATCACACACATATCAGCTATCCATATGTGCATGACATTTGTGGTCTCCACAGTGTGTGTGTGTATGTATGTATGGCTGTCTGGTGCATGGAGTGAGGGTGTATGCTACCATACAGAACACACAGGATCCCTAGCCCCTCATGGTGATGCAGTCTACTACCCTGTTGATGCCATTGGTCTCAGCCGTACTGGCTACCTGTACATGTTCTGTCTTTGTGTCGCGTTGTGTGGGTGCACAGTACTGTGAGGGTGATTACCACATAGGCAGAGGTCCTCACCTCAACACTATGGAGTGTGCATTATAGTGTTGTTGACCCCGTGAGTGTGGGCATGTTCCTGTAATGTGACAAGGTATTACTGCTACACAGTGAGGCCTCATGCTATCAAGTGGCCTCTAACGTTATCATCGGCCAGACCGCTGTGTACAACACCTGCACCATGTCAACATACCTGTGATGTGACCTGGTATGGATGTCACGTCTCTAGCCACTGTAGCCTATTAAACTGCCCACATGCTTTTGGATCAGTATATGTGTGGACATCTGTGGTATGTTAGCCTTTCCAACAGTCAGGTTGAGGCTAAGTATAGCATGCTGATATTGCCATACGTGCCTGTGAGTACTCCACAGTTACACATGGGAGACTGCAAATACTGCTACCTGTAGGCACATGCAAGTAGACCATAAGGAGGGAACCAGGGCATCATTACCAACATGATGTTACTGTTGTTACCGAGACACATACTGTGAACATATAACAATTCATGCTAAACCTGTACTACATGGTATGTCTGGTGCGTGTCAACAGTACACAACTAATGTAATATACACTTCTCTCACTATTCTTACACAACTAATGTAATATACACTTCTCCCACTATTCTGTTCACCCTGTGCATCAGACCATTTGAGCATGTCCCTGCACCGATGGTGTGGATGACAGGGATGCGGCACAGGCTTCATCATATGCACAGGGTGATAATGTTTGCCAGGGGCATAGGCTGCACCACTGGATGACATCATGTGTGTGGGTAAGGGCCGGTGATATGATTGGACATGTCTGTTCAGTATGCATGTGGGTGTTGTGGTGCCCTACGGATTTGTTTGCTGTGTGCGGGTATGTGTGCACACAGTTCTGCCTTTTGTGAGGCCTACACAGGGGTATTATTGACAGCTCCAGATTGTACAGACCAGGTTGTACAGCTCACTGTGTCCGGCCACATGACCTGTGCCTGCCAGGGGTTGCACGGGCACTACCAGGCGGAGGTACAGATTGGCTACTGTCCGATGACACATGTCCACTGGAATCGTGTCCCTGCTGGGAACGTCCAGGGCCACGTCCACGTGGCTTGCTGTGTCCTGGTGTGGACAGCGCAGCACCAGCTGCACTGCTACTTCTACCGGCACTATGAGAACGGGCTTGTGAGGTGGCATGCTCACGTTGACCTGCACTAGGTGGTGTAGCTGGCCTACGTCCACGTGGCCTACGCCTCACTCCTACCAGATGTTCCAGCACAGACAGCTCACGCTCGCGGATTGCCATGTCATGGTCAAGGACTCCGACCATGTCACCCAATCGCCTGTGCAGAACATCAGCAATCTGCTGTTGAGCATTTGCCAATGCCTGGATGTTGTCATTTAGGGTACGAATAGCAGCCCTCTGCAGCCTCTGCCCTTCTCTGTTCTGCCGTTCAGCACGTGCCTGTGCCGCCATTACAGTCTGGAACATGCATCTGGTGATACCAGCTGCTGCGCTCTGTCCTGCAGGTGCATGTCTGCCAGAGGTCCTCCTACGAGCAGCACCGGCCACATGCCTGTGTGGCACATCTGCAGTCATTACACTGACACCATGCTGTGGAGACACACCTTCTGTGGCCACCACACGTTCCTGTTCCACGCTAACAGACGCTGACTGTCCTTCCACTATGGCCACTGGTGATGCAGTATGTGTTGGCAGCAGAACTGTGTGCAGGGAAGAGGGGGACATAGCTGGGATGGCAACCATTGGCACAGATTCAGCCCCTGACAACCCTGCCTGTACCTCATGCATATGTTCATCACTGCTAATATCTGTGGGGACACTAACATCAGATGGACTGCAGGAGGGTAATGCACCTACATCACCTGTGAATGCAAAGAAAGACTCTAAATTACAATAGACACACACACACACAGGCACACACACAGACTCACACAGACACACACACACAGACACACTATGCATGTGATTTGACAGACGGCATGCAGCATGCATGTGGTATAGCAGACGGCATGCAGCTCAGACATTAATAGTGTTAGTTAGCATACCTCCCTGGGATGCACACTACAGCAAGCAGGTGTCATATCAGTAGCCATGCAGTTCACACAATCACGGTAGTATGCATGCATCCCCGTGATACACCATGTGGACCAGAACAGGATAACAGTACACATGGCTGATGTGACCTTGACATGTAATCTGCTGACGTGTTCATTAACATGCATGCACGTCTGACACAATGGTGTCCTGACACATGTACAGCGTTGTAATGGGCATCACATTGCAGTGTTGTCTGTATGCCCTACAGATAGAATGCATGTTTAGCAAATGTGCATGAGCATGGCTGGGTAGTGTGAGCCGTCTACATTGCTATACAGTGTGAAGTACAGACACTGTGCCATTGCATGGCATCATGAGGCGTCTATATTGCTATACAGTGCATAATATGTACACATTGCATAGCCATAACTGCATGCATACCCATGACATAACTGTGGAATGTTACCCACGATGCTGAGGTGTATACACACCAAACCATGCTGTGTCATGTGACAGGTCACTGGAGGACCTACAGATGACACCCCTGCACAACTACTACAGAGTCTTAGCTGCCTGGCAACCATGTCCACACATAGCAGACTTGTCAATTCACCATGTCCCACATGACATTGATGTACCACACACACGAGGTGCACAGCTAACGGTGATGTCCTACAGCAACAAGGGAAATATACAGTATCTGTGGCCTGATGTGGTGTCAATGTCTGTGGAAGCTGTTCAGGTGACTACTGTCATGCTATGACACAGTCGTGATGTTCAACACATCTTATATGGTAGACTTCAGTGACACCTCCACTAGCTGTGCACAGGCTTTTAGGATGTCCAGTGTACCATATCAACTGTATAATCAGTCAACTACGGCTATAATTGGACCATGTGTGGACAATGTGCAACAGGGTGTATACACATCACATCTACTGTGTGGCTACGTGTCTCTGGCCATCCCCCATGGCCATGTGTGCACATGTGTTAGCCAAAAGTTTGGGATGGCCGTCTATCTCACATGTCTGTGTTGTCCCATATGACATACACCCATAGATGTCAGATATGTCACCATCCACAGGGCTATGCAAACAACGGGTTGTATGTTTGGTATGTGGGGTATGGGTTATGGGATAGTGTGACAATATTGCAGTCAGAACACTACGTGTCTGGGACATGTCAGATGGCACATCACAATGTGTGCACCCATTGCAGGGGCATATAACACAATGGTGACTCCTGTGGGCTTCCCATATCGCAGCTCACTGTCTGGTACTGATTCGTATCACACGTGTTGTTCCAATGTATAGTACCTATGCCTACATTGTGCAACACCTCCACCGTTGTATGCACAGCTGTCCACACATGTAGCAATGACAAATACTGTGGTTTCATGTCGGTGTATCATTTCATTTGTATATATTGCACATGGGTAGCCAGTGTGAATGATGGGTGATGCGACCTGTATATCGTGACTGGACCGAACATCAAGTGTACAAGTGTTAACTGGCCACATGGCGAATAGATCTATGCTTTAACATGCCTGATACTGATGAAAGTTTCACCTGCAATGGACTGATGTCTGTGCGGCACGCCAGAGGTACCTGTATAGGGGTGACACAACAGTTTGAACATTATCCATGACTGTATGACAACCACAAGGTGCACTGTGCATGTTAACACATTCGCCTGTACAATAGCATATAGTATCTACATGTGTGCATACACAGGGTAGCATACTGTAGTATGCAGCATGTGTGTCAACATACCTTGCATATGATGTTACCTTACATAATGTGCAGTGACACATGCAACTAAATGGGATATAATAGTCATATGTGCAGTACTGACTTACCAGGCAACTCTAGGCTCATTGGTTGGGAGACACCCACCTCCACGATGGCAGCTAGTGTTTGTGGATGCTGTTCTGAGGGTGTCCCCAGACTGGCCAGTAGCTCCTCGGTGTGTGTGAGTGGGGGCTGGGTTGGTGGCCCACCACCTATTCCACCTTGTTCCCTGGCGATTGCAGTGGCGCGCTGTTTTGCATGTCGTATCAAGTCCGTGCAGTGTCTGCGCACCTGCTGGTAGGTGCGGTTATGGCCACCCACATCATTCACCCTCCTGCGAAGATCCTGCCACAGGTCGTCACGCTGCTGGGCATGCTGTGGCACATGGCTGAACAACACCTCATAGTTCTCATGGAGGTACGGGATGAGGACATCATTCTCCTGGCGGTTGTACGCTGGCAGGCGTTTACGAGGCATTATCTGTAAGACATAATGATGGTGACAGGTCACAGTATCAGAGATGTACAGAGATACTGCTGCATATACATTTCTAGTAAATCTAGTACATCTGCACAGTTACCTTTGCAAATCATCATGACACTGACATGACTGACATGTTTGTGTCACACACATGTAACACCCGTTATGCATTGGATATCATCACCATATATGTGTGTCACCTCATTACATTGTTCATATTCCATGTGAATGCTGTCTTGATGTGGGCATGTCTGTTTGCCTGCACTGGTGTTCTTACCTATCAGCACATGCCTGGATGTGTCCACGGTAATGCTGTTGACCTTGATGCTGTGTATATGTCACATATCAACACAGACACTGCCTTAATGGACTTGAGCAGTGACAATGCACACATATGCATGGAAACCTTTACATGCATGTGTTTTGCCATATACATCTACACGGCACTGTACAGTTGTTCAACATCCTGCCACGGATCGCTTGTGTTGCACATGTGATAGATATGGGACAATGGCTAGTCGGACGTCATTCGCAGGGATGGTTATCAACTATAGCATGTACGGGCAAGGTTTCCTAGCTGTATCTGACAACCATTTTGCCACCGGGAGGTGCATCAGTGCCACATTACTGATCCAGACAGTTGATACTACATCTACCATGTGGTCATCACACCATGTATGATAGAGATGACATGTGCAACTTTGATGGACAGGGTTGCATGGTATGGCGGGAGTATGTCACATGTATGGCATAGGGATCTGTCCAGCATGTGCCGATCCTAGTAGTAGGACGGTGGCTGTCCATGACATATGTCTTTCAGATCAGGATATGGACATGTAGCATGTCCAACATCATAGTGTAGCACATGTCTTTATGCAAGGTAGACAGCATGCTGCATAGTGGAGGTGAGGATTGTGAAGGCTGGTATCGCCCATCCATGCATGGCCAATACCCCTTAAAGGTGATATGTGATCCAATATTGGTCACCCGAGTGCTGTGTATGCCTGTCCAATGATCTCCATGCTCATGGATGGCACCCTGTCATGACATGGGTACCTCGTATGACTACCTAAGGGGCCTGGAGACGTCACCACCTCAGGGAGGTGAACTGTACAGCACCAACCCTTACACAGTGTCCATAATGTTGACCGCAGCCTAGGTGGCAGTTAATGGGTACAGGGATATTCACCTAGCGGTGACAATGCTGATATCATCTGTCAGAATGTGCACATATGTCACACACCTCACCCAAAGAAGCCCATTTTGTATGTTGTTCACAACACTGAGACAACTATTGCTCATAGGTCATGGCCATTCACATCCTTACATACACAGATGCCTCACATTTGTCTGTGTGGTATGGGCTACAATGAGGGTGGAGTACAACACATTAACCCTGTTTTACTGTAGCTGGCACTGGTGTGATATGCACATGTCACTCTGGCACCTTTTGTAGTGTTGATTCTGTCAACAGGCCACTGGTAGAACACTCCTGTGACTTACGAAGGTATACGTAGTCAAACATCCGTACTGTCATGTACACCTGTACTGCTGACATCTACATTAATGGTTCATGGACTTGCAGACCATACTCAGCAGGGTAATAGTGCGGTGCCACCAATTATGACTGTCGTCAGCACTTGTGAGTTGATATTATCCAACACCCTATCTGTATTGTATTTTCATGCTCAGCACTTGTTCAGAACTTGTGAGCACTTCATGAGCTACTGATTAATATAGCACCCATTCCACACCATTTCTCACAAGTACACTGTCTGTCCTTACATTTTCAGCTTGCTTACAGTACAACAGCTGTTGTACACACGTAACTCACATATCTTGTGAGACATGGTTGTATATACAGGCATGTCCAACTGTCACGTACCAGTGCTATTGCCTGTCTATATGATGAATATGTCATACATGTGGCAATAGAGCAATTGCCTGATGTATATAGTCAATGCTCACCTCCCAACATACGACACTACAGTCTGTGGGAGATGCACATATGCAGCCCTGCTGGGGGTAATGCTGTCACAACCCTGACTGAACCTGACAACCATGTGGGGATGTGTAACATTCACAACACACCCCACTCATCACATAGTCTCACAAGATCTCCACCAACACAGGCCACACATACGAGTACAACATGTGCAGTACCTCTCCACACTCTGTGTAGGCACCAAAGGCAGCCCCCATCACCAAATACAACAATAACTTATAGCCCACAGACTCATGTGTGCCCATCACATACAGCCAATAGGGTGTTATAACATACACAACACACCTGTCATAGGTGACTCTGTAGGCGGTCACACTGATGTTCCACTCAGCAGGCTACACAAGGCGATAGTCGCCACATCTTGCTGTCGGGTAACTGGTTCTGCAACATAACCTATGCACCCATGCCACACCTCACCAGGTACAATTTGACTGTCATTCTCCATGTTAGTCTGACTGCCCTGAGATGCAACTTCATAGACTACGTGTGCAGGGACATGCAATAGCTCACCGGTCTTGTAGCCCTGAAGGTATGGGCCAAGCCTTGGGGAGCATTATGCATTCATCCGGACCTGATAACACTGTACAATGACTGACTGGGTCACTTCAACAGTTGCCTATGCTTCTGCTGTCATTCCACAGGCATCTGGTATCTGTCCACTTTGACTGACATGGTCAACAAAACATGATGCTTTGGCACAGATGACCTGCACCTGTCAGCCCTGGGAGTACAGTTAACATGTAAGGCTGTTGCTGCTTCTATACTGCCTGTCTTGCACAGTTTCCAATAACATTCACCACCAGAACGGGAACAGGCAAGCAAAACATGGGGTCATGTGATGCAATGCTTGACATCTTCATCTCTGATGCACACAGGCAAGGCACTCCTTATAATGGACCACTTCAATATCTCTGCAGTGACTGGGACCTGCCTCTAGGCTCTGCAGAGCACACCTGCAATGACAGGTTATACACAGACCATACCTTTCAGTCATGTAACCTGGACCGGCACACCCACGGCTGAGGTGTTTCCATATTCCACTATGCTGTACACACATCCTGGCTAGTTACTTAGCACAATGCATCAGAGGTGCTCCACGTGCAACTAACTGTGGCCAGAACTGCTATACACATTGTAACAAGCTACGGATTCAACAACATACCCCACGGTTACCAGACCTCATTTCTTGGTGTACTGGACAGTAGGGCTCAGACAGGTACTACTGATGTGAGACTGACACTACCCCACACTTAACTGGGATAGCCACTCATGTACCGACACATTAGGCCAATGCTGTCCGGGATTCATAACCTCCACTCGGCTGGATCAACCCATACACACCACCTCCAAGACCAACAATATCCTTGACATGGACACTACCAACATGTGACTGGTGTTCCATACCTGGGGCTATCCCCTCATTGGTGGATTTCAAACATATGCTAATCACCCTTGTTATCCACATCCCGGCACCACACCCTTCACGGCATACACAGTAGAAGAGTACTACAACGCCTACTACAGACGTCTTATGACAGCAGTAGTTAACGTCATGACACCCGTGCAGATGGACAATGCACATACAAACGCTGAAACACATCCCAGTGCACTTCATTAGCACTTACACGACTGCATGGACCATGCTATTCCACACAGAGCCATGATGGTACCCACCAGATAACGGACGCCACTCTGGGGGACCAGTTCCATGGACATAATTTACAACAACAGGTGGAGGCTGTTGCAAAGTGGAGTACAATCCCATGGGTGGGGTAGCTCACTGGTCAGCCTCAGTAGGGCTACAGGATCCCTCATCACATACTCCGAAACTAGCTACATAAACATTACTGCGACACATTCCAGGGTGTAACACAAGGCATTATGGAGGTATGTCAGTAGTCAATGGCAATACCCACATCTGCTCTGACATACAACAGTTACTCAGGAACATTACAGAACCATGTGATGTTGGCAACATGCTGGCGGATGGGTTCAATGCTAACATTACACCCTCTCACTCCCTACAGGGCCACAATCCATGCAGGAACAGTGCGGTGTTCCTGCGGTCACACATACACAGTACTAACCTGCACTCTATAAGTCCTGGAACACTGACCCCATGTGACCGCCCAACATCCCAGGCTGTGATTTACACAAACCTCTGAACGACATGTCTCCCCACTTGGCCACCATATTCAGTAATAGCCTTGTATCAGACATTGTGGCCCCTGAATGGCACACAGCAACAGTTATCACACTCCACACAGGTGGCCACAATGCACGAGGGGGACTATTGCCCTATACACCTGACTGGACTGTTCTGCAAGGCTATGGGGCACGTCATCATGGAAGTCATTCACAGAGACATTGGTGGGCTCCGGTCCTTTGATGCCACCCAGATTTGACTTGTTAGGGCCAGAGCATGGCTCCTACACCTCGTGGACTCCTTTGATACAGTTACCAGGGTAGTTGATGACGGTAAGGGGGCCCACAGCCTACATGTTCCTCTCATTGCCTTTCAGCACCGTTGTCCATTCTGGTATTGACAACATACACATCCACCTGCACATCGACCCCTATGTCTCAGGATGTTATGCAAAGTGGCTCACGGACAGGACACACACAATGAGGGTAGCATACCATAGTACCTACTGTATTTCAGTTACACTTGGCGTACCACAGTCCTCAGTCATAGGGCCCCTCATGTTCGGTATATGCTTCCCTGAGGTACAGCTAGCACAGATGGACTTTCCTTGCCTAGCTTTACAGACAACTGCATACAAAGCGCCATGATTGATCCTCCAGCTGATACTGACTCCCTCCATAAGGGTGTCACTGTGACGGATACCTGATATCAATATCATGGCCTCAAGCTGCATGACACATGGTGCATGAACATCCCCTTTGCATTACACCATTCACCCACTATCACATAGGTGGTAGTCCCCTACATACATGTCACATTGTACGTGATCGTAGTACACACGTATGTCGCACCCACTCATTTAATAACCATATTGCCACTGTGGTGTGGATATCCTTCTACGTGGCCACACTTATCTGTACTGGGTTTGTAGCTGGAACATAGGCACCCATTGTACCTCTGAACTCCAGACGTATACACACATTCAAGGGTACAACACCCCGTTTAGGGTGTACCTTACACAACAGCTACGGCTTTACATACCACAACATTAACACGCCATGTCGTTTAATGAGCTCCAACGTTGACGTATGCGGCAGAACTACGGACACCACGTCTGTACACATTTGCATACTACATACTCAGGGGTGACCTCTGCTGAACAGACAGGGCCCATGTCCACAACAATATTCATGGATATACTCCACATAAGCGACATAAGCAAAAGCCACTGTGAGCAACATGCTCATGGATATGTGCACACACGCAACGATGAGTGGGATGTGCTTGAGGGTTACATTCCCAAACCAGACACTCACCATGCTTACATCATGCAGGGACACTCAGTAGTACTGTTCATGTGATACCTCACTTGGTGGATGGGAGACACATGTACGCCAGGGATCACTGCAGTGGCTGTACTGTGCAGAGGTGCAGGTAACACATGGCTTTGCTGTTCACAGACAGGACACTACCCTAGAGAGGTGCCGCTGGTGTGAACACTGTAGTTGAGCTTACACATAGACTTGCCAGACTGCATAGAACCCCACTATGAACCTGTGAAGCTATTACATGTCCTTTGTGCATGGTTAACTGAGTAGCTCTTCCATTTAGATTAGCTATCATGCTATTACAGTGTCCCGTGACTACAAGCCATATGTATCCTGTTATTGTATATTGTACATGCCAATAGATGATACCTTTGGTATGCATGATATGCCTGTTATGCTGTGTAGGATACCTGACATATCTACCTACAATACTGTACATTACACATATTTTACACAGTATCCCATAATGCAAAGCACACCTGCACAGCGGGACCACCTTAGACATGTCATTGTCATTATATGCCCATACACATGCCTACTGTGACAGTATATCATCATATACTATCCCCTGCTATGGCACGTACTTGTTGGACATACCCTACCACTGACGCTGGGTGGTATGGAATTGTTCTGTTTAAAGCCCTCATGTAGCATCCCTTGTGGTGTCTGTGATGTTTACCTTGTGGCCCACTGCAGGACACACAATTTCTACAAGCGTTACTATGCGCAGCAAGACATCACTACATAATACCTTTTCCCACTTTATGCATTGCGGACACTTTTAATTAATACAAAACAGGCTATACATACACTAACATAATTAATAGAAAACAGGCTATACATACACTTACATACCGAGTGTTCTATATACCTTGTTATCGTTCTGGACTTTCGTAACTATCTCTCTTACACTGTTTAAACAGTTCTATGGTATGAGCATACGGTTTGAATGTCTGGCAAGTCATCCTTATATATGTCGATACCTGTAATGTGTGGTTTCCTGCCGCCAATTGGTGTTCCTGAGTGACTTATTACTTGCACATCAGCTGTGCAGCTACTCCATTCGCCAATTAGGCGGCAACAGTGGGGTATAATTGAATTCTCCACTTGGGCGTTGCCCATTTGCCCTACCTTCGGGGAGACGGCCTGTACTGTGTTTTGTTGTGTGTAATTGCAACTGCTATGTGTAGAGACCTAGATAGTTTGGATTCATGTCCCCCGTGGATTGTGTGTGATGGCTAGAGTATGTGGTTCTACATGTGAGTGTACCTGTCATCCCAACCATCCGATCTGGGACTATCGTAAACAAAACCTGTAACATCGCCATTTGTTCCATTATACAACGGCTACGATTTCACATGGCCTTTAAATGCGTCTCTCACAAGGTATGTTAACGCTTCTGCAGATGTAATTGACTGACTGGATGTTTGTGCTGTAATTACAGTCTGTATTGCTATAGTTTCGTGTGTGTGGGGATGTAGGTGGGTAAATAGCATATACTGGTTTGTGGGGCTTGCATTTCTGCATATTCCATATATGTGTGTGGGCTCCTTCCCTAATTAAAGAGCTTTCAGTTAGTAGACTTTTGTTACGGGCATATACATTGGGCCGTTGTTAATTGGTTTCTATATAGTATGCAAGTGAGGTTGATACTTCCATACCTCCGAATTACAGCGATATGTAAAGGAATGTTACTAAATGACAGCTGTCCTGTGTATTTTGTCCCAGATATTTGCAGTCATTGCAGTTGTGTTGGTAACTGAACCTCTTTGGCATGGGTTGCCACCTTTTCAAATGGCCATTGTGGGACACTTGCGGGACACACATCAGTGTTTACAGGCCGACACATACCCACGGGTCAGTACACAGGGTAGCACATACTTTTATCCTCAATACATACTTATTGTTGTAGGACTTTGGCTACTTATCATATTGCATGTAACATTTACGTTTCTTACATACAGGCATAACTATTTAATGCAAATATTACATAATACATGGGACATAATAATGTCTTACAATCTCGGACATTTGCCCTTTGTAATGTTTTATGTCAGGACACAACTGCCCAGGGAGGGATTGTCCCTCCTAATATAGGACAGGTGGCAACCATATGCCTACGGCTAGCTATAACCACACCTACCGTAATGATCTACCTCAGAGTTGGCACTAACAGACACACAATGCAGACACACACACACATTACAGTCACACGGAAATGCACACAGCACCCTCAACACACACATACACAGACTACGGCAATCACAAACACAGTTGAACACAGTACCTACGTGGACCGCAACACCGGCAGCTGTAACTACATGTCCCTTCATATCGTGATAATATTACTCGCGGTTCTAGTGTTCCGTACTGTGTTCTTTCAGTCTTTCAGCCTCGTGGTTACGCCGTGTCGGTATGTGACACATTCCATAGTTACGGTATCCTATGTATTTGTACCTCCAAGTTTTTATGAATGTCGTTGACCTATCTATATATTTGCAGATATTGGTGAATCCGTATATATCAACAAATATCTCTATCACCCTTTCTATCTGTATTTGATATGTATATATATATATATATATATATATATATATATATATATATATATATATATAAAATCTCTGACAGAGAAAGTGACAGGCAAAATACACCTTTCATTGTGTACTTGTCGGTGTATACTGTTTCCTGGACTCTGCACGCTTGTGTCTGAACCTGTCACATTACACACATGCCGTGCACATCTTGGCTACCATAGTGTTAGGTGACTGTATACATGATTGCGTGTTCTACTCCTGGCAGTGGTTGTTTTACCCTTCAGAGCAGGCGCTATTAGTACAGGGTGAATAATGCTGGTTTCACCTGTTCTGGACATCACTGACTGTGATCTGCGCGATATTCAGAGAAGCTTAGCCCCGTTTCGCGCATGTCCGTCATATTTAAACGATGCTTACCAGCACTGGGCAACGCATATTCCCGCTTAACGCAGTGCTAAACATGATCTGATGACCTGCATCCGACATGCATTATTCGTGCCTTCGGGATTACGTTACATCCCTTGCAGGACGTGGGACCGGGAACATGCACGACGGTCACTGCATTTACCACTTGGCCATCTGGGATTTGTACACGGTTATGGCGCTTTGTATGTGGAGTATACTACGGCTGTTACTCCATACTGGCTCACATGGGTAACTCAGTTAGTTTACATATGGATGAGTCCAATTAATGGTATGTCCATGTGATGTTTACTAGATGTGCTCCAGCACTGGGTATGTATATCACAGTGAGCTACACACGATAATGTGCTACACCTTCAAACGACCGTAGGAGGAGCATGCTGGGGTGATGAATACCTGTCGTGGGTACACCCCATGCCTTGACACAACATCCATGATTACATTATGTAGAGCCCCTCATTAACGCAGCAGGGAATCTGTGCAGAGCGTGTGGAGAACAGTGCTTACAATGAGGGTGGAGTACAACACATTAACCCTGTTTTACTGTAGCTGGCACTGGTGTGATATGCACATGTCACTCTGGCACCTTTTGTAGTGTTGATTCTGTCAACAGGCCACTGGTAGAACACTCCTGTGACTTACGAAGGTATACGTAGTCAAACATCCGTACTGTCATGTACACCTGTACTGCTGACATCTACATTAATGGTTCATGGACTTGCAGACCATACTCAGCAGGGTAATAGTGCGGTGCCACCAATTATGACTGTCGTCAGCACTTGTGAGTTGATATTATCCAACACCCTATCTGTATTGTATTTTCATGCTCAGCACTTGTTCAGAACTTGTGAGCACTTCATGAGCTACTGATTAATATAGCACCCATTCCACACCATTTCTCACAAGTACACTGTCTGTCCTTACATTTTCAGCTTGCTTACAGTACAACAGCTGTTGTACACACGTAACTCACATATCTTGTGAGACATGGTTGTATATACAGGCATGTCCAACTGTCACGTACCAGTGCTATTGCCTGTCTATATGATGAATATGTCATACATGTGGCAATAGAGCAATTGCCTGATGTATATAGTCAATGCTCACCTCCCAACATACGACACTACAGTCTGTGGGAGATGCACATATGCAGCCCTGCTGGGGGTAATGCTGTCACAACCCTGACTGAACCTGACAACCATGTGGGGATGTGTAACATTCACAACACACCCCACTCATCACATAGTCTCACAAGATCTCCACCAACACAGGCCACACATACGAGTACAACATGTGCAGTACCTCTCCACACTCTGTGTAGGCACGAAAGGCAGCCCCCATCACCAAATACAACAATAACTTATAGCCCACAGACTCATGTGTGCCCATCACATACAGCCAATAGGGTGTTATAACATACACAACACACCTGTCATAGGTGACTCTGTAGGCGGTCACACTGATGTTCCACTCAGCAGGCTACACAAGGCGATAGTCGCTTACATCTTGCTGTCGGGTAACTGGTTCTGCAACATAACCTATGCACCCATGCCACACCTCACCAGGTACAATTTGACTGTCATTCTCCATGTTAGTCTGACTGCCCTGAGATGCAACTTCATAGACTACGTGTGCAGGGACATGCAATAGCTCACCGGTCTTGTAGCCCTGAAGGTATGGGCCAAGCCTTGGGGAGCATTATGCATTCATCCGGACCTGATAACACTGTACAATGACTGACTGGGTCACTTCAACAGTTGCCTATGCTTCTGCTGTCATTCCACAGGCATCTGGTATCTGTCCACTTTGACTGACATGGTCAACAAAACATGATGCTTTGGCACAGATGACCTGCACCTGTCAGCCCTGGGAGTACAGTTAACATGTAAGGCTGTTGCTGCTTCTATACTGCCTGTCTTGCACAGTTTCCAATAACATTCACCACCAGAACGGGAACAGGCAAGCAAAACATGGGGTCATGTGATGCAATGCTTGACATCTTCATCTCTGATGCACGCAGGCAAGGCACTCCTTATAATGGACCACTTCAATATCTCTGCAGTGACTGGGACCTGCCTCTAGGCTCTGCAGAGCACACCTGCAATGACAGGTTATACACAGACCATACCTTTCAGTCATGTAACCTGGACCGGCACACCCACGGCTGAGGTGTTTCCATATTCCACTATGCTGTACACACATCCTGGCTAGTTACTTAGCACAATGCATCAGAGGTGCTCCACGTGCAACTAACTGTGGCCAGAACTGCTATACACATTGTAACAAGCTACAGATTCAACAACATACCCCACGGTTACCAGACCTCATTTCTTGGTGTACTGGACAGTAGGGCTCAGACAGGTACTACTGATGTGAGACTGACACTACCCCACACTTAACTGGGATAGCCACTCATGTACCGACACATTAGGCCAATGCTGTCCGGGATTCATAACCTCCACTCGGCTGGATCAACCCATACACACCACCTCCAAGACCAACAATATCCTTGACATGGACACTACCAACATGTGACTGGTGTTCCATACCTGGGGCTATCCCCTCATTGGTGGATTTCAAACATATGCTAATCACCCTTGTTATCCACATCCCGGCACCACACCCTTCACGGCATACACAGTAGAAGAGTACTACAACGCCTACTACAGACGTCTTATGACAGCAGTAGTTAACGTCATGACACCCGTGCAGATGGACAATGCACATACAAACGCTGAAACACATCCCAGTGCACTTCATTAGCACTTACACGACTGCATGGACCATGCTATTCCACACAGAGCCATGATGGTACCCACCAGATAACGGACGCCACTCTGGGGGACCAGTTCCATGGACATAATTTACAACAACAGGTGGAGGCTGTTGCAAAGTGGAGTACAATCCCATGGGTGGGGTAGCTCACTGGTCAGCCTCAGTAGGGCTACAGGATCCCTCATCACATACTCCGAAACTAGCTTCATAAACATTACTGCGACACATTCCAGGGTGTAACACAAGGCATTATGGAGGTATGTCAGTAGTCAATGGCAATACCCACATCTGCTCTGACATACAACAGTTACTCAGGAACATTACAGAACCATGTGATGTTGGCAACATGCTGGCGGATGGGTTCAATGCTAACATTACACCCTCTCACTCCCTACAGGGCCACAATCCATGCAGGAACAGTGCGGTGTTCCTGCGGTCACACATACACAGTACTAACCTGCACTCTATAAGTCCTGGAACACTGACCCCATGTGACCGCCCAACATCCCAGGCTGTGATTTACACAAACCTCTGAACGACATGTCTCCCCACTTGGCCACCATATTCAGTAATAGCCTTGTATCAGACATTGTGGCCCCTGAATGGCACACAGCAACAGTTATCACACTCCACACAGGTGGCGCCACAATGCACGAGGGGGACTATTGCCCTATACACCTGACTGGACTGTTCTGCAAGGCTATGGGGCACATCATCATGGAAGTCATTCACAGAGACATTGGTGGGCTCCGGTCCTTTGATGCCACCCAGATTTGACTTGTTAGGGCCAGAGCATGGCTCCTACACCTCGTGGACTCCTTTGATACAGTTACCAGGGTAGTTGATGACGGTAAGGGGGCCCACACAGCCTACATGTTCCTCTCATTGCCTTTCAGCACCGTTGTCCATTCTGGTATTGACAACATACACATCCACCTGCACATCGACCCCTATGTCTCAGGATGTTATGCAAAGTGGCTCACGGACAGGACACACACAATGAGGGTAGCATACCATAGTACCTACTGTATTTCAGTTACACTTGGCGTACCACAGTCCTCAGTCATAGGGCCCCTCATGTTCGGTATATGCTTCCCTGAGGTACAGCTAGCACAGATGGACTTTCCTTGCCTAGCTTTACAGACAACTGCATACAAAGCCATGATTGATCCTCCAGCTGATACTGACTCCCTCCATAAGGGTGTCACTGTGACGGATACCTGATATCAATATCATGGCCTCAAGCTGCATGACACATGGTGCATGAACATCCCCTTTGCATTACACCATTCACCCACTATCACATAGGTGGTAGTCCCCTACATACATGTCACATTGTACGTGATCGTAGTACACACGTATGTCGCACCCACTCATTTAATAACCATATTGCCACTGTGGTGTGGATATCCTTCTACGTGGCCACACTTATCTGTACTGGGTTTGTAGCTGGAACATAGGCACCCATTGTACCTCTGAACTCCAGACGTATACACACATTCAAGGGTACAACACCCCGTTTAGGGTGTACCTTACACAACAGCTACGGCTTTACATACCACAACATTAACACGCAATGACGTTTAATGAGCTCCAACGGTTGACGTATGCGGCAGAACTATGGACACCATGTCTGTACACATTTGCATACTACATACTCAGGGGTGACCTCTGCTGAACAGACAGGGCCCATGTCCACAACAATATTCATGGAAATACTCCACATAAACGACATAAGCAAAAGCCACTGTGAGCAACATGCTCATGGATATGTGCACACACGCAACGATGAGTGGGATGTGCTTGAGGGTTACATTCCCAAACCAGACACTCACCATGCTTACATCAAGCAGGGACACTCAGTAGCACTGTTCATGTGATACCTCACTTGGTGGATGGGAGACACATGTACGCCAGGGATCACTGCAGTGGCTGTACTGTGCAGAGGTGCAGGTAACACATGGCTTTGCTGTTCACAGACAGGACACTACCCTAGAGAGGTGCCGCTGGTGTGAACACTGTAGTTGAGCTTACACATAGACTTGCCAGACTGCATAGAACCCCACTATGAACCTGTGAAGCTATTACATGTCCTTTGTGCATGGTTAACTGAGTAGCTCTTCCATTTAGATTAGCTATCATGCTATTACAGTGTCCCGTGACTACAAGCCATATGTATCCTGTTATTGTATATTGTACATGCCAATAGATGATACCTTTGGTATGCATGATATGCCTGTTATGCTGTGTAGGATATCTGACATATCTACCTACAATACTGTACATTACACATATTTTACACAGTATCCCATAATGCAAAGCACACCTGCACAGCGGGACCACCTTAGACATGTCATTGTCATTATATGCCCATACACATGCCTACTGTGACAGTATATCATCATATACTATCCCCTGCTATGGCACGTACTTGTTGGACATACCCTACCACTGACGGCGGGTGGTATGGAATTGTTCTGTTTAAAGCCCTCATGTAGCATCCCTTGTGGTGTCTGTGATGTTTACCTTGTGGCCCACTGCAGGACACACAATTTCTACAAGCGTTACTATGCGCAGCAAGACATCACTACATAATACCTTTTCCCACTTTATGCATTGCGGACACTTTTAATTAATACAAAACAGGCTATACATACACTAACATAATTAATAGAAAACAGGCTATACATACACTTACATACCGAGTGTTCTATATACCTTGTTATCGTTCTGGACTTTCGTAACTATCTCTCTTACACTGTTTAAACAGTTCTATGGTATGAGCATACGGTTTGAATGTCTGGCAAGTCATCCTTATATATGTCGATACCTGTAATGTGTGGTTTCCTGCCGCCAATTGGTGTTCCTGAGTGACTTATTACTTGCACATCAGCTGTGCAGCTACTCCATTCGCCAATTAGGCGGCAACAGTGGGGTATAATTGAATTCTCCACTTGGGCGTTGCCCATTTGCCCTACCTTCGGGGAGACGGCCTGTACTGTGTTTTGTTGTGTGTAATTGCAACTGCTATGTGTAGAGACCTAGATAGTTTGGATTCATGTCCCCCGTGGATTGTGTGTGATGGCTAGAGTATGTGGTTCTACATGTGAGTGTACCTGTCATCCCAACCATCCGATACGGGACTATCGTAAACAAAACCTGTAACATCGCCATTTGTTCCATTATACAACGGCTACGATTTCACATGGCGCCTTTAAATGCGTCTCTCACAAGGTATGTTAACGCTTCTGCAGATGTAATTGACTGACTGGATGTTTGTGCTGTAATTACAGTCTGTATTGCTATAGTTTCGTGTGTGTGGGGATGTAGGTGGGTGTACGTAGCATATACTGGTTTGTGGGGCTTGCATTTCTGCATATTCCATATATGTGTGTGGGCTCCTTCCCTAATTAAAGAGCTTTCAGTTAGTAGACTTTTGTTACGGGCATATACATTGGGCCGTTGTTAATTGGTTTCTATATAGTATGCAAGTGAGGTTGATACTTCCATACCTCCGGAATTACAGCGATATGTAAAGGAATGTTACTAAATGACAGCTGTCCTGTGTATTTTTGTCCCAGATATTTGCAGTCATTGCAGTTGTGTTGGTAACTGAACCTCTTTGGCATGGGTTGCCACCTTTTCAAATGGCCATTGTGGGACACTTGCGGGACACACATCAGTGTTTACAGGCCGACACATACCCACGGTCAGTACACAGGGTAGCACATACTTTTATCCTCAATACATACTTATTGTTGTAGGACTTTGGCTACTTATCATATTGCATGTAACATTTACGTTTCTTACATACAGGCATAACTATTTAATGCAAATATTACATAATACATGGGACATAATAATGTCTTACAATCTCGGACATTTGCCCTTTGTAATGTTTTATGTCAGGACACAACTGCCCAGGGAGGGATTGTCCCTCCTAATGTAGGACAGGTGGCAACCATATGCCTACGGCTAGCTATAACCACACCTACCGTAATGATCTACCTCAGAGTTGGCACTAACAGACACACAATGCAGACACACACACACATTACAGTCACACGGAAATGCACACAGCACCCTCAACACACACATACACAGACTACGGCAATCACAAACACAGTTGAACACAGTACCTACGTGGACCGCAACACCGGCAGCTGTAACTACATGTCCCTTCATATCGTGATAATATTACTCGCGGTTCTAGTGTTCCGGTACTGTGTTCTTTCAGTCTTTCAGCCTCGTGGTTACGCGTGTCGGTATGTGACACATTCCATAGTTGGCGGTATCCTATGTATTTGTACCTCCAAGTTTTTATGAATGTCGTTGACCTATCTATATATTTGCAGATATTGGTGAATCCGTATATATCAACAAATATCTCTCTATCACCCTTTCTATCTGTATTTGATATGTATATATATATATATATATATATATATATATATATATATATATATATATATATAAAATCTCTGACAGAGAAAGTGACAGGCAAAATACACCTTTCATTGTGTACTTGTCGGTGTATACTGTTTCCTGGACTCTGCACGTTTGTGTCTGAACCTGTCACATTACACACATGCCGTACGTACATCTTGGCTACCATAGTGTTAGGTGACTGTATACATGATTGCGTGTTCTACTCCTGGCAGTGGTTGTTTTACCCTTCAGAGCAGGCGCTATTAGTACAGGGGTGAATAATGCTGGTTTCACCTGTTCTGGACATCACTGACTGTGATCTGCGCGATATTCAGAGAAGCTTAGCCCCGTTTCGCGCATGTCCGTCATATTTAAACGATGCTTACCAGCACTGGGCAACGCATATTCCCGCTAACGTGTGCTAAACATGATCTGATGACCTGCATCCGACATGCATTATTCGTGCCTTCGGGATTACGTTACATCCCTTGCAGGACGTGGGACCGGGAACATGCACGACGGTCACTGCATTTACCACTTGGCCATCTGGGATTTGTACACGTGTTATGGCGTTTTGTATGTGGAGTATACTACGGCTGTTACTCCATACTGCGCTCACATGGGTAACTCAGTTAGTTTACATATGGATGAGTCCAATTAATGGTATGTCCATGTGATGTTTACTAGATGTGCTCCAGCACTGGGTATGTATATCACAGTGAGCTACACACGATAATGTGCTACACCTTCAAACGACCGTAGGTGGAGCATGCTGGGGTGACGAATACCTGTCGTGGGTACACCCCATGCCTTGACACAACATCCATGATTACATTATGTGGAGCCCCTCATTAACGCAGCAGGGAATCTGTGCAGAGCGTGTGGAGAACAGTGCTTACACACATGTGATCCCGCGATTGCCTCTGCTCCACTGAGCGACAGTTGGTTACTCAATGTTGTGGAGACAGCAGACACTGTTTGCCTCGTTTGGTGTATGGCCTCTGACAATCGGGCGTGTACCTACCGATGTACCTAGGAACCTATACACACAGCACTAACATATGCTGATAGGCGCATGTACTGTTCAGGTGTTGACATTCCTTGTTCCAATAGCTGTTGTGCGTACAATGTTTGAGGGCTGCCTATGTAGGATTCACACAGTAGGCCACCTATACATTACAATTTACAGGTGGTCGTGTGTGTGTGCCATCCATTTTACTGTGTGTGCAGGTGGAGAGGTGTGTCAGTCCGTAGGGGCCTACACTGTCAGAGTATGTGCTATATGTTCACTCTTTGCCAAGGCGTAGGCATATTGGGCACGCCTCGGTCTGCCTACTGGGGCTGGCACAGGGTGTTCGTGGTCTGAATACCTCTGTGCCTGTGATGGCCTTGGCAACTGCGGTGGGCTATGAGGGCCTTCACCATTTTGTCCCTGCTGCAGCTGTTTCCGCAGGATCATATTATGTAGCATGGCACATACTATGAAGGTGTGGGCACACGTGCCTGGAGAGTACTGCAAGGCTCTACCAGATGTGTCCAAGCAACGGAACCGTGATTTCAGCATCCCGAACACACGCTCTATGATGATTCTGGTTTGTGCGTGTGCCTCATTATGGCGTTCTTGCATGGGTGTGTGTGCATTTCTGATGGGAGTCATCATCCACGGCTCCAGTGCATAGCCAGCATCCCTCACAAGGTGGCCATGTGGGATGTCCTCCCTGACAAATACCTGATACAGCTGTGAGGCATGCCAGATATGGGAGTCATGGTAGCTTCCAGGGCTGCCAGCACACACATCCATGATAATGCCCTGGGCATTGCACAAGACCTGGCAGTTGATGGAGTGGAATCCCTTGCAGTTTATGTAGCGCCTACCATGCTCACCGGGTGGTGACTTGATATGTATGTGCGTGCAGTCTATCGCACCCAGCACCTCCGGGTTGTGTGCCACATGGTGGAAGTGACGCATATTGCTGGCCAACTCCTCCTGAGTTCGGGGGAAGTATATATGCTCATTGGCATGTGGTAATATGGCATCCAGGAACTGGTGTAGTACCCTGGATGCTGATGCCTGTGAGATCCCCATTATATCTCCAGTTGGCCTTTGAAAGGTACCTGTGGCTAGTATTCGCAAGCTTACACATACCTTCGTGTCCACTGGGATGGGTTCCCCTCTGTTGTTTCTGGTTCTCAGGCGTGGCCGGCACAGCTCAACTATTTGCTGTAAGATGTCCCTTTCCACCCTGTAACGCTCTACTATCTCCAGATCATGTAGACCCTGGTAGGTTACCCTTGGCCTGAACACTCTTCTCCTCCTCCAGGGCCAGCGGTGGTTGTCAGCATCATCCTCCACAACACCGTCAGTCTCTAACACATGGTGATGAATCACAGCTATGGCAGCTCCCAACATGTACATTTTAGAAGTTCTCCGTGTGTTTACACCTATGGTGCAGTGTTTGGGAATACACAAGTGTGTGTAGGGTGCTTTCATACTTTATACTATTGTGCTGTGAACACCGATGATGTCATAGGGTGTGTATGTACAATCGTAGCTACAGGGTATCTTGTGTGTTTTACTACAGGAACTACTATTGTGGTGCCTTTGGTGTTGAATTACATTTGGCTGCCGTGGATTACCTCTTGCTCTTCCCTTTACATTTTTTCACGTTTTACCTAACATTTTCTGGCATGCATCCAGCAGCCTGCTTTCATTTGTACTTTCCTAGACCTGGCTTATCTTGTGTAATGTGTTCTATTGCCAGTCTACTGTAGGTTTGCTTTGCTCTGCTATGACAGTTCTCCTTTCTTTGCAATCCGACGCCTTCCCTATCCTGTTTTGCAGGTTTCTGTGAGCAGACTTGTCAGCTGCCGTCGATTGCCCACTGTGAGTTAATAGGTGTTAATTGCTCAGTTGTACTCCAATTACCTACTGCTGCATTTCCTTCTTTTCTTCCCCTGACCTTCCTGTTTGTGCTATGGTTTGCGGCGCGTGCATCCGCTTACCGGGTTTCGGGCACGTTTTCATCCCCGTACACATGCGCTTTCGGGCACCATATGTGCTCTCAGCTAAACGATTCTATACCTACCTCCCCACCCCTGTCCTGCGGCTTTGCTTAGCAACGGCCAGGCCAGATTTGCATTGCTCCAATGTGCTTACAGCTATGGTGGCACACCTCACTGCTGATGTCATGTATACCTCTGAGCCACTCCTTGGTGTTATAACGCTGCACCGTATGGTACATCCTTAATCCGGCGGGACGTTTGCAATTCAGTATTACCTGCCTCATTTGCATGGCATTGACTACTAATTCATAGTTACCACGCCAAACACTGTCACAGACCCTTAGCAACCCTTGCAGCTTGGTTGTGGTGTACCATGCATACCATTGAGTATTATGGTGAAATCCTGATTTGTATTACATTGCGATTTTATGACATTTGTATATATTTTCTTTGTGTTCCAGTTTGTGCACACATGCCCTGCGGTTGTACTTTGCGTTACTGTGGACATGACATTAAATGCTGTTTTTTAGGTGTTGTGCATCTTTTCTTATGCCATTGGCTGTGTATTTAGCCATTGGCATATGTTAACTTTGTAATAGATGAGTCTGGGCCGCTTCCATAGCTCCGATGTTCTGTTTGGGAAAATGTAAACCGTGTTTTTGGTTTACATTTCCGTGGGCTTACACTACGCCTGCACCACTTCATGAATCGCTATATACCTTCATTTGCATGGTGCGGCATTGCGCATGGGGTGATTAGCATACCTAAGCCGAGGGCTGAGCAGTTCTGGCTTACTCTGGTAGTGCACATGGAATTGGATCGTACCTGAATCGCTCAACGGCCATATTTGGCGTTATACCGCCTACGCTACGCCTGCGCCTGGTGCAAGCTTCATGAATCCCGGGGCTAGTGTGTGATATTTAAGTCAAAACAGTTTTAGCTCCTCCCTACAAAAAAGCCAGCCCTCATTTGTTGCATGAGCTCAAACCTCATCATTGAAATTAATTGGTTAGTTTTATTCGTTCAGAGTTAAATTATTCATAATTACAGTTATCTTAGACAAAGCAAAATTCAATGACGTAAAATATCTCACTGTACAGCATTCCTTTTATGAAATTCTATGTATTCCAAAACAATCTATGCTGCTGTAATCCACCAAAGAGCCCAGTTTCTATACTTAGCCATTTCTGATAAAAATAAAGAGGGTGGGGGCATTTCCAACCACAGCTAACTGTAAACTCCTGTCCCCGCCAATTGTTTCCACATGAGACCAAGAAATTAAATAAGCTAACCCCATATTTGCAGTTTGTCACTTAAACTTGAGCAAACCAGCTCACTTAACTCATCTGCCTCTGATTTTTATTGCAGTTATATTTTAATTTGTATTTATTTGACTATTACCTGGAATATGTCACCTATGAGCAGATAACAAAACAGGAATTTTGTGAGGGAATTATGTGACGTGGCTGTCAAGGTCATTGTGTTGTATAGTACAATTCTAGAAGAAACTTAAAAGGTTCACAGGTGTTTATTAGGCTAATGACCACAATGGCCTTTTTAAGCCTAGCCATGCATCCCAAATCTCTGACAAGTTCTGATACCCTTTATAAGTGTAAGCACGGGTATGGGAGATGTAACATTCACAAGCAGGGGCCTGGGAGATGTAGGTGCCAAACCAAGGATGAATTTCCTCTCCCCCATCCAATTGTCCAAGTTGCACTTGAATTGGGTTAGGGAGGAACTCTGCTTCACATGGATGGGGAGCCTGTTCCATAGACGGGGTAGGCTCTGGGATACTTAATGGTGATTTGGCAGTTTTATGGCCAATATGATTTAATAGTCCACATGACATCAATTTTACTTATTAAGATAGCTTATGACTACACTTCGATATGCAGTTCTCAACACTGTTTGCTAAGAACTGGAATGAAGGGTCTGGTCTTGTTACTTCTAGTATTGTACACAATTGTTTTCTTGGATCGTTGCCCTGCAATCAGATAGATGCTCAGTTCTCTAGGGCTAGTGCTAGACTGGCAAATACAGTGCTTAAACAGAGTTGCCAGTGGCTCTGTATTTAGAAGTGATGAAGGTGCTGAAGTACACTTTGATTAACCATGGAGTGAACCTTACACTTTGCAAACTGTAGATAACTCACGTTTTTGTAGGACAGGTAAGTACAGGTGGGTAAAATTTCATGACTGAAAAAGTGCATGAGTGGTATCTGAAACCCTCATCTATCTGTAGTTGCTTAGACTGTCATGTATTATAGTGCACAAACCACATCAAGTAAAGTTAGAAAGTTATATGCTTAATTTTTTTAAGTATAAAAATTCTGAATTTCTGAAGCTTGCTGTTTTTATGACATGAATATTGTTGACATTTTTTACTCTAAGGCACCACATAATTACTCTGCAACCTGGTTTATAGAAAGTAGCACTAAATAAATAAAAATAAAGCAGTTAGAAATGTGTGCCTCATTTGTGGCTAGAAATGGAGGGGGACACTACTTAGTCCCTAGCTTAGGGCTATATTTCTACTTAGGCTGGCCATGCTGAAAATAAAGAAGTCATGTACTCACCATAACGTTCCATCTGAGCAGTTGTACTTCATTTCTCTTCAACCTGTGGGCTTCTGATCCAAATCGGACCTGGCACAGCCGATTTTCCAGCTATTGATCTGAGCTCCCAGCTCCTCCCCTTACCCATAATGCCCCCTGTCTCCTTCCTACCTTCAGATTGAGTTTGCTGCTAATTACGTAATACATACCTGACCCAACAAGATCCCATCCTTACTGGCAGCCTGAAGGACCTACATTTCCAGACTGACCATGAGCAACTCTGGAGTATTCACACTCGTAAATGGTCAGTACCAAAATGACGAGGTCGGGGGAGGGAGGGAGGTCGAGGACAAATTAAGTACAACTACTCAGATGGAACGTTACAGTGAGTACATAACTTGTTTATCTAAAGTAGTTAACTTCATTTGATCTTCAACCTGTGGGACAGAGTCCACAGCTACCAAACACCTTGGTGGCCCTCATGGAAGGATATTACAGAGCACCGCGGAGCCAAAGGATGTCCTATTCCTTGACACGATACTCAACTTGTAATGCGAAATGAAGGTATGAGATGAGGACCATGTAGCTGCAGAACAAATATCATCCAGTGACACTCTAAAGCAAAAAGCCGCTGAAGTAGCCATAGACCTGTTAGAATGCACTTTTACCTGACCCAGAGGGGAAATTCCTCTAGAAGAATACGCTTGAATAATGCACTGGGAAATCCAACGAGCAATTGTCACTTTAGAAATTGATATCTCTAGGAAAGGTCTTGAGTAAGAAAATAATTGATCCGATTTAAGAAATGCTTTAGTCCTGTGTAAGTAAAATCTCAATTGCTTATGAACATCCAACAAGTGCAATTTATATTCCCCTTTATTTTGAAAATTTGGGAAAAACACTGGTAGATTAATAGCTTGGTTAATATTTGCCTCTGACGCTACTTTGGGAAGGAAGGAAGGGTTAGTGCGCAAGGAAACTATCTTTATGAAATATCATATATGGAGCCTTGATGGATAGAGCCTGAAGGTCCAGCACTCTCTTGGCAGAAGTACTGGCCACCAAAAAAAAAGCAGTCTTCCAAGATAGATACTGTAAATCTACCATAACTGCTGGTTCAAAAGGTGGGTAGACTAATAGGGGGGAGTGGGATCCTTAACTGGAGGTCTAAGTAGAAAGGTACCTTTAAGAAAGAACTTCCAAAGTTTTGAAAAAGCTAAAGACATGTTTTCTCCCACATGAAAATTAGAAATGGCAGCCAAGTGAACTTTCACTGTGGAGAAACCGGCCCCTTGATGAAAAATTCCCGCCAGAAAGCTTAGTATTGCAGACACTGGAGCTGTGAAAGGATCCAGTGAATGCTATGATGCCCAATACAGAAACGTTTCCATTTGCTACAATATACCTTTCTGGTGTAAGACTTGTGAGCCGCCATCAAAATATCCTTAACCGGAGAAGATAAACTAGGAGTCCTAACAGTCCTTGGAACTGTAGCAGCCAAGCTGTGAGCTTCAGACAATCCAGATCTGGATGAGGAATCCCTGAGGGATGAGAGATAAGATCCGGAACTGGATCCAACGTTCATGGTGGAACTAGCAGATGAGACCATAGGGGGGGATCCAGACTTGGTGAGGCCAGAATGGGGCAATGAGGATCACACTGCTCCCCAGCCTGTGAGATTTCTGAAGAAACTTCGACATGAGGGGTGGGCAATGGAGGATAAGCGTAATGAAGTCCAGGGGGCCAAGCATGAATTAGTGCATCACTGGAGACTTCCCCCTGAGGGGGGGTCTAGAGCAAAAAACTCACTGCATTTCACAGTGAAAGGAGATGTGAAGAGATCGCAGCAAGGATGACCCCACTTTTGAAAGATCTGTTCTGCTACTGAAGGATTTAGAGACCATTCGGAAGGCATCAGGATAGATCTGTTGAGCCTGTCCGCTAGAATGTTGGACCGTCTCAGACTTTGCGTTGCCACCAGAAAACAGATGGTGGAGATCGCCCATTCCCACACTCACATGGCTTTGTGATAGAGGGGATAAGATCTGGTTCCCCCTTGTTTGTTGATATACCAAAACACTGACATATTGTCCATTTGAACTGCAATCGTTCCTATAGGAAGATGAGCATGAGGGGCTTGCAACGCAAGAACTGTCCTCATCTTCAGGACATTGAGATGCAAACTGGTCTTGGATGGGGACCACGTGCCTTGGACTGTCCTTCCGGAGCAATACCCCCCCCAGTTGGGAGGTGTCCGTGGTCACCACTGGCTTTGGGAAAGGCCGGAAGAAAAGGCCATGCCTTCAGCAAGTCCGGGGACTGAATCCACCACTGAAGAGAATCCCTGCACACTCGGGAAATTCGAATGGGATGAAACAAAAGCAGATCTAACAGGGACCACTGAACTGCAAGGGTCCACTGGAGAATTCAAATATGAAGACGTGCTAAAGGTAACAGGTTGATCGGGGCCCCCATACACCCCAATGCTCTTAGGACTGCTTCTGCCATTGGAACTTGGACCTGAAGGACATACAGGACGTGCATCTTCAAACTGCATATCTTGTCCAGAGTGAGGAAAAATTTCATTTGAACGGTGTTCAACTGAGCCCCGAAGAAATCTAGAACCTGAACTGTGGCCAGTGAAGATTTGTTTTGGTTTATGGTGATGCTCAGTTTGTTTGCTAGGTGAAAAAAGCAGTCCCTGGCCTGACAAAGTAGATACTTGTAAGGGGCAGCAAGAGCCAATCGTCCAGGTAAGGGAAGACTTGAATACCCTGAAGCCTCAGGTGAGCCGCTACTACTGCCATCACCTTGGTAACCATCCTGGGGAAGGGCTCTGAACTGATAAAGATTGGCTCCAAGCCGAAAGCGGAGGAATCTCCAAGAGCGCCTATCCATCTTGCTTTGGTAGTACGCATCCTGGAGGTCTATCGAGCACATCCAATCGTTCACCTGCAGATAGGGCAGGATGGATAGAAGAGTGACCATTCGGAATTTAGTTTTGGTTACCGACAGGTTCAAGGTGAACAGATCCAGGATAGGTCTGAGGTCCCCCATTTTCTTCGGCACTAAAAAGAACCTGGAGTAAATGCCTGATCCGGATTGGTCTGGGGAGACAGGTTGGATGACCCGTTTGATTAGCAGCTTTTTTATTTCTAGTGTTGCTTCCTTCCTTTGTGTGGGTGGGATGTCTGGGAGGTGTTTCTTTGTTCGTGGTGGTTCTTTGAACGGGATGAAATATCCTCTGGATATAATTCGCAACACCCAGCGATCTCTTGTAACGGACTCCTATGTTGTTGGGTGTAGTGACAGGCGACCCCCAACTACCTCCAGAGACAAACAGTTGAGCAACTCTTCAGGACTGCTGTCCGGGTTTCTCTGAGAAGGGTTGTCGCGACCCAAAATTTCTAGGACCCCCCTCTGCTTCTAAGGCGGCATCTGTCATAACCCCCTCTGCCTCTGAGGGAAGGTGAGTCCTGAGTGTCCTGGGAAAACGCCTGAGACTTCCAGAACCAGATCTTCTTCATCCCTCACTGATTCTTGGAAAAGGATTGTTGAGAGGAGGGGAAGCGGATTCTGACTACAGACAGTGTCTTCCCGTCCTTCTCACTCTGGACCAGAGTCTCTTTAACAGATTTCCCAAAAAGGGAAGAACCATCGTAAGGGGAACTTGTAAATGATGCCTTAAAGGGTTCCAAGAATTGACAAAGCCGGAGCCAGGCATGGTGCCTGATGGCAACACCCATCCCGGCAGCCCTTGCGGTTCCCTACGTACTGTGGGAGAGCAGGCACATGGATGTATTTGAAACTGCTTTAAGAGTGGCCATTCGTGTGGAGAACTTTTTGTCCTATGCCGACATGGACTCTGGGGTCGACTCAGCGACTTCCTTGACCAAGTCTCTCTGTAATCGAATGACATGTGCCATGTAGTTCAGCGCCCTTACCAAGAAGGTCGCTGAAGCATACACCTGCTTCCCAAAACGGTCTATCGCCCTTTATTTCACGATCAGGAGGGTGAACTGTGGAGCTCTCCTGTGCAAACCCCTTCTTGGTGGTTGCTGCCACAACCATAGCATCCACTGGGGACCCCTTACTGCAGTATGTCCTATCCAATGGGGGACTCAAGACCTTGTCTGGGCACTTAGGGATAGGCTACATGGTGTCTTGTTCCTTCCATGCCCTAGATGTTATAAGATCCACTAAAGGAGCTGCAGTAGGGGACACCCAAGAGGTAGATGGGCCCATGCTCGGGGGGGGGTGACCTTGGGGAACCTTCCCCCTCCTCCAAGTCAATGTCTTCGGTGAGGGACTCTGATGGAGAGTCCAAGTGCCTCCTCTTACACGTCCGTTTAAGAGGGACCTCCTCAGTGGGACTCTCTGGAGAGGATTTGCAAACTTCCTGTTGTTCCTGTGAGGGAACCTCCTGAGGCAGGACAGTCACAGGCTGTCCCTGAGAGGGCAAGATGGTTAGGACCATACCGAAAGCCAAGGGGGTCTGGACGGAGTCTGAGGACGAGGTGGTCAAGGATGTCGAAACCGAGGGAACTCTCTCCACCATGTTATAGGCTGAAGGGGAACAAACCTCCTCGGAGATACCGGTGGGGGCCATCCCCCTCTGACCCAACAGGTGAGTCAAAGTTGAGATGCCAAGAGGGATACTGCACTCCGAAACGCTCAGAGACGGCAGCACCCCCTCGAATCTGACTCTGAGACTATGGCTCCGAGAGCTTGGATCCAAACCCGTCGGATCTGACACACTCAAGGCAAAGGCCAGCGTCAACGTACATGGAACCGTCAGCACCGACCCCTCAACCCCGAGGGTCCTTGGATCCAAGGATTCCAAAACTGATGGTCAGATCGGAGAAGGAGTTATAGGTGTAAAGAAAGGCTGCAAGCTCCGCCCTCCAGAGGGAGAGGGTGCAGGCAAGACCCCCATTTGGATTTGAGTGCAGATAAATATTTGCATCATCTTGTCCATCTCTGCTTCACTCAAGCTTTGGGTGGAGCATGAAGAAGATGATGCCACCAAAATAGATCTGGAATGCCGGTGGGTAGAAGACCTAACTGGGGACCGGATTGGGGTTTCATAGGTTCATACTAGGCTATCTGCCCCAGGGCATTTATAAGCCTAGCCCAGAGTTTTGTGGCTTTCGCCACCCCTTTAGTTTGGAGGATACTATGCCCATTATTTTGCTGTGCCTCTGTCAAGCAGTGACACTGAGATAATCCCTGGGGTATATCTGCGATCTCCCATCCATTGGTCAAGATTTCTCTTGAACAAAGCCAGCGAGGTGCTCTGCCTCACATGTACCGGGATTTTGTTCCACAGCATAGGGAGTCTCTGGGTGATGAATCTGTCCCTCCAGCATGTCCTATTAATAACCGTGTCAAGGTTTAAGTCTCCCGCCCTTGTAGTTCTGAGGGATCTAGATTTTTGAGGTGAAGCATGTTCATCAGTTCTGGGTTGGACATGGCCTTGTATGTCAGGCACAGGTCACCTCTGAGCAGACGGTAAGCGACTGAATAGAGCTGAAGTTCCTTCAGTCGGGCAGCATAGGACATATTTTTGAGACCCTTTATCCTTTTGGTGAGGAACTTTTGGGGCCTTTCCAGTTGCTGCAGGTGTCGTGTCAGATACATTCCGAATGGGGCATTGTACTCAATCATTGGTCTGATGAGTGATGAGTACAGGGGGATGATGACTTCCCTTGATCTGGATGTGAATCCCTTCATGATCAGGTGGGCAATGTAGAAGATCTTCCTAACTACTTTGGCAATGTGAGTGTCAAATGAAAGGTTACTGTCAACCTGGGTCCCCAGATCCCTGATAACCTCTTCTGTGCTTAGTGGGTTGCCGCCTATATGGTAGCTAGGGGTAACCTTGTTTTTCCCGAAGGGTATGACTATGCATTTTTTGGCGTTTAACTTTAGGCCATGGCTCTGGCACCAGTTATCCGTTTCTATAAGACCCTTCTGGAGGATATCTGTGTCAGATGTGTTCTCAACTATGGCGCCCAGTTTGCAGTCATCTGCAAATTTTGTCAGCCATAATCCTCCTGTGTTTGCTTGTACTTCTGAAAAGTAGATGCCGAACAGGAGAGGGCCCAGGACTGAGCCCTGTGGGACACCACTTGTGACAGGCTTTGAGTCTGACATGGCGCCAGCAACTCTGACCCTGTGGGTTCTGTCACTTAGCCAGTTTGCAACCTATCTTGTGACGTATGGGTTTACATTTAAGCTGATGAGTTTTTCAATGATACCTGAGTGGGGTATTGTGTCGAAAGCCTTTGCCAGGTCAAGGTAGGCTGTGTGGACTGCCTTTCCCTCATCAATGGCCTCGGTGACTGTCTCGAAAAAGTCAACCAAGTTTAAAAGGCACGATCTGCCTTTGACAATGCCGAACTGGGTCGGATCCAAAGTCTGCAAGTCTCCTATGTCTTTATTTATGAGTTCCATTATGATCCTCTCCATAGCTTTGCAGATCAAGCTTGTCAAGCTGATGGGACGGTAATTTCCCGGGTCGGTGGAAACACCGCCTTTGTGAAGTGGGACCACAGTTGCCGTACGCCACTCCTAAGGCACGTATCCTGAGGTGAGGCTAAGATTAAACAGCTGCCCTAACTGCGGGTTTAATTCCTCATTGAGTTCGTGGAGCACACATCCGGGGACACCATCTGGTCCCATGGATGCTGTGTTTTTTGCCTTGGAGAGAGCAGTTCTCACCTGAGCGTTAGAGATGTTTGGGGGGCTATAATTCTCTGGTGTAGATATCTCACCTTTTGGGGGGGGGAGAGAAGTTTGCACTGAACCTGTCAGCCAGTATGTTGGCAATGTCTGTAGGTTCAGTAATTTTTACATCATTTTGAACTAATTCAGAGCATATCTGGGAGTTTCCTCCCAGGTTTCTGACATAGCTAAAGAAGGCCTTATGATTGTCCTTTGAGTCCTTAGTGACTTTTCTCTCAAAATTTGCCTTGGATGATTTTATGAGAGATCTTAGTTTTTTACTTATAATGATCAAGGGTGTTTTCCCTTTTAAGGATTTTGCTCCATCTTGTAGTAGCTTCCTCCTTTTGTTGTAGAGCTTGTTTATGGCTGGGGTCCACCAGACTGGACACTTGCCTTTGGTACAAAGAGTCTTTGTTTTGTTTGGGATTGCCTGATCCATGCAGTCCTTGTAGGTGCTGGTAGAAGGCATTTGTAAGTGATTCAGCGGCTTGAGTAATGGTTTCCGCAGTCTCGGGGGCCTTAAAAGAGACCACACTAGTCTTTAGAAGTGTGAAGTCGGCTTTTGAGAAGTTCTTCACTGTGGTCTTTTTTATCTCAGGTGGGGGCGGGATGTGGACTTCCAGTGAGATTAGTTTATGGTCTGATCTCACCAGTGAGGGGTATACTTCTGGTGTTGAACATTGTGACCCCATGTTCATGATGATGAGATCTAGTATGTTATCTCCTCTTGTGGGGATGGTGACTAGTTGTTCCATGGCATTTGAGTTTATGAACTCTAGGAACCTTTGGGCTAGAGTGCTGGGGCTTGAGTAGTGATCCCAGTCTATATTAGGGTAGTTGAAATCACCTAGTATGATGGTGTTTGGAGATACATTTATCCCCTCCAGTGTTTTCAGGAAAGCTATGTGAGGTTCCTGAGATTGAGAGGGTGGCCTGTAACATGCTACAAATTGCAGAGCAGTCTTGCCTATGGTTAATTGCACCTGGATGGTTTCCGATGCATCGTGCGTTGCCACCAACCTTGAGGTGTGGGTGTCCTTGATGAATATAGACACCCCCCCTCCTTTCTTGGTGTTGTCCGGATTTTGGGGCCGGAACGCATGATATGAGGTAAAGCCTGATAGTGCCGGGGTGCTCTCGAGAGCCTTGAACCAGGTTTCAGTCACAGCACAGACATCGATGTTCTCCATACTGAGAAGGGCCTCGAGTGCGTGCATCTTGAGGTTGAGACTTCTGGCATTGAGCAGCATTACCCTTAGTTTTTTTCCTTTTTTGTGTTCTAGGGTGGTAGGTTTAGAATTTGAGCCTTGTCTAAAAAAGGCACTATGGGGGTGGCAAGAGCCTTTGCCAATATCCGGAAGCCCAGGGGTGACAGGTGCAAGCCGTCCCTTGCGAAGCAGCGTGGCTTGTCCAGCATGTCATCCCAGGCTGACAGACATTGGATCCCCTTTGAATGACACCAGAGTTTAAGCCAATTATTAAAGCTGATCATCTTGTCTCTGTATTGTGGCATCATTCTTGGTGAAGGTAGGATACTGCTCAAGGTCAGGGTCATACCTGCCTGGGCTACATAATCAGAGAGCTCCTCTATGTCTCTTTTCATGTAGTCCAAGGAGGTACGTCTCAGGTCGTTCACACCAGCGTGGACAATGACAGAGTCATACTTGTACCTGCTGTTGAGAGACCTGAGTGCTTGCGTTATGTGGCGGATTCTAGCGCCGGACAGGCAGCTTACTGTGACCTTTTCCTTGCTCAATCTGGTGAGTGGGACGTCAGTGTGTCTGACTATGGAGTCACCAATGACGAGTGTGTCTGGCATTGTGTTTGGCCTTAAGGGCTGTGACTGTTTGGCACACTGACTATGTGGTCTATGTGTTGCATGTGTTGTGTCCTGAGGTGGCAGTTGTTTGGGTGTCTGCTTTGGTGGCCTCTGCTGTTTTGGTAGATTTTTGATCAGAGCCTCCGAGTATGCCTTTGTGTATTTATGTGTATGATTTGAAGTTGTGATAGTACTATGTGAGACTGGGTTTGTGGTGTGTGTGGTTACCTTCTCCTCCTGTCTGGTCTTACCAGTCCTATGTTGAGAGAGCTCAGCCTCCAGTTTGGCTATATAGTTGCATCTCTCGCATGTATTTGTGTTTTGTGGGAGGAGAGGGTTGTCCGTGTACATGAGACACTTGTAACATTGCCTCAATATTCCCAGATTCACCAGCTGAGCAGGAGAGGACACTAGCAACTGATCCCTCGACATGCTAGAAGGAATAGACAAGGACTTTAAAAGACTCCGGGGGATGTGGGTGATCGAAAAGGGGTTTTTGGCTGGTGGGGTACTATGTATAATAAAAGTGCTATAACAAGTAAAAAAAGTACTTTAGGAGCAAGTGCTAGGCTTTACAGATAGAGAACAGTCTACTTAGGAATCAAGTAGAGCTGAACTTTTTAGATATAGAATACGCTGGTTAGATCAGCAGTACAGTTCAAGGAAGGCTGTTTTAAGGGAAAATTTGAAGAGTGGACTTTAGGTAGCCCGAATAGTTTAACCTTGATTAACCGCCGCTGCTCTTGTGTGCTCCTGTGGTAACTCCGCGCTAAAGCGTGCTTTATAGCAGGGGGCTGGAAAAAACAGGAAATGACCCAAAATGGCCAATGAATTACCAGTTACTGTCTCTAACCACTCCTTTGAGGACAAACAGGCAGCTCAGTACTCCCCACTCTCACTGGTGAGTAAAGAAACCTCCCTCTGGCCACACAAGAAAATGGAGGAGCACAGGAACCAAATACAAAGCCCAGGGATCAGCAAAATCTGATCACTGGAACAACTAGCTAGGAAAGTTAGGAAAGCAGAAGTATTCTTTTGTTTTTTATCAAGTTTTTTTTACACACACAGACAGAAAATACAGTAAATGCTTGGTTTTTCGACTAAATGCTATCAAAGGCTAGTACACTTGAGTGTATTAGCCTGTAGGTTAACTTATAAGCAAAACTTAAGCTAAGAAGTGCAGTCAACAAATTAAGCTCAGAAAAACAGAGAAAACAGGTAATATCACAGTAATATATGCAGAAACAGTGGTCGAAATGCACAAAAGGTCGAAAAAAGCAATAAAAATGCTTAAAAAATACTTAGAATCAGGAAAGTCGCTTTTTCTGCTCTCTGCTGCTTTAGGAACTCTGCAGGGGACCACGAGGAGCTATGCCAAGTTCTCTAATGCCAGAAAAGCCCGCCAAAGCATGCTCCGGGTAAAATCTGGGAGACCGTAGCCGAGGAGACCCAGGCCTGGTTGGAGGCCTTACTTTCAGTGGCAGACCTGCCTGAACCGAGTGGTTTGGGGGACCGCTTTCACAACTTGCCCTTCTTGGCCTTCTCTCACTTCTCAAACCTCTTAGCAGGAGTTTCAGTCCCAGAGGCTGGAGAGGAGGAAGAAGAAGCAGCTGTTGTTGTTCTCTCGGAGGGGGATAAAAGCACTACTGTCCCCGAGGCGGGAAGTAGGTCTTTTAATATTAGTTTGTCCCTCGTATCCTTCAGTGCTCTGGGGTTGAACGCAGCACAGACAGGACAAGAGGTCTGAAGGTGCGCTGCTCCCAAGCACACCACACACAGAGTGTGGCCTTCCACTGGGGAAAGCTTATGGTCACTCTGTGCATTTTCTGAACTCTGATTTAGAGGCTTCTAACATCCCTAAAAAAGCCCCCCACACACACACAATAGGAAAGACAGAGGCGACAGAAGAAAAGCGAAAAGAAAAAAAAAATGTTTTTTTGGCTGACGACTGTCACGGGGAGGTAAAGAAAGAAAATACAGAGAGATTATAGCAAAAAAATTTACAAAGATTTACTCACAAAAACCCAACTAACGCTAACAGCTTGGACCACATGTTGCTTCACTAGCGGCAAATGAGATCTGAATGAAGGAAGGAAGGAGACGGGGGGATTATGGGTAAGGGGAGGAGCTTGGAGCACATGGAAAATGTGGCCGTGTTGGATCCGATACCCACAGACTGAAAATCAAATGAAGTCAACTACTTCAGATCATAAAGAAATAATGAAACAAATATTCTAGCATCATACCTCTCAACCTCTTACAGCAAGAAATCTGGACAAGCCATTAATAAAGTGGGACAAAGGCCCCAAAACAGGGACAATTTTTTAAATACTGCTCTTACAAACTTGGAAAATTGGTAGAACAACAGATTTTGCATTAGCATGAATTTTCTGAAGGGTATGAAGTCTGAAATTCAAATGTCTGCCATTATTGGCTATCTTCTGTTTTTCATGATTTGTCACTAATCTGCCAGAAAACCACAATTTTATGAAAAACAGAATAAAAATATGAGGCAAAAATCTGGACATTTTATGAAAATCTGCACAGTTGAGAGGTATGCCTAGCATTGAAAAGAGAAGAGCCAGTAAAAAAAAGTAATACTATTAGAGATGCCAGAGACTGGAACTGAACTCTATGGAGGATAAAAATGAAAGATTGATACAATTCAAGTCCACGAAGTAATCTTGGGGACTGGGAAGGATATGAACTGAACAGGAAGGACGCAAATGTAGGAGAAGCCATGAGTTCCAAGCTGAAGGGCAAAGACTCAGCAGGAACATGAAAAAGCATTACTTCCCAAAGTTGATATAGGAAGGGAAGGAGGAGTAGCTTTAACACCCATGGAAATTAAGCAATTAATCTTCTTCTGCTAGACTAAAAATGTAAGATTTTAAAACTATGACAACTTTTCAGTAAGACAATGATGCTACAGGCTTTGATTACAGATTTGGAGCCAAACAGCATGCTGAAACTCTTGGTTTAAATAAAAATAAATTTTCAAGCAATCAGATTAGTGTTAAGCCAAAGTCTTCTGAAGTGCCACTGGATAGGCAAGGGGTGGCCAGACTAGTTTTAGACAAGACTGAATCAATAGCATATACAAGAGTTTGACATGTGGAGATCATTGTCAATGGTAGTAAAGAGAATTTAGAATTGAAACCTGTGAACTCCAAAACTGTTAAGTGATGGGTTTGATAGGAAAGATGTGTATTATCACATGAGATGGACCATGGGAGTTTGGCACCCCTGTGCTGTCTAAAGGATCACACTCAATTAATGACAGCCTATAAACTGTCAAAATATTAGAATTTTTAAGGTAGCAACATGTTATTAGCTTATCTTAATTAACGTTTTTTATAAAGTTTCTATGCTGCTATTAAGCAACTATCAGTGAAGCAGAACGTTTATAGAAATTTTTAACATATTAACCTAATAACACATTTCTATATAAAACACATTAATGTAGTGATCTAATAAAATTATTACTTTAAAAAAGTTTGATGTCTCAAGCTGTAATTTAGCCATCACAATTACAGTTGTTAATAGACAGCACAGAAAATTGGTGATCAGACTGTAGCTATCCTTAAAAAAAAAGAAGAATTGGACAGTTTAAAAGCTGCTTTTAAGCTTCCTTAATTACAGTTTATTAATAGTCAAACTGTTCTTTTTTTATAGGGGTAGCATAAGCCAACAGGAACCACCATGATATGGCACTTTGGTTAGATGTGCCATATGCCCTACACTACCTACCTCTATACCTCACTTGATGATTGCATTTTTATAGTTACTTGGCAAACCATGACAATGTTAAGCTTGTAATAACTCTGCATGTCTAAATAATCAATAAACAAAGAAGTCTGCTAATTCTAGATATGTAAAATGCCCCGACATCCTTTTTTAGGCCAGATGCAGTATTATTTTGGTACCTAGCAACACAGCTACTGCATCAGAAGTGAAGATATTACATTTCAAAATGACTTTAAAATAATAAAAATAGTATCATATTACTTAAAGGATAGATATCTTGCAAATTAAAAAAAAAAAACAAAACCGCAGATCTATTACAATAACTACCACAAAACGATTAAAGCGATTCTTAATTCGTCCGACCTTACTGCTGGGGACATGAGGTCAAGAATGGCCTCAGGGTCTTGGATAGCAGAGGAGATGGATAACTTTGTTTTTCATAATATTACATTAGTATTTTACTACATTTGCAGACACCAGACCTGTGATTAGACTTGGTGGCACAATATATTAGGTGGATATCAACTAGATGTGAAGTTGTGGACAGTAATCAACAAAGAGTTGAAGGATTATATTTGGGAGGGGAACAGGACAAAAGAAAAATGGGCTATGTTGATCCTCCCAACAGAACAAGGATGTTTAGGATTACCTGATTTGAAGGGCTCTTTCACAGCTCTTATACATAGCACAAGAAGAAAACTACAATTCAAATTGTATGCTAAAGGGAGGGATGTAATTCAAGAAATAAGGAAAGAATGGGATTTTGGAAGCAAATCTTTAAGGAGAGTAATAGCAGTCGTACAGAATATTATATTCATAAAGTAGCAGAAAGTATACTAAGAACTAAGTCAACACGGGAATGGAGAAAGGAGATTATGCCAATAGGGATGACTGCGATTAGGGGTAAAGAGAATAGGTGAGAGGGGGCTGGAATTTACTGACAGAAGCTGGCAAAGGAACCAAGGTATTGGGAAAAAATAAATTGGGAAGGAAAGGTAATAGAATGGGAGGAGACCAAGAAGACGTTTGAACTGCATGCTAGTGACTGCCATCCCTATCAGGGATTGATATTAGAATACAGAGAAAAAGAAAGAGATAGGAGAATCCTGAATGAAAGGCCTGCACTCATTGTTTTTTTAATTTAATCTGGAACAGAAGCTGCTGTTAAAAAAGGGATCATTAGTATGGCTTATAAAATATTGCAGTATAACTAAAGGAATCAATTAGAAGAGGTCAGAAAATATTGGGAAGAGAGATTAGATATGCAATTTACAAAAAAAAACAATGGGAGGACATATGCATGTCTCCAAAATATGCAATAAAGTCTAGGAAACTTAGGATTTTTACCTGGAATTGTTTGCATGTATACTTTTCTATCCCAAGCAGATTCCAAACAATTTTTCCTCCAGTAGATGGCAAATATTGGAGGTGTGATTGGGAAGAAAGAGATAACTAGAAACATAAATTTTGTGAGTGTAATGAGTTGACAGACTTTAAAAATTCCTTACAGAGTACTCCCTGTCAGTAATACTGGGGGAGCAAATAAGTGTAAGAAAAATATTTTTTTCGAGCTGGGTTATAGGATCTGAATTGCCTAGACACAGTAAGGCCTTATTAAGTTTAATTCTGGTGGCTGCAAAAATAATAAAAAAAAAAAAAAAACAATGACTAGAAAATGGAATCTAAACCAATTATGCTTGAAGTAGTGAACATTGTAATAGAAATAAAAGAATAGGAATTGAGATTTTTAGAAAAGGATAGGAGTAAATTTACATAGAAAAATGGAAATGGTGGGAATAATAGATGCAGAAAAATATTTTGGAGGCAGAATGAGGTTTAAGAGAAGGCAGGAATCAAATAATTTATGTAATGTTGCTTAGATTGTGTTACATACATTGTTTTATATCCTATAATATTTGTAAATGTGAACTTGTTAACATGGTTTTATTACTTTTATAAAAATGTAATTCAATAAACCGGGTATATATTTTAAATATATATATATATATATATATATATATATATATATATATATACACACACACAGACACGCACACACACACACACACACACACACACACACACACACACACACACACACACACACACACACACACATATATATATATATATATATATATATATATATATATATATATATATATACATATATACATACACACACACATAAACATACACATTAAGTGAATATTTGCAGAAGTATATACACCACTGAGACATCATTGCACACAACCATTTAAGGAGGAATAGACCTTATTGTTCCCTGCTGTACATCAAAGCATCAAGAGAAAGCGAGTTATGGGTGTGTAACTCCTTGCAAAAAATAATAAAAACATTACTTCTACCAGAACCCAGAAGGGAAATGTCACAGTGCTAATCTGTATGTCATATTCCTTCTCCTCCTGTTAAGTGTAACAAAATATGGCTAATTGATTCACAGCATTATTATTAGGTATAAGCAATGGTATCAGTCGCTTTGATGCAATTAATGTCAGTGTTTTCATCTAATCTTGACTCAGAAGAGCAGTGATCATCAGGGAGAAGACATGCTTCAATGGATGGGGTGTATTTTCTTCTGGTATTAATAGGCCAAATCCCTCACAGATGGCCACATTTTTTATTTGTGGACAATTATGACAGCATACACTGCCAAAAGCAGCAGTGAAAAGCTTAAAAAAAGTGAACTTAAAGTGGCTAAACTGGGGAGATAGGAGCTAGCAAACATTGACTTGATACAGTTAGGACACATTATGTTTATGTCAGATGAGGTAGAAATAAGCTCAGTCAATGGACACCATGGGGTCAGATATTGGCCTCAGGGGCTCACAAAATGACAGATCAAAGAGTTAAAAAGTAATCAGAGAGAGATTCACTAAGGGTATATGTAACCGAAGAAAGATCCTTAATTGCAATGTGAGGGGATGTGCCTAATAAGGCCCCGGAAATCAGATAATATAGAGAGGCATTTTTTTTTTTTTTTTTTAAATCCCCTAACATCCTTCCCATGACCTGCCAAACAGATTTCTTTCCTTTGTGCCATCGGCTCATTTATTCCTCCAGGGGTGACAGACAGGCACTCCCCCAAAACTAGACAAGAACCCTACAGCTCATTTGTTCCCACCCAGGGTACCCTTATCAGAACATACATTTCCCGTGAAGTTAAGAGTCTGACATTAGACACTGGGTCAGATACTGGTCCTAAGGATATCCTTACTTAACTCCTTGTAGGTGCCTTGCAGACTTTCAACAGCTTGCTGGTCAGAGAGAGACAATGCATGCTCCCAATGTCAATTCCTGCAACTGCTGCTTTTGTAGGGCAAGCCTGCCCAGAATCCTGTACAAGTGAGCTTCCAACTACGAGTAAGTGTTGCTATTGTGGTAAGCCTAGGTACCCTCTTCTTCCCAAAATGAGCAAGCGGGTGTCGGACACTCAAGCATACCCATGTGCCATTAGACAAACACAGGTCACCCAAGTTATAGTGAGGACTTCATCCCTCTGCACAGTGGGGAGCACAAAAGTGGCCACATTTTAACAAAGTAGTACATTTTCTATGCAAGAGTGTAACATTGGCTTTTAATAATAAATATGTCACACAGGAGCTCCCTAAATAACAGTAAAGACAAATGCACATCAAGCTCTGCTGTTTTCCACTGGATATATACAGAGGAGAACATAGGATTCCTGCTGTTACAAATAACCACAAGTAGGAAATAAAATCCACACAGTATGCAAAACTGCCTAGAAAACAATCTGGGTAGACTGTAACATATCAGACATTATAATGTCTTCCTTGAAAAACAAAATCATATGTGAGGGGAGAAAGGGTTCTAGTTTTAACAGAAAATTCTAGAAAAAAAAAAGAATACAAAGACTAATGAAATTGCCTGAGGAACATGAAAGGCATTCTATAAAATACAGAAACACTTCTGTGTCTCAGTGGTGACTTGTACACAGTTGCATGTGGGGGAACAAAAGGCTTCCTGTAAGGTTTATTTATTTATAGAATTTGTTAACCAGCAAAGACAAATTGGGCAGAGCCTTTTTTCAATAGAAGTCTAAGGAAAAAAGTTTAAACAATGTTGGACACTGATGTGCGAGACAGACAAAGGCTTCCTGCTATCAGGATATCTAAACAGTATTGTAACTGCCTGAAGAACGCCACAGCATTTTGGAGCATATCATACATCAGTGTTTCTAAGAGGGGAATATACAATGCTATGTGTGACTGAGAGAAAGAACAGCTGTCACAGAAAATGCCAAAGAAAAAAGGTTATGCTTAAAACAATTGGGGAAAAATGGCATTTTCTAACTATATCTGAATACATTTACAACTGGTAGTTTAATCCAGTATGTTATTAAATTTCTCCATGTAAGTTAAATGCCTCTCTGTTTTTAATTTAAGATTATCCCTGGATCATGCACAAACATTGTGTAGCTGCCTCTCAGAGTTCAGAGGGTTTAGATAGTGCACCTAAAGGCAGAATAAAAATTTCTAGTGCATTTCTTAGAACATGCAGTCCCCAAACTAAAGTACAACCAATATATGTAAAATGTATAGTTCAAAATCTAGCAAGTGCCTGGTAGGAAATCTTTAATCCTATATATGTTGATGGCTGCACATTCCTCTCAAACGTATCACTTTTGAAATGTTACTGCCACAGCGTTTTGTGGCTGATTATTTCCTGAATACTTAATGCCATGTCAACTGGCTTAATGTCATAGATGCAGAAACTTGAGATGGAGTTTAAGCTCCAGCAGAATGTTCTTAAACTCTGTACCACATGACAAGCATTGTCTGGTAACTGTAATGCTACCCATTAAGTATCTCATAGGTATCTACATTAAAATAAAACTTTAGATATTCAAGAACTTTCCAGTAAATAAAACGTTTCATTTCTTAAGATTAATTCAGATTAACTTTAGCACTATATTAAGCATGTCATGAGGTACTTGTGTCAAAAATCACACCTTTCATACATTCAAGAATATTTCAGTAAATTAAATCTTTCAGTCCTTAAAATAACTTTTTACCCTGGAACAGTCCAGGTGTCTGCCTTATTCAGTGCTCTTTTATTTACAGATAATTTTATAGCACTATATATACTGGACATGTGATCTTGCTTTTGGGGCAGTTCTTGCTGCACTGCAGCTTCCTTTGAAGACACAGAGATGAAACTGCCAATGTAAATCTATCAATACGGTGAGTATATTACTTTTGTATCTGATGTTGGGAATTTTGTCTCCAACAAAAATATGACGAGAAACCATACTCCTAATGTAGTGCAGATTTTTTGCATGCCTTTGGTGGACATAAGATCTAACCCACACAAAAATATTAAAAAATACAAGTAAAATGATCACTATGACTACAACTAGATAATATGAAGAGAGATATGATGGAAATCTCAGAACACATCTGAGGTAGGTATGAATCTAGCCTCGAGCAGTATTCTACTATCATCAAGAATGATGCCACAGTACGATCAAAAGATAATCAACTTCAATAGCTGGCTTAGATCCTGGTATCATTCTAAGGGGGTCTAATATATATATCAGCACAGGAAGAGATGGTAGATAGTCTAACTGCTTTGCCAGGAATGGTCTACATCTCTCCCTCAAAAGGTTCCCATATATTGGCTACCTTGTCCACCTTCATCGTGCCTTTTTTTAGCAAAAATCAGTCTTCTCAAACCTTCAATATAACTAAACAAAATCAGGACAACATTATCTTGGAAAACATAGATATACACAATGTCACAAAGCTCTTGCTCAACACCACTGAAAGCACTCCCATCGGTGGAAGGCTTTGATTCACTCGTACAGGCCCAGTGTATTAGAAGTATGCACTAAAGTCAGAGGTGTCTATATTCTTAAAAAAAAATCCCCTCCAGAATTATTAAGACAATTTAGCAACTTGGAACTCTTCCTTGTCCAACTTACTATAAACAGAATCCTTTATAACATCATAGCTAACTGGTAGACCCCTTCTATGTCCTCTTCGGCCCATACCTCCTACCTAACCACTACAGAATCCCTATGTACTAAGCCAAACATTATTCTCCTAGGAGACTTCAACTGTCCATAATCACCTGGGAGACTTCTGCATCCTCAAACATATATGCACAGAGATTTCTGGGCTTCATAAGTATAAACTCCCTGCACCAGTTAGTCCACATCCCAAGCAGAGGAGATAAAATCCTGGACTTGGGTCTCGCCAGTATGGGACAGCTCCGCTCCTCACCTACTGTAACCTCCTCCCTTGTCAAATTGAACCATAGATCCATCACACTCACCATACGACTGAAGTCAGAAGCATCCTCCAATAGCTCAGTAATCAGAGGCGAAGCAGAGGCCAATCTACTAAATCTGAGTGATGATTTGACTAAATTTAAGAGACCCTTTCACCTCAATAATCCCACTGCTTATGCAGAATCCTTTACTGCCAAGTTCTGTGCATGTGCAAATAGCTGAATAGATCCATCAACTCCCCACAGAAATAAATACAATGCAAAATTCAAACCCCAATATGAACAGGCTTTTTTTTATTACAAGGGAAAAAAAACTCATTACATGCAAAAATAAATCTTAACTCTCAAAAACCCCCAAATGCTCTTGCTAAACAAAACACGGAACTCTGAAACCTGAACAAATTAACCAAAGCCAAATTACAGGTAAAAATTGCCAAAGAGGCAAAAGATATCCACAAAGCTTTCTTCATCTATTTTAGAAATCTCAGAAGCCATACCCAGCACTGGGCAAAGCTAACAGTAAATTATATCACGTACTGATACCAGAGGACACAGACAATCTACTAACAGACAAATTAATTCCTCACCAGTATTCTCAGATCAAATACCCTCACATACACCCTCCCCCAATCTCCAAAGAACAAGTTCTTGAGGCATTATCTAAGGCCAAGATCAGTAAGTCTATGGGGCTGGAAAACATATCAGGCTGCCTACTGGCTAGCCTAAAACATGAATTGTCAGACTGCCTACAGATGCTATTTAGCATTAGCCACAAAACAGACTTTGTGCCAGAAGAATGGAGGACAGCAAGTCACTCCCTTGCACAAAGGTGTCAGAAGAAAAAATTCAAACAAGTCGCATCTGCCTCAGGCGATGAATTTTCCTTTATTAGCAGCTAACCAGATTACACAGCATGTTGGCCAAGATGTCCGGTCTGGACTGATCTGATCTCCTCTGATCTGATCAACTTGTTTACTGACATCAACTTTTATATGGCAAGCAAAACAACTTTTTGTTACATTTCTGACCGTTGACAGTTGGCTATGAAAAACATATAGGAAAAACATGTTTATCACAAATTACCTCAAACCCACAGCTAGTACAGAATGTTCAAGAAGTACAAAATGTTCAATTCAACAACGGTAGCTCAAAATTTCCAGGACTCACAGCCTGCCCTAGTAAATTAACTCTTACTCGGCCGTGCGTCCTTATCCCAGGCTTCACTGAGCTATAACCAAATCTCTTTATTCTGAAATGCAGAAAACAGATATCATTCAGGTTCATAAGCAATGCTGCATTTTGTTCACAGATGAGGCCCATCTTTGATAGGCATATCCCAACAAATAACATGTTCACTTTGCAAGAACAGGAAAAGACAAATAACAGTATGTTTTAAAACTTTTCTCTTAACATTTCCCCTGAAAACACTTTTATTTGTCTTTTATTTCAGCAATATATGGTAAAAACTAAGTTTTTCTTTGCATACATTACTTCATTGGCAAGACAAATTTTTAAACTTCAAAAATATTTGCAAAGAGTCACATTTCAATGTATTAATTTTCACCAGTCTGTTGCAATTGCTGGTACATCGTCTTCATAACAGCAGTATCAACCAGTCTTTGTAGAAGACCTCTGATACAGGGTATACAACAACAACCACATACCACCACGATAGCCACAGCAACTCCAACGGATACCAGGAAACTGCTGATGAGATGACTCCATTTTCCAAACCACGCTTGTAAAAAATCTGTAAAGGGATTATTTACCCCAGAGTTCTCTGCCAATTCTTCGGATAACATCTCCAAACCTTTCAAAGCTCGAGTGATACTTCCATCAGGTGCAGTGTTGTTTGGAATATATGTACAACAGAAAGTCCCAAACATCTTGCAAACTCCTCCTTCTTTGGCCAGGAGCATATCCAACGCAATTCGATTCTGCCATGCCACCTGCGAAGTGGCCTCCAGTTGTTCAGCAATTCCTTTCAATGCATCTTTGGTATAGTTCACAAAACGCTTCTGGTTATAGTAAATGTAGTTGATCCAGTCCACACTCTTATTAGGTTGAATCCAGACAAAGATGGATGTAAAGCCAGTTGCTATTTGGTTTATTGCTTTGTATTCATCAGGTACGCCTCTTGGTACGCCAGTGCTATTGATGTAGACACCGTTATTGAAAGATTGCTTCGGTGCCTCTCTTTTTCTCCTACTCAACCACTTCGGCTTTATTTCAAGTTCTCTTACGAAATTGCTTGCTGGAACTGGGAAAATGTAGAATGGCAGAATTAACTTTACAAGTGCACAAGTTCCCTTCCAGGGAATCGTAAGACTTGATCTGAGTTTGTTGTCTCCACATAACCACCATACGTCTGCTAAACTATGAGTTTGGTTCTCCAGAAATGGATTCCCATTGCCATTCACAGTAACATTGCAATAGTTCTGTCCCATATTGCCATCATTTTTCCCTGTGTCATCTCTGGAAATGCACATATACGAACCTGGATAGGAAATCACTGCAGGCGGTTTCTCAACTTTGCTTATGACCGGAAAACGCTGAGTTTCATCTTTGCATTTATCTTCAGTTTTGTTGAAGAATAATTTCAACAGACACGTTAGGTTACCTTCATCTTGCATCAATGGGACTGTTGCTAATTGCTGTTAACCTTCAGCACACGAAAACAGTTCTCACAATGTGCTTCTCGGGTACTATATCTAACCCAAGATAACCATTCATTATGGTGTACGAATCCTGTCTCGAGTAACAATTGTTTTTCTTTTGTGAAGGCAAAATCTGTTTATTTGTAGCATTCTTAAGGCTTTGTACTTTAAGTTGGAGGGTCCCCAAAGGATCAGTTCTAGTTGGAAGAGACACTCCGATTCCATAAACTCCTGAATCACTTTCTTGTGGTGACACAATGGTTATAGTAACTACTCCGGTACCTTGGAAATGCGCAATTTTTATTCTTTGTTGCCTGCTTTTATCTTTCTCTGGTATCACTGCACCACTTGTTTCCCATCCATTCACATCTGTTGACCACCAAACACTTGACCAGGACGTACAGTCTCTATTGCACAAGTATTTTGCACGAGTCAAGAAATTATTATTGTTCCATTTAGAACAGTCCAAAATTCCTTCACAAAGTTTCACCTTAAACACAGTAGTAACACCTGTTTGCGCTTGCAGCACCACCATTCCTTTTTCTCTTGCAACTGTTCCTTCTCGTATGGACATATTTACTTTCGCCACCAAAATCATCATCATGTGACAGTTCAAGTACCAGTTGAACAGGGCCATCCTCCCTAAGGACTACCTTGCGCCGTTGGTTTCTTCACTGGGTTTGTGACGAACTAACCCCTATTGGGCTAATCCCCTTTTGTAGCCAGACTTTGCGCTCAGAGGTCCGGTGGAGTTTGACCAATATCAAAGGTAGAAGGAAGAGCCTTGAGTCTTTTACAGTGGGTGATATGAATCCACAAAGTCCTCTCAGCGATCTTTATAGCCGTAGGTGTCGAGATAAGTACTTGGTATGGGCCTTCCCACCTGGGGGATGACCAATTCTTTCTCTTCACAATTCGGATCCACACCCAGTCCCCGGGTGCCACGCTTAACAAGGTTTCATTTCTGGAATCTGCAAAGGAGTCATTGGTTACAAGAGATTTGACATTTAGCAGCTTCTTCATATAATCCGCTAGATCCTCACCCCCCCCTCACGTTCCGCTGGCAACAATCCTTGCCACTGCGGGACGTAATATGGTCTCCCAAACAAAAGTTCAAATGGTGTAAGTCCTTTGTAGGAAGGTGAGATTCGCATGTACAGGAGTGCCAACGGAAGGCACGCAGTCCATGACCTATGTGTTTCTGCCATTAGTTTGCGGAGCTTACTCTTCAAGACACTGTTGTGTCTTTCCACCAGTCCAGCTGATTGGGGATGGTAAGCACAATGATTTTTGAGATCATTTTGAAACACTTGACCCAATTTCTGAGCAATCTGGTTAACAAAATGAGACCCATTATCACTGTAAATGCGTCTTGGTAGGCCAAATCGGAGAATTATTTCTGTAGTCAAAAGCTTTGCTACTGTTTGTGCATTCAGATGCTTCACTGGAAAAGCTTCTACCCATTTAGAAAAAGCATCAATAATGACCAAACAGAACCTTTTTCCCTCTGAGGGTGTCAATTCAATAAAGTCCATACAGAGTGTGTGTGGAATGGATACGGAGGGGTAGGGAATGCCTGCTGAGACTTCTTAACTCCCCCCTGAGCATGATACTTTGCACATAATAAACAAGATAAACAGAATTGCTTTGCATAAGTTGAAAACCCTTTACACCAAAACACCTTAGACACTATTTAAATCATCGTCTGTACTCCTACATGGGCAGGTCCATGGCTAACCAATGCCGCATACCTAAAAAGGTTTGAGGGTAATACCATTTTGCCATCTGATGTCCTATACAACCCACTCTGTTGAGTGATACCATATTTTACCCAACAACATTTTTCCTTCTGTGTCGTCAATGTTTGCATTACTTTTAGTGTCTCTAAGTCTAAGAGGTGTCCGGGCTCCAAATCATTATCATGTAAAAGCAAATAATTTTCTTGAGCTGCCTTTTTTGCAGCCATATCAGCAAGGGCATTTCCCCTGGAGACAGGATCTTTTCTGTTGGTATGTGCGGAACATTTACATATCGCTATCTGAAGTGGTAGTTGCACTGCATCTAACAACTGTAAAATTAAATCTCTGTGATTTATTGGTTTGCCTGTCGCAGTAACCATTCTCCTATTCTTCCATAGTTGAGCGAAAACATGTACAGTGGAGAAAGCATATTGACTATCTGTATAAATTGTCACTTTTTTACCCTCCCCTAAGGTACAAGCTCGAGTAGAAGCCACCAACTCAGCTGCCTGTGCAGAATAAATGTTTGACAATCCTTTTGCCTCCAAAACTTCAGTTTCTGTGGTGACAGCATACCCTACTAGTGTTTTTCCTACAGTGTCTTTCTTTGCTGATCCGTCTACAAACAAAATGAGATCAGAATCTATCAACGGAATATCCGTTAAATCTGGTCGGGGAAGTACTTTGTCATGAATGCTCTCTAAACAAACGTGTGGAGTACCTTCTTCTGGAGTCGGCAAAAGTGTCGCCGGATTAAGAGTAGTACATCTTTCTATGGTCATATGAGGCTGTGTCAGCAGCACTGTCATACACGACAAATGTTGACTAGGAGATAAAAAGGTTATCTTATCTTGCAAAAGTATAGTAGCTACTGAATGTGGAACCCGCAATTGTAATGGGTGAAGCAAAACTAATGATGCTGAGGCTTGTACTGCCATGGCGGCCGTCACTACAGCTTGAACACAATGCGGCAATGCCCTTGCAACAGAATCTAATCTAGAGGAGTAGAAAGCTATCGGCCTTTGTTTATCCCCATGTACTTGTACCAGAACCAAAGTCATATATCCTCCCTTACAATCAACCATTTGTACAAACGGCTTAGAATAGTTCGGAAAACCCAAAACAGAGGATCCTGCTATCAATTGCTTAATTCTAATAAATGCCTGTATTGCCTTATTTGTCCACTGTATATTATTCTTAGCCGCCATGGGAGTATCATAGATCAGTGCGGTCAATGGCCCTACTTCCTCAGCATAGTTAGGGATCCAACTTCTACAAAAATTAGTCACACCTAAAAAGGACATCATCTCCCACTTAGTCGTAGGCATAGGTGCCTCAAGAATTGCTTGTTTTCTTTTGTTCTCCAATTGTCTACCTGCCTGCGAAATTAAATAACCCAAGTACTTTACTTGTGCTTTCCACAATTGTAACTTTTCTTTATTTACCTTATGTCCTTGCTCAGCTAAAAAACTAAGAAGGGCAATTGTATCCTTTCTACAACTTTCCTGCGTGGGTGAGGCCAACAAAATATCATCTACATACAAGAGAACATGGCTTCCCTCTGGGGGAACAAACTGAGCTAAATTCGCAGCCATTTCTTGTGCGAATATTGTCGGACTCTCACAATAGCCCTGTGGCAATCTGGTGTAGGTGTATCTTTTACCTTGATAAGTGAATGCAAACCAAAATCTACTCTCCTTATGTAGTGGTATGGAGAAAAAGGCATTGCTTATATCTATGACAGAAAAATATCTGTGCTGAAGTAATAAATCATTAAGTAATGTATAGGGGTCAGGGACCACTGGTGCTCTTGGGATCACAGCCGAATTAACTGCTTGTAAATCCTGAACCAACCTCCATGACCCATCCGGTTTCTTTACAGGAAACAACGGAGTATTGCAGGACAAATCTGGGCATTCAACAAGAATTCCTACCTGTTTTAGCTGCTCAATGACTGGCTTAATTCCTTCCTCTGCTTGTTTACTTAGCGGGTATTGGTGCTTACGAGGTCTAAAACCTGACTTTGGAGTTATACAAACTTCACCTGCTGTTTTCATCAGTCCTACATCCCCTTTACCTTTTGACCATAAATCTACAGGTAAGGCACTTAACGCACTATTTTCCTCTTGAGTTAGGAGGATTTGTCATGCCATTTCTGTTTTGTCATTCCTGAGGTGCACACTTGGTTGTGCCCAAGTCACCCAATTTAATCTTTGTACCTGGACCTGTTGATCCTTCAAATGACTTTCGGACATTGTGTCCCAATTTGTTACCTTTTTCGCCAAATCTACCCAATGTGTCCCCACCGCTTTAGTAATTGAAATATGTGGGCTATAATCTGAGCGATATAAAGAACTCATTTCCTTGGTCAAAGTACAGGTCACTACTGTATTACCTTGCTTATCCCAAAACATATTCAAAATTATCCTTGCACATTTGTGCCTAAAGAATTCTTTTTCAAATTCTTTATCTGGACCAGGGGCCCGTCTGTAGTACATAGTACAATGTAAGTGCGCCGCAACCTGCGGTGACCCGCTCCTAGATTTACTTAAAGCTAGGTTGATCAAATCTGTATCAACCCTCCCCGGCCCGTCTGAAATCAAGTCCTGGCTATACCAGTAAAACAAGTCTTGTACTCCTTGTACCACCAAGCCATCCGCTAACCTTTTCGCCTCAATGCCTTTAGGTGTGGGAATTGCCGCTATTCCAAACAAATGCATCAAATCTCTTCCCAGCAAATTAACTGGACAAACTTTCGATATAATTACCCTACAACTAACAGTTTGGTTTGTTTGCGGATCTGTGAATAATAGAGGATGAGACAGTGGTTCCTTATAGATTTTCCCGTTTGCCGCTTTCACAAGGACAAACTCATCTGTTTCGCAGTTCAGGGGTAGAACTGCTGAACCCAAAAGTGTACGCGATGCACCTGAATCACATAAAAACTCCACTTTCTGTCCCTCAACCAAAAACTCTATCATGGGTTTTTGATCCAGATGCATAGCAATACCCAAATGTGCCAGGTTTATGACTTCACAGTCACGATCCCGCCCTTCCTTAATTTCCTGGGTGTCCTGACATTCATCGCAGAGAGTGTCTGCCTCATCATCATCACAATCATTCTCGCTTTCTTCTTCTCTACAATAATCACAATAATGAATTTGGCACCTTCCTTTACTATCATATAGTCATGCGGAGCCCTTGTTCGTAAGCTGTGGGGGATGTTGCCACTCTTCACAGTCAGCAGCAAAGTGCCCACGTCTACCGCATTTAAAACATTCTCCACGTTTTAACCTCCCCTCATATTCCTCTGAATGTCCACCCTGTTTATACGACGTGTCCCATTTCGGGCCCCCACGTTTTTGTACGCCACCACGGCGCCCTTGCCCCCTTTGGTCCTGTACCAAAAATATACCACCATCATCCCCTACTGCTAACACTTGTACTTTCTTTTTTAAATTGAAATGTCGCTCAGCATGCTGTGCATATTCAAACAAAGGTTGCAGTCTACATGTTCTGTGATCAACCATATGCTTAGTTATAAAACTATTTATCGGAGCCTTACAACCTTTAAGAAAAGCATTTTTCAATTGCTGTTCGTACGGACTATCAGTAGTCTGATCCTGCGGAATCATCATTCCACAATGGTTATTGAACACTTCTGTCAATCTTACAATATAGTGATCTACAGATTCATCATCATTTTGGATGCACTGATTTATTACTGTCCAATCTGCTCTTGGACGCCACTTATCAGAAATTCTCTTCAACAGATCAGTGACTCGCGTGTCTAACACCCCAGAATTATGCTTTAATGTAGTGCCATCATCTGCCTTACATGTCCAAGTACCACAAACTAAGTGCCAATCTGGACCCAGGATTTGTCGCACTACTTGTTCTACTTCTAAACCATTTAGATGATAACTTAAACGCATATCAACTATGTCCTCTGAAAACTTTTGAAAGTTAGCCTTGGGATGAGGAATACCATCCGTAGCTCGTTTTATACCCTCTCTAGCCCAGGGACGATAAACTAAAATAGTTGGCGCTTGTCCAACATCCCACCCTGCTTGTGGGTTTGCAACTTGTATTAAGGGAAGGGCTTCTGAGTGGTCAGAAAGTTTAACAGCCCAACGTCCTTGCCCTGCTGGTCCCGACCTTAACTGCATAGGTTGGTCTACCTGCTGCAAAGCAACCTTGGGTACTACGGGAATTTGCGGGTAAATTGGAGGGGTCACAATGTTTCCTTGTGCAGCCAATAACGCACCCTGCTGTACAGATCCCACATCTTCAGACTGATATTGAGGAGGTTCCGCCGGTACAGCAGCACCAATTTCCCCATACGGTGGGGCAGCTGCCTGCCTTTGTACCACAGAAACTGTATGCTCATCCTCCTTATCTAAAAATAAAGCTACTTTTCCACTTGACACCAGTGATCCCTTTTGATTTATTTTTTCTTTTTCCTGGCACTGTTTTTCTTTTATACCTCGTTTATTTGCCTCTTTTAACCATTTTTGTGCTTGGGGAAATCCCAATTGTCTTTGTTTTTTAGTTCTAATTCCCACATCTCTTTTCAAATCCCTAACCAATTTTGCACAAGCATTCTTATTCAGTGTACCATCAAAATCATATCTCGACTTCCACTTTTTCAAAAATTTTACATTATTTTTGTTTAAACCTTTCATATACTTAGCATCAACATTTAAACAGGCATCACTCTCACACTTGCAGCAACTCGAACCCATGTTTCCCCTAGATTTCTTATTTTACCCCCACCTTTTTTTCAGGTATTTAGGACTGTATCAAAATTATTTTACAGGGCTTATTATAAAATGGGACTATCTTAACGGGTGACCCTAACAAAATAATCTTAACAAGTAATCCTACCCATCCTTAACTAAAAATAAAACCTTGTCGACAAGATTAAATTAAATTAAAAGAAATTTATTTTTCATCCTACCTGAACCAGATGAGACTCCGTTTCCCCTTTTCGTTCAGAAACCGTCCCTCAGATAGGGATCAGAGAGCGGCCGGCCTCTTTTCAACGACAAATCAGTCGGAGGGCTTTCAGTCGAGGGAATCTTAAGATGAGAAACCCTCACCTGCCCAGGTTTTTCGGTCTCTCTGTCGGTCTGATCCGTATCTTCGTAGAGGTTTCCGGTCCGAAGGACCAAAATGTCAGAAGAAAAAATTCAAAAGAGTCGCATCTGCCTCAGGCGATGAATTTTCCTTTATTAGCAGCTAACCAGATTACACAGCATGTTGGCCAAGATGTCCGGTCTGGACTGATCTGATCTCCTCTGATTTGATCAACTTGTTTACTGACATCAACTTTTATACTGCAAGCAAAACAACTTTTTGTTACATTTCTGACCATTGACAGTTGGCTATGAAAAACATATAGGAAAAACATGTTTATCACAAATTACCTCAAACCCACAGCTAGTACAGAATATTCAAGAAGTACAAAATGTTCAATTCAACAACGGTAGCTCAAAATTTCCAGGACACACAGCCTGCCCTAGTAAATTAACTCTTACTCGGCCGTGCATCCTTATCCCAGGCTTCACTGAGCTATAACCAAATCTCTTTATTCTGAAATGCAGAAAACAGATATCATTCAGGTTCATAAGCAATGCTGCATTTTGTTCACAGATGAGGCCCATCTTTGATAGGCATATCCCAACAAATAACATGTTCACTTTGCAAGAACAGGAAAAAGACAAATAACAGTATGTTTTTAAAACTTTTTCTCTTAACAAAAGGTCAGGTTACAACAGACACGGGTAAATTACAGACCCATAAGCCTAAGCACCCTCATTTGTTGGGCTATGGACAGAGCCCTATGGAACTAATTAACAGGGATATTGATTAACTGCAAACTCTCAACTCAACCCCAGTTTGGATATGTCAAGTGCAGGTCCTTCCTACTTAACGTGGTTAGCGTCTTTCAAAAAATTACTAAAAATATGGAAAAGGGCAAACCAGTGCACACTACTTATCTGGACCTCGCAAAGGCATCTGACATGATCTTACACTCAGGTGTCATATATAAATTCTCCCAGCTAAATTTTAACCCTGATGTAATGTGTTGCATAACAAATAGGCTCAAAAGCAGAACACACGAAGTAAGTGTGGGTGTCTTAACCTTCTCCAAAAGGCCTGTCACTACTAGACTGCTGTAGGGTTCAGTCCTTGGGCCACTTCTCTTTGGCATTTATTTCTCAGAGGTCACAGCTAAGGTTAAGGGATTGTGGTTGACCAATAACTGTGTGCCATCCTAAACTCTCAGGAAGATACCATCACCCTTTGGGCCTATCCCACATAAATAGATGGTGCCAAAACCATGGACTAAATCTAAATGCCAATAAATGTATAATCATAATCTTTGACAAGCGTGATTGCTTTTGCAATTATGACACTGACAATACTCCTCTAAAAACTGATCCCATAATGATCTGGGAACCTATGTTGAGAATGAACTGTCCTTGGATCGCCACATATCCTATATGAAAGTAGTTTTACATTGCACAGTTTATATCAAAGGGTATGGTATCCAGATCCTCTGTACTTATTAGGCTGATCATTGAGTACAATGCTGCTTTCCTTATGTACCTGTCCAAACACTCGTTACAGCTGGAACAACCACAATGCCTTCTCATAAAATAAATAAATAAATTAAAAATCAAGGGCCTAAATCATAAACAACTACAAAGACTGTCTCAAAAACTTGTCTCTTCTCAATATCATACAGGCTACAAAGAGGTAACCTCTGCCTTGAGTATACAGCCTCAACAGACCCTGTTCTGTCAGACCTATTACACATTCAGAAGTCCGGTGGTATCAGAAACATCTGCTCAAGGGAGCTCTATCTCTTTTGCAAGATTAACAGATTGCGTTGGAAGGAGAGGCATGTATCACAGAGAATACTACTTCTATGAAACAGTCTTCCCCTCCATATGAAGCAGAGCACTTCTCTTACTCTATTCAAAGATAACTTTGATGAATAGATAGGTAGTCACAAACTCACCCCCGGTTTAACACCAACAGCCTTTATGGATAGGGGAACAGGAGTGGCCTTAGATCACCTGGTGCCCTAGGCAAAAGGGCTCCATGGTGCCCCCACCACACCACCCAGTGCCCCCATCCTGGCCTACCTGCACCAAATACATACTGGAAAAGCACCCCTACTAGAGTGGCACCCTAGGCGGCCACCTAGTTGGCCTATGCCTAAGGCCGGCTATGTAGGGGAAACATGTAAGCACTCAACATATACTTTTATGGTCTGTCTTAGGAGATTCATTCTGCAAAATAATTAACATAGAAACACAGGGCTAAGCTGCTTGAGATCCTTGCAGATCAACAGCCTTGTAGGTACCCATAAATCTATTTGGGTAGCAATGCCAAACTAACATACCCTCCACACACACAACCTCTAGAAACTTTCTACTATACCCCATCCTAATAAACACCCATGCTACACAGGGAGACAACTGGGTTGGATTGGATTGCATGGCTAGGCTTATAAAGGCCCTGGTGGTTGTTAGCCTAGCATGTAGCTATGAACCTAAACTTAAAAAAAAAAAAACATGTAAATGCTCACAGAATCCCCATTCACATGACAAAGTTCCAGAATTAGTGACATTTTAACTACAACAGACAGACACATATTTATAGAAGAGTTCGGATACAAGCACTTCTGCACCCACAGAACATACATAAAATACTATATCTTCTTTCAGTTTAATTTTCCAGTATTTTGACGTTTCTAATATGATTGGAATGGACCCCATTCCTATGCCAGGATACGATTACAGCTCATGACATTAGTAATGTTTCGTCTTTCATGTTAGCCAAGAGTGCCCTTCTCAGCACCCACAATGTACCCATAATTGCCTCCTGTAATTCATATGGGGTTACACATATCGGTAGTAAATCTAAGTACAACTCCAAATTCTTTTTTATTAGACCTGTTGCTCCTACTGCTATTGGTACTTTCTGGGCATCTTCCTTTTACATTGCTCTCGCTTCTGCTTGCAGATCCTGACATTTTATGATTTTCTCTATCTCTACACAAAACACTGTAATCACTGGGTATAGCAATTTTGTTTTTTGAACTGTTGTTAATGAGTGAACCCATGTGATATACACTTCATCATTCTCTATAAAGCTTTATGGTTCACATTTCCAATGCTTCTCAGATACTTCTATATTGCAGTATTTGCACCATCCCCAATGTAACAATTTTGTTACATTATTATGCCTTTAAGTATATATGCCCTCTATCACGAGTGTATCACACCCAACAAAAAGATGTATGACTGTATCTATTTTTTTAACAGAATCTACAGAACCTGCATTTGTCTGTTCTCTCCCTTTTTGAATGGATATTGTAAGCCAACATGTATGTAGTTCACTACCCTGGACCACCATTATTAGCTTTTCATTTATTTTACATTTGTTTACCGGGAAAGTCAGACTGGATACAGGTCCATTTTTAGCAGAGGCCCGGGGAGAAAGGCTCCAGTACAGTACAATATAAAGGATACAATACGGTAAGATAAGAAGAAAGCATCACATCACACAGGAAATAATAGAATTGAACATACATAGCAGAACTTAATTGTTAAAATATCAAAAGGTGAGCCAATACCATTTAGGATATACATTTGTGAATATCTGAGAGAATTTTTTTTTTCCTTGAGAGCACAGCATTATGGGGGATTTATTATTGGGTGTAATAGCAGAGAAGGAGAGGTAGAGAGACACTATTTTGTGGTTTAAATTTACCTCTAAATCCTATGCATGGTTAATCATTTACAAAATGTTCCATTTCTCAACAACCAATATTCTGTCTTTGTAAAGTAATTTTAACATTTCTAAATCTAAAAAAAAAAATCAGATTTCAGTAAGAAAGGTTTCAATACAAGTTTCTGAAAAAATGTAACAGAAGGTTTTCTTTCCTGATTTCATTGTACCATGTTTCAATGATACAAGAATTGATTATAACAGCAACATGAGTGCAGGGGGCTGTACCCTATGTATGGACTTTTCCTCAAAGTACAGAAAATGCATGACTTTGATGTCAAAGCATGTCAACAACTGTCTGGTTGCAGGCCAAAGGACACTAACCGCGGGCATCTTCCTGGCAAAGTTGATAAGCAACGAAACTCCCATTTTACACTTAAACTTCAATTAAACTAAATCTAAAAATTCAAAAGGTGATTATGGTCAACTGCTCCAATACAAAACACAAGTCCCAAGAAAGATTTTTTTCCTTGATGGTGTACATACCTTTAGGAAAAATCTTTAAAGCTTTGCCACATGCATAGATACATAGAAAAGCACTTTGTCTAGACAAAGAAATTGGTATAAACAGAATAAGAAAGACCTGAAGCAAACAGATGAGGTAGGCAGAATGCAGACCAATATGCAAGGAGGAAATATTCCTTTGATCACACCTAACATCAAAACCTTTTCTCTACCATCTCAGCATAAAACAACTCCCTATCAAGAACAAGAATGCCAGAAACCATATTCTAAGAGTAGACTGCTTAGGGCAGGATGGAGGACCCTTACACTTCTGCTCCCATAGCAGATTCCACCAAAGAATAAAGGTCGGTGTCAGACCATACTCACTAACAGGAAAAAAAGAAACATAGATGGCCTGACCACCAAAATGACTCTCTCTCTCTCTGTTTAAAGCAAAACCCATTATATAATCAGAAAGAGTGAAATGGCATGAAACATTTCACTTGATTCTCATGGGTTAATTTCACCCAGTCTTTTGTGTTTCTAATACCATGATGGGAATGGACCCCCATACCAAAGTCAGTGGTTTGATTAAAGTTCATGAAATTAGTAATGTTTCAGTCTTTGATGTTAGCCAAAATTACTCTTTGCAGCAGCAGCCATGTGTCCAGATTAGATTCCGTCTGCAATTATGGTAGCACATCTAAGCATGACTTAAACTATTTTATTAGAACTTTTGCTAGTTCCTATTGGAACACTCCGAGTGCCTTTCTTCTACATTCACCTTGTTTCTCCCTGCAAATCATGTTATTTCATATCTTTGTGTCTCTGCATGTAAGACACTATAATCACTGTGTGTGGCAATTTCAATGATCAACACAATCAACACTTCTTGGCTTTTTTCCTGGACTACTTTATCTGGTTTCTCACATCTGTTTCTTTTTTTTTTTTAACTACTGGTAATGGTTGATCCCATGTGATACAAACTTCATCATTCTCTACAATGTTTGAGGTTCATGCTTCCAGGGCTTCTCATCTACTTCAATACTGCAGTGTTTGTACAATCCCCAATGCAACAGTCTTGCCACATTATTATGCCTTTCAGTATAAACAAGATGTATGACCATTTCCTCTTTTTTTTTTTTTTTAAGAAGCTGCAATTTCTATGTTTCTTCCACACGTACGCTGGGCTCTGTAAACTAATGTGTACATACTCTACTATTTATTTTATTTATTTATTTTACATTTGTTTACTGGGAAACTCCGACCGGATATATGTCCATTTTCAGCAGGGGTCCGGGGAGAAAAGCTCCAGTTTTAAAAGTACAGTTACATACGAACAATAGAGGCAGTTGGAAATACATGCAAAATACATTAATCAGTAAGGCGCAAACGTACATATACACTCCCTCTACTCTTCTTACATATCCAAAATTTGGAACTCCCTACCTCCTTCCATTACCCTGGAATCTTCTCTATCCAGATTTAAGAAATCTATCAAAAGCCATCTCAGCAACAAATGGTTATGTCTCTGCTCCACACCTGACTAACTAGAGTCCTGCTCCACTCCTGCTATCACTCTTTCCTCAAACACACAGTCTCCTGATATGACTGTTTAGTCTTATCAATACCATATTCAGATGCATGATGTGACTCTAGATAGGATATTTAATATACTTTACTGTTAGTACATATATTGATCATTGTATATGTCTTTGTAAGAAATTAATAATTTGCGCTCATCTATACTGTCTGGTTGAATATACTAGAAACAAGTAAAATATATTGTCTGTATGTCTTGCATATGTGTTTCTCTGGAGCTTTTCTCCCCGGGCCTCCACTGAAAATGGACATGTATCCAGTTGGACTATCCCGGTTAACAAATGTAAAATAAATAAATAAATAAATATAAAATACATTCATCAGTAAGGTGCAATTGTACAGACAACCAAGTTTGACTTCGCTAAGGTTACAATATTTAAGACATTCATATTAGGATTAGGTCCCTTAAGAGTACGGACTCTATCAGCATATGATTAGACAGGGTTTCCACAAACTGCAGGTAGTAGTTAGTCAGGGTTTTATCAGGGACAGTGCCATTGCGATTGGATGTGGTGTTTGAGGCTTTTTTGAACAGGGTTAGAGAGTGAGTATGGCAGGTAGTGAGTTCCAGGTTTTACCTACTGAGTTGGCAAATAGTAAGTCCCCTGCCACAATTTTGCTCTTACTATCCTGGTGACCACCATTATTCACCTTTGATATTTTGGTTTCAGTTCACCTCTCCTTAGCTCCTGCATCAAATCTTGATCAACATGAGGTTGTGGCAGGAGATCACTGCACTTGCCACAAATCTTTTGACTTTTCCACATTTCTTTCCATCTCATTTGACCATTTCTCTTGTATTCTTTCTTTTTTAGGCATATTCAGTTGTTGCCTGATTTTTGTGATGTTATCTCACACTTCTAGTGTTTTAAAACTTTCACTAAGGCTGGATCCAATGAGGTCAGCAGATATGTATGCAGTCCCATAACTTGTAATTATCTGAACTATAATCAATTTTGAGAAGGTCTACACCACCTTCAAAATAAGGAATACATAATTTTGGTGTACACTGATTTTTACAGTCAGTGAATAATGTCAGACATTAGAACTTCATATTTCTTATTACTACACAAAAATGGCACCGTGATGCAAGATCCAACATTCGCATGACTTTTTAAGTGAATTAGAGTACTATTAAAAAAGGGTACTTGCGTATTATCGCAACCAGATTTTTGCAATAATACCACTGGCTTCCCCGTGTGTGAATGTAACCAGAAATGTATGCAGAATCAAGCAGGCAATGTTATCTTTAAAAAAAAAAAAACACTTTTGTTGAGGTAGGAAGAGTGTAGTATTTGAAAAATGACTGTTTGTTTGCACCTATGCCATTTCCCGACATCATGTCAGTCATACTACGTTTCCAAGTCATGTTGTGTGTGCACACAACACAGAAGTATGTGAAATGGAGAAATTACTATGAATCTCAAAAACAGCGCAACCTCACTGAATGCAAACAGTTTTGAACAAACTACTGTGTTTCTTTGTGAGTTGTCCAAAAGCCGATCCTGAAAAGACAAAGTGACAGCAAAGATACTTTCTCCTTTCAAGTGATGACATTTTGTGGCCAGAGGCAAAGAGCCACATCTGCAGCATATTGCCTTCCCCAGAACTAGCAGCCCAAAAGGGGTGAAAAGCAATTGACAGTTCCCACATCATCCAAAAAGGGGGGAAACAGGACATCTATAGATGTGATTTATTTATCATTAAACACACATCATGGAGGATAACAGTTGGGGGGGGGGGGACTGCTGTTTCACAACCAACTTCCAGAGCTAGTCAGCCACTACATGCTGCTTGGGTCGTCTCAACTCTGACTTGCAGGACAGTGCAAAAAGACTTGCAAGTTATACTGTAAATTGTCCCAAATCATGACGTTAAGGACAAAGACTTGTTTGTCCATAATGTCAGGAATTATCAGAGATTTTGAAGCTGATTGTGAGAGAAACGCACAAATCTGGTATGTATGACCATTCTTTGACGGCACTGGCTGACAAAGAACGTTCAGTGGGCAGCCTTGCCAAGAAGCGACTCGCTTCTAGTAAAGAGCACGAAGAAACAGTATGTTTTGTAGTTTTCTTTTTTTTGTAGTTTTGTTAAAGAAAACATATTGTTTTCCATTTCAACCAGATAAACAGACATATTTACTGATCAGGAAGCAAGCCGTATTATCGCATTTGGTTGCGATAATACGCAAGTAACCTATAAAAGTCGCAGATTTGGGGCCTTTGTCCCCCCTCCCCATAATTTTAAGCTATGTCTAGAATTCTTCAGTAAAAAAGTTGGGAACATACCTCTCAACTGTCTCTGATTTTGATCCAAATTTTTGCTCTGCCCTCTTAATCTCTCCCACAACTGGTGACTGAAAAAAATGTTTTGAATTACACTTAATGACAGCCTTACTTTACCTCTGAAGTTACTCACATTCTCTTATTCTGTCACTGTCTGTACACCATAATCAGAGCAATGCACCACTACACCATCTGAGATGTTGGAAGTTAAAAGATTTTAAATGCATCCATCACTATTTCTGGATTTATCCCCGATTTTGCTGGAATTCGTCCATGGTAAATTCTAGAGTGCTAATTAAACTAGCAAAGAACATAGAGTAACAGTTTTCACTCGGACTAAACTAATATAAAGACGGAAAACATGAGCAATCAACAAAACTATCTGCACATTTGTGAAAATGTTCAGTTACACATCAGAAGCAAAACTCAAGAAGAGTTGACTGGTTTTAGTCCCCAACGATTTGCGAGAAAACCACAACTTTTACAAAGAGCACATAAAAAATAAAAAAAAAATATGATGCAAAAATCTGTGCAGTTGAGTATTCATGATGAACAAGCTAACCGAGCTTATATAAAAGTTGACCTAACAACCAGACGTGCATTATAACTAAACCATACACAAATGTTGCTATATTTTTGAAATATTATCTAGATTATATAGTTTACCATCAAATAAATACACCTGACCTTTTACTTTACAACAACCACGTTTTGTCGGTCTCTCCCGCGCACATGTTAAATAAAAGGAAGTGTAATGACGTAGACTCTAACAAGAGCGGAAGTATCATACTTCCGCTGTCTTCTTATGAGTTGGAGTGTGGAGATTGGAAGAATACAGTATAGAGTACTTATCGTGCAGTGGGTTTTGCAAAGTTGTTAACTGATGTGCAGTTGGCGTTTTGTTTCTTGACTTGCTGCTAAAACTTATAGGTATGTTCGGAGTTAACATCTCTACTAAACTACTGACGTGATATTTTTTAGCTGATATAATATGTATGGTGGAATATGTTTGAGTGATTAGGGAAGTAGACTTGGGACACGTCTTTTATTGGTAGTAGGATACTGTTGCAGTCATATAGGAGGGGAGTCGCTACGAGTTGCGATGCATAGATGCTTGTATTTATTTGCGGCGATTATGTTATTTGCTATATGTTTGGTTAGGGAAAATGGGAATAATAGCGGAGCAGTTTTGTATTTTATGTGCACTTGGTATGTTACGAGTGCAAATGTACGTACGTGCTGAGCAGAAATGCTAGGTATATGTCTCTGGTAATTCTACTATAGTGTGCATCATGCATTACAGCATTGACCATACTGTATGACAGGAATGCAAAATATAAGCTTTCTGGACTTTTTGTTAATTTACAGTCTAAATGCTGGTTAATTTATTTTCCTTTAGTTATTTTATTTGTTAGTTTCTGTTGGTTCTCTAGGTAAGTGTACTGGCCTGTTGACTCCTTTTCAGCTCCATCTTGGACTCCCATCGTGTTATAGTTTTGGAAATTAACCTTTTGAGGTGTTTGGCGTAACCCCCCCCCCTCTCCAAACATGTTTTTTCGGCAGAGTTTCTCATATTATGGGGTTGTCGCCCTAAGGAACGTTAAGTACCCTTTAAGGGTTATATGATCAAGGTTGAAAGCATGCTGTATTTTGTTCTGGAAGAAATACATGGTTACCAGGAATTAATTGGGAGAAGAGTGTTAAGCCGTTTATCTCGTGTGGCAATGTAGGGGTGTGGTCTGCAGTGTGCTGGAGAGGAGAGTTATTCAGAGTAGCTTTTATTTTTGTAGTACAAAGTTTGCTTATTTACTTTGAAGTTTAATGAGGGTATGTGTCACATTACTTGCTGTTTCTTTCTCTCTTGATGGTGCGAGTGCCAATACGTATGTGCCGCAGAATCTAGGCTTTCATATTTCGGGCACCGCTGTACGCAATACTTATGGAGAATCTGGTCCTGCATAAACATTGTTTACAGGATGCCATCAGTATGTATGAGGAGAAAGTAGTAGTCTTTGGTGACTGTGGAAGGTGCAGATTTGCAGGGGTATTTAATTTCCCAAAGGGTGGTATTATACATTTCTTTGCATTTAGTCTGAGGACATGGCTCTGGCGCCAATGATTAGTCTGTCATTTCTTCCTGTAGGATATCAACATCATAAGGAGTCCGTGATTGCCTTCTAGTTGCAGGCATCCACAGACATGGTCAGCCAAAGGCCATCTACATTCAATATGATATTGAGACCAGAGCATCAGTGGGACCAGACGGTGTCCCGGGCTGTGTCCTACATGAACTCCAAGAAGAGCTAAACCCAAACATAAAATTACTGTTCAATCTCAGCCTTACTACAGGATATGTGCCCAAAGAGTGGCGTACAGCAACAGTGGTCCCTCTCCATAAAGGTGGTGTCTCAATGGATCCTGGAAACTATCGCCCCATAAGCCTGACTAGCTTGGTCTGTAAAGCTATGGAAAGGATTATCATGGACCTCATAAATAAAGATATTGGGGACCTACAGACACTGGATCCTACCCAGTTCAGCTTTAAGGGCAGATCCTGTCTCCTAAACCTGGTTGATTTCTTTGAAACAGTCACCAAGGCCATTGACGAGGGGAAGGTGGTCCACACAGCCTACCTGGACCTCGCAAAAGCCTTCAATACAATACCCTACTCGGGCATTATAGATAAGATCACCAGCTTAAATCTAAACCCCCTATGTCACTAGATGGATTGCAAACTGGCTCAAGGACAGAACCCACATGGTTAGAATTGCTGGAGCCATGTCAGACTCCAAACCAGTTACAAGTGGTGTCCCACAAGGCTCAGTCCTGGGACCTCTCTTGTTCGGTATAGATTTCTCGGAGGTACAGGCCAACACGGAAGGACTGTGGCTGACCAAGTTCGCAGATGACTGCAAACTGGGCGCCATAATCGACTCTCCAGCCGACACAAGCATCCTCCAAACGGGCCTCATAGAAACAGACAACTGGTGCCAGAGCCATGGCCTCAAGCTAAATGCCAAAAAGTGTATAGTCATCCCCTTTGGCAAAAACAAAGTGCCCACAAATTACCACATAGGTGGTAATCCATTAAGTACAGAAGAAGTAATTGGGGACCTGGGGACCCAAGTTGATGGCAATCTCTCATTTGCCAACCACGTGGCCAAAGTGGTTAGAAAAACATTTTATATAGCCCACCTAATCATGAAAGGATTCGCATCTAGATCAGGGGAGGTCATCGTGCCTCTTTACTCATCCCTCATCAGGCCCATAATTGAGTACAATGCCCCTTTTGGGATGTACCTTACCAGACACCTGCAGAAACTGGAAAGACCCCAAAAGTACCTCACCAAGAGGATCAAAGGGCTCAAACAGATGCCATATGCTGCCCGGTTAAAGAAACTCCAGCTCTACTCAGTGGCATACCGCCTGTTCAGAGGCGATCTGTGCCTGACGTATAAAGCCATGTCCAACCCGGAATTAATGGATATGCTGCACCTCAGAAAATCCAAATCCCATCGAGCTACGCGCTCGAGACACTTGAACCTCAGCACTGAAATAAATAGGACATGCTGGAGGGACAAATTCATATCTTGATGAGTGGATGGGAGATCGTAGGTTTACCCCGGGTATCACTTCTGTGTCACTGTTAGACAGAGGCACAGTATACTAACCTTGAAAAAGGGCATAGCAAAATAAATTTAAAATGGGTGGCGAAAGCCAAACACATTCTGGCTAGGCTTATAAATGCCCTAGGGCAGATAGCCTAGTATGAACCTATGAGAACTGTATCCTAAATAGGAGGGGGCCCAGCACTGAGCCCTGCAGTACTCCACTGGTGACTCCTCTCTTGTTTGGATGTGGAGTCTCCCACTGTAATATTTCTTATATACGATTCATTTGGCTATCCATCTGGTAACATTGAGGTTTATGTCCAATTTTGAGTTTAGCTATAATACCTGAGTTTTAGGGCATTGTGTTTGTCTACTGTGGCCTGGCCAAGGCATTTATTTGCATTGTCTTGCCCTCATCCATGGCCTTAGCGACCTTTTCAAAGAGCAGTACCTGCTTTTGAAGAAGCCTAACTGGGTTGAGATTTCCTATGTTGTTAATCAGGCCCAAGGTTATGCTTTTCATAGCCTTTCATGTAAAGCTAGTCAGACTTATGGGACTGTAGTTTCGTAGGTTCATTGGTCCTTCTCTTGTGCAGAGTGATAACTTGTCCTTCACTATACTGGGACAAAGCCTGTTTGGAGACTGTGGTTTAAATAGAGATCTAAGTGGTTTAGATAGAGATCTAAGTGGCTCCTCTAGGTCATGATTCATTTTATTTAATAGGCACCCTGGTATTCAGTCAGGGCCCATTGATGCCATGTCTGTAGCATTAGAGAGCCAACTCGGTGCACTGAGCGTTTCCCTCATTATTTTGGGCACGACTAAAATGCCGTGGTTGACCTTTGCTTGGGAAGTCTTGAGGACTTGACTACTTCTCTAATTTGACAGGAATTTCTTTCTTCCTTTTGTTGTATAGTCTATTTATGCCATTCTGTCCACCAGGGTGACTTGTTCTGGCTAAACACTGGATTTAATGTGGTCCTATCTCACCACATTCTGAACTGACTGGTTCGGAGCTGAGAATCGGCTCCGACTCGGCCGCTATTTACTAGCTCGAAGTCTCTGGCTGGGCTAGCCCTAGTATCCCAAGATGCACCACGCCCAAAAACCCAGATCTCGTTTGCCGCTCGTAGTGTACAGACGTGGTCTCAAGCTTGGCTGTGGCCAAGTACCTTATTTAAACTTTTTTTTTTTAGCTTATTTTTTTAAACTTTCTGTCAAAAGCTGTTCTTGCAGCTACGTTGAGTGTATCCTAAGTTTTGTGACTAGTTCAGTTAATTTTTTTAGTTTTTGTGGATTCCTTGTGTTTGGCGGGCTAGACCTGTTTAATTTAGAGGGCCTTAGCCTCTCCGGTATCTGTTGCGTCTGTAGGGGCGTTTAAGTTAGAGCCCCTTACTTCAACTAGCTTAGTTTAAGTTTTTTTGTGGCATCCTTGTGTTTGACGGGCTAGGCCCGTTTAAGTTAGAGGGCCTTAGCCCTCTCCTGTGTCTGTTAACTCTGTTGGGACTTTTAAGTTAAGAGTCCCTTCCTCCTGCCTTCCTTCTCTTGTGTGTGGTTTTATTGTGAATTACTATATCAGGCAAAGATCAGAAGGAGCATAAGCCTTCTGGTTTTAAAAAGTGCACCAAATGTTCTTATAAGATGTCTTTAACAAATAGCCATGCCATCTGTGTGTATTGTTTGGGCGCCATTCATTTGCAAGAATCTTTTAGTGTTTGTCACTCCTTTGTCACTCCTTTAGTTCTAGAGTCTTGCAAGAGAGGAAAAATAAATTTATTCTCAGGGGCCTTGTCAAACCTGCCTTTGAAGAAGCTTTGGAGTCTGCCTTCCCTAGTGGGAAATCTAAATCTAAACCAAAAAAGAGATCTCTGGCTCAGTCTAGTTCCTCAGAGCCATCGGAGAAGATATTGAAGACAACTCCACCTTCCTCGGCTCCGTTGTTATCGGCACTGCAGGAGGTTTCTGTGACACTGGAGCCAGCTTCGGCTCCCATTCTGTTGGAGCTGATTCGGAGCCCTTCTGCTAGTCTAAACCTGGATTCTCTGGGTAAGATATCTCTACCACCTTCTGTGTTCTCCAAGTCTTCCAGGTTATCGGATTCGGATGTGGATAAAGTGGTGCAGAGGCTCCTTCAGGCGCCAGTGTTAGCCAGGTTATTTTCCGCTCCAGCCCAGTCGGCTCCGGAGCCTTCCCTCTTGTCTGTTCCGATTATTCCTCCTCCGGGCACGTCTGTGTCATCTGGGTCTGTGTTCTGCATTGAGTGAGGTTCTGGGGTTGCCGCAGATACCCTGGTTAGGCCTTTTGGCTGCAAGCTCAGCTCCAACCTTTTCGACTCCATCTTCTGGTTGTAGCACCCGGGTTTCCTCAGTTGTACTCGAGGGGGTACATCGGGGCTTCATCACTCAGCTCCCAAGTCTCCCTCTTGGTGCCTCGGCTAAGGGAACCCCGACTCCGATTGTGGTTTCGGAGACTGGTCAGTCCTCTGATTCCGGTGGACCTGCATTCGAGGCCATAAGGAGCGCACTGGCCAGGTCTTCAGTGACTTCACTTGAATCAGCTACTGCTTCCTTTGACACTGGGGCTGGAGCCTCTGACGCCAGCGGGGCTCGAAGGCCCGAGGATACTTCCATACATGCCCCCCAGCTTTCTGAGGGTCCTTCAGATTCGTCGCCTGAGGAGCCTCCCAGAAAGAAGTCCTGCAACAGGAAGCACGTAGACTCCCCTGAGTCCATCACTTCTGATACCGACCTCTGACGCAGAGGGGTCCCCCAAGTTATCCTCTGATATTCTGGAGATTTTAAGGCAGAGAGGCGACTGGCCTTCCAAATCCCCATCTGAGGACGAGTCGGTCCTCCTCAAAGCCTTCAGAGCCCGACCTTCCGCCTCCTGGGTGTCTCCGCCCTTCGAATTGTTAGACCTTATTTATCGAAGGGTTTGGGAACACCCTGACTCCGTGGAACCGGTGCCCAGCCGCCAAAACAAGTTTCTGTCTGCACCCCTGGAGTTAGAGTTCCTAACTAAAGAGTTCCTGTAGATGCCACTCAGCAAGAAGTTGCAGAAGCTTCTGCTTCCGTTCATCCTCCTAACAAGGAGTCCAGGAGTATGGATCGGTATGGGAAGCGTACCTTGTCTTCAGTGACCTTTACTTTGCGGTCGGTGAACTATCTTTGCCACTTTACTAGGCTTCAAAGAGATCTCCTTAAGGAATTGGGAGATACCCTGTCGGGTAACTAGCCTGAGGCGGTGAATCAGACTGTCAACGCCCAGTTGTCTACCCTTTCCTCTATTGTCAATTCGTCCATGAGGCTCTTATCCTATGCAGCCGAAGGAGCGGGTAGGGCAGCTAGCTCAGGCGTAGCCCTCGGGAGGCAAGCCTGGATGCGCCTGTGTCACTTCGCGGAAGCCTTCAAGTCTTCCTTCACTGACTCCCCCTTCGATGGGTCTTCCCTCTTTGGACTCAAAGTGAAAGACACTCTCGCCAGATGTGAGCAGAAGGGTAAGATTTTTGTCTGCGGTAGGGGCCCGTTTCTTGCTTCCCTCTAGGCCTTATCCCAAGGCACGGAGGGGAGGCAAGATGTGGTTCAGGAAGTCTTTCCCCATCGAGCATGGTGACCCCCCCCCTTTCAGGGGTAGGGGAGGGGCAGAATTACTCTGGAAGGTGCCACCCTAGAGGTGGAGGAGGCACCCCGCAACTCAGGAGACCGTGAATCGTTTCGTGGATGATCCTACCAGCGTCCCTGAGGGATTGCCTGACTGTGCTACTCTGGAGCCAGTCGGGGGGGCTGTTTTTCGAGGCATCCTCTAGCCTGGGAAAGTATCATTCAGGATCAATGGGCGCTCCGAATAATTACCGGAGGTTACACCATTCCCTTTCTTACACCCCCTCCCATATCTAGAAAAATCCCAGACGTTCCACCCAGTCAAAGAGATCAAGCAGCGCTAGAGGTTTCAAAGCTTCTGGAAAAAGGAGTCCTCCAACTAGTCCCCTCAGACTAGATCGGATCAGGGACTTACTCAAGATTATTTTTGGTGCTAAAAAGGACAGGGGACCTGAGGCCCATTCTGGACCTCAGCCGTTTAAACAGATTTTTACTGAAGTCCAAGTTCCGAATGGTCACTCTTCAGTCCTTTTTCCCTTTATTGGAAAAAGTAGTATGGGTGTGCTCCATAGATCTCAAGGATGCTTATTACCACATCAAGATAAACAAGGCATCCAGGAGTCACCTACGCTTCCGGTTGGGAGCCAGTCACTACCAGTTTCGTGCTCTGCCTTTTGGTCTCACCACCACCCCCAGGGTGGTTACCAAATGCTTAGCAGTGGTGACAGCCCACTTGAGATATCAAGGATTCCAGGTTTTTCCTTACCTGGACAACTGGCTTCTCACCACCCCCCTCCAGGCATCTACTCGTTCGAGCCACGAAGGCTACCATCACATTGGGCCAATACCTAGGGATTACCTCCAACTGGGAAAATCTGTGTTGCGGCCATCCCAGCGTGTTGCATTTATCGGCACAGAGCTAGACTCCGCCCAAATGAGAGCCTTTCTTCCAACAGAAAGAATCAAAGTGCTGCAGGCTCAGGTGTTAGCCTTACTACCCCTTGAGAAAGTCCAAGTCAGACTTGCTCTTCAACTATTGAGGTCCATGGCAGCTACCATCATGCTAGTACCACTAGCCATGCTGCATATGCGGATCTTCCAGTGGCTGGTCTCGGTCCAGTGGTCCTTTCAGGAGTTTCCTCTGTCTTATCCCATTCTCATCACGGAACAATGCCGACAAGACCTACATTGGTGGCTTCAGTCATCCAATCTAGACATAGACTACTAACCCCCCTGTCTCCTACCGCCACGGTGACCACCGACGCTTCCCAGATAGGTTGGGGTTGCCATTATCTGGGCATAATGGTCCAAGGCACATGGCAAGATCACGAGGTACACTTGCACATCAGTGTCCTGGAAATGAGAGCAGTGCTTCTAGCGTTGCAAGCACTTCAGAGTTCTCTTCCCAAGGGGACGATTGCTATTCTTTCCGACAGCATGTCAGTTGTCTGGTACCTAAACAAGCAGGGTGGAACCATGTCCTATCCCCTTTGCAGAGAGGCCATGAGAGTGTGGAACTGGGCGGTGTCTTCCCAACGCTTTCTAGTGGCAACGCACATTCCGTGTGATAGCAGACAGGCTAAGCAGAGCTATTCTGATGCCTCACGAGTGGTCCTTGAACAACCGAGTTGCAACTCGGATCTTCTCCAGGTGGGGTCAACCTTGCTGCGATCTGTTTGCCAGCCCCCTCAATGCCAAGTGCAGCAGGTACTTCACTCTGATTCCCCCCCCCCCCCGGGGGAGTCACCCAGAGACGCCCCAGCCCACGATTGGCCCCCAGGTCTGCTCTATGCCTTCCCTCTGTTCCCTCTATTATCAAGAGTGATTCAGAAGGCAGCTTCCTTGGGAAGCAAGATGATTCTTATCGCACCATACTGGCCTCGTCAAGTTTGGTTCCCCTTTCTTCAGAAGTATACAGTGGATGACATCTGTGCTGCGGCCACCTGGTTCTCTCTGCACACCTTTTTTTCTCATTACAAGCTTGATTTGGTGTCTGGAGACCGGGCTTCCTTTGGTTCCACGGTGCTCAGGAGTATTGTCAGTGAGCCTCCCAGAATGTAGATGCTAGGGACGCTGTCCTGTCAGTTAAGAATGTGGCGAGATAGGACCACATTGCATCAGTTATGTACTCAATATAACGTCAGATGTATGTGGTCCATCTCTCCTACATTCTTACATACCTGCCCACCGTCCCCCGACCTGCTGGACTTGGAGATTATGTTCTTAGACCCTTCTGAGGAGGTTTTTTCTCTCTTCCTCCTTGTGTTATTTCTAGGAGGTTGTGTATGTCACTCTGTTATATTGTTGGCAAACGAGATCTGGGGGTTTGGGCGTGGCGCATCTTGGGATACTAGGGCTAGCCCAGCCAATCAGAGACTTCGAGCTAGTAAATAGCGGCAGAGTCGGAGCCGATTCTCTGCTCCGAGCCAGTCCGTTGAGAATGTAGGCTAGATGGACCACATACATCTGACGTTATGGTGAGTACATAACTAATTGTTTAGTTTGATCAGATACTGCCTTTTCTGTGCATTTAAGTGGTAGCACAGGGCATCCACTTATTTCTGCTTTAGGCTTTTGATTTTTCAGGGGTGCGAGAGTATTTTTATAGAAGGTAATTTTGCCTTAGAAAAGTTCTTTAGGGTTTGAGAGTTCTGCCGTTGCATTTATTTTAAAGGAGACTGATTTATGATCTGATGAAGACAGTATATGGGGGGGGGTGCAGCACTCCCCCATGTGTGAGTACTATGTTAAGTATGTTTGAGCCTCTAGAGAGAGTGCTGACTAGCTATTCCAGAGCATTTGCATTGACAAAGTCCAGGAATCTCTGAGCCTGCATGTTAGTGGTCGTGTATGTTTCCCAACTTATGGAGCAGGTAGTTAAAATCACTCCTGAGTAGTGTGTTGGCTTGAATGTTAAGTATTTCTAGTAACTTAAGGTATGTGGTGTGTTTTTTATTGTTGGGGACCTCTTTTCAGCGAATGGCCTGAATGTGAGATTGACATTGTAGCCTTGCACCGCCATGGTGCTTTCTGCAGCCTTGAACCACATGTCTGTAACTGCACAGATGTCTGCATTCTACTGGGTGAGGAGAGCTTCCATTGAGTGCAGTTTGTTACGACTCCTAGCATTGAACAGAAGTACCCTCAGGTTTGTATTAGAAGAATTTGTTACATCGGTAGGTTTGTTGCTTTGGGACTGCCTAAAAGGGTACTATGGGTTGGCTAATGCCTTGGCCTTTATTCAAAAACCTATTGGCTGCAGGTGCAAACCATCTCTGGCAAAGCAGCATGGTCTGTGGATCACGTCATCCGAGGCTGACTGATACTGGCTCCCCTTGGAATGACATCAGTAGCTAGTCCAATTATCTCGCCAAGGCTTTTGACACCATCCCCCACTCTGGAATTATAAACTCATTGAAGTAGGTATAAATCCCTATGTCACAAGATGGGTTGCCAACTGGCACTGACAGAACCCACAGTGTGAAAGTAGCAGATTCTAAATCCTACTTTAAACTAGTGACAAGTGGAGTACCACACTGTTCAGTCCTGGGTCCTCTCCAGTTTGGTATTTACTTGTCTGAAGTACAGGCTAACACAGAAGGTCTTTGGCTAAGTTCGCAAATGACTAGAAACTAGGAGCCATAAATGAAACTCCTGACTATATGGACATCCTACAAAAGAGCCTCACTGAGACAGTTGCCTGATGTCAAAGCCATGGCCTCAAGCTCAATGCCAAAAAGTGCATTGTCTTCCCCTTTGGTAAAACTCTGTACCCATAAGCTACCACATAGGTGATAGTCTACTTAACACCAAAACTGTGATAAGAGACCTTGGGACACAGTTGGACAGTATGTACCTCACAAGACATATACAACAACTGGAAAGGCCGCAGAAATACCTCGGAGGATTACTGGCTTCAAACATCTGCCCTACGCAGACTGTCTCAAACTCCAGCTTTACTCCATCACATATCGCCTACTCAGAGGTGATCTCTGCCTAACATACAAAGCTGTGTCAAACCCAGAGCTGTTGGACATGCTCCACTTAAAGAAATTCCAATCCCTCCGAGTTGCGTGCTCTAGGGACCTAAACCTTGTCACCACAATAAACAGAACATGCTTGAGGGATAGCTTCCCGTCCCATAGACTTCCCATACTCTGAAACAAACTACCTCTCTATCAAACAAAGCTCCCCATTAGCACTCTTCAAGAAAAATCTTGATGATTGGATGGGGAAATGGGAAATTCACCCTGGGGATCACCTCTGTGCCTCTGCTCGACAGGGGCACAGGAAAATGATTTTCTTGGGTGGCGAAAGCCATGGTACCTTTTTGGCTAGGCTTGTATAGGCCCCTAGTACCAGTCGCCTAGTACCTACCTATGAACCTGCAATCATTTTCTGTTGGTTTGATGGTGATTTTCTTGGTGAGGGTAGAATGCTGCTCATTGCAAGGATCATATCAGCCTGAGACATGTATTCTGAGAGGTCCATCGTTTTTCTTTTCTTATAGTCCAGGCAGGTGCATCTCTGGTCATTCACACCCACGTGTACTAGGAGTCATATTGAGTGACCTGAGTGCCTGTGTTAACTGGCAAATCTTAGCCCCTGACAGGCAACTGACTGCAACCCTCTCATTTTTATCCATCCTGGTGAGGGGGTTTGACTGTTAGGTGTTTCACCTTGCAGGCTTGTTTGTGGAGACTCTGTTTATTTTTGTGTTAACTGGTTTGTATTGATTTGGTTTTGTTCATAGGTTCATACTAGGCTATCTGCCCTAGGGCATTTATAAGCCTAGCCAGAGTGTGTGTAGCTTTCACCACCCCTTAGGATGAGAATACTATACCCATTAGTTTGCTGTGCCTCTGTCCAGCAGTGACACAGAGTTGATTCCCGGGGTAAACCTACGATCTCCCATCCACTCGTCAAGATTTCTCTTGAACAGAGTCAGTGAGGGGCTCTGCCTCACATGGACTGGGATTCTGTTCCATAGTGTAGGGAGTCTCTGGGTGATGAATCTGTCCCTCCAGCACATCCTATTTATATCCGTGTTGAGGTTTAAGTCTCTTGCTCGTGGCTCTGGTGGATTTGGATTATTCGAGGTGGAGCATGTCCATTAATTCGGGTTGGACATGGCCTTGTATGTCAGGCACAGATCACCTCTGAGCAGACGGTATGCGACTGAATAGAGCTGGAGTTTCTTCAGTCGGGCAGTGTATGACATATGTTTGAGCCCCTTTATCCTTTTGGTGAGGAACTTTTGGGGTCTTTCCAACTGCTGCAGGTGTCGGGTAAGGTACATTCCGAATGGGGCGTTGTACTCAATCATTGGTCTGATAAGTGAAAAGTACAGGGGTACAATGACCTCTCCTGATCTGGATGTCAATCCCTTCATGATCAGGTGGGCAATGTAGAAGGTCTTCCTAACCACTTTGGCAATGTGAGTGTCAAAAGAGAGGTTACTGTCAACTTGGGTCCCCAGGTCCCTGTTAACTTCTTCGTGTTTAATGGATTACCACCTATGTGGTAATTAGGGGTTACCTTGTTTTTCCCAAAGGGTATGACTATACATTTTTTGGCATTTAGCTTAAGGCCATGGCTCTGGCACCAGTTATCCGTTTCTATGAGACATCTCTGGAGGATGTCTGTGTCTGATGGAGTGTCAATTATGGTGCCCAGTTTGCAGTCATCTGCAAATTTTGTCAGCCACAATCCCCCTATGTTTGCCTGCACTTCAGAAAAATAAATGCCGAACAAGAGGGGGCCCAGGACTGAGCCCTGTGGGACACCGCTTGTGACCGGCTTAGTCTGACATGGCACCAGCAACTCTAACCCTGTGGGTTCTGTCCTTGAGCCAGTTTGCAACCCATCTTGTGACATATGGGTTTACATCTAAGCTGGTGAGCTTTTCTATGATGCCCGAGTGGGGTATTGTGTCGAATGCTTTTGCTAGGTCAAGGTAGGCTGTGTGAACTGCCTTACCCTCATCAATGGCCTTAGTGACTGTTTCGAAAAAGTCGACCAAGTTCAAGAGGCAGGATCTGCCCTCGACAAAGCCAGATTGGGTAGGATCCAGTGTCTGTAGGTCCCCAATGTCTTATAGAGTTCCATTATGATCCTCTCCATAGCTTTGCAGACAAGGCTCGTCAAGCTTATGGGGCGGTAATTTCCAGGGTCCGTAGAAGCACCGCCTTTGTGGAGTGGGACCACAGTTGCCGTACGCCATTCTTTGGGTATGTATCCTGTAGTAAGGCTAAGATTAAACAGCAGCCTTGTGTGGGTTTAGTTCCTCATTGAGTTCGTGTAGCACACAGCCAGGGACACCGTCCGGTCCCATTGATGCTGTGTTTTTTGCTTTAGAGAGAGCAGCTCTCACCTGGGCAGGGCATCTGAGATGTTTGGGAGGCTAGACTCTGGTGGGATAGATATTTCTCCTTTTGGGGGGGAGGGAGGGGAGAAATTTGCACTGAACCTGTCTGCCAGTATGTTGGCAATGTCTGTGGGTTCAGTGATTTTTTTTGTATCATTTTGGACTAATTCTGAGCATATCTGGGAGTTTCCACCCAGGTTTCTAACATAGCTAAAGAAGGCCTTATGATTGAGAGAAAAATCGCAAAAGACAAAGTTGGCCTTGGATGATTTTGAGTGATCGTAGTTTTTTTTGCTAGTATTGATCAGAGATGTTTGCAAGTGGTTTCCCAGGACAGCATACTGGAGGCCTGAGGTTTTGTTAAGTTACTTGTGAGTACCTCAGCTTGTCTGTCTGTGTCTCTTCGGCTTTTCCGAGTTAGGGGTCACCACAGCGGAACTCTAGTCCGCTAATGATTGGCAGTTGATTTTTACATGCCGAGTTGCCAGACCTGACGCACAGCCTTCAACAAAGGTACGCGCATTCACGCATGTCTCCACGCAGAAGATGCTCTAGCTGAGAATCGAACCGGACAGCATCTTACTGTGAGGCGACAACGCTACCGCAGCACCACCACCGCAAGTAAGAATGTAGTCAATTAAAAAAAAAAAAAAAAAAAAAAAACCTCTCCTGTTTCCATGGATATGAACGTTCCCACACTGTTACCAGCTTGGTGGATATAGGCACACTGAAGCAATGTATACATTGCCTCGTTTACTGACTACCAGTAGATTCTCAAACTGATAATGGTGTAGGAGAGGTGTAGTTACAGAATGTAGCTGGAGGCAAAGCTCTCCTATGAAAGCACTCCTAATTGTAATTGGGTTGTCAGTAGTACACATACTGTACCTCACATTGTTCAAAGCATACACGTAGACCCACATAAGCTGATGCCCTTAAGTGTAACCTTCCTAAACCCCAAAGACCTCGTAGACAAAGCACACTTAACCAATGCCCTCAGCAGGCCCCATATGCACTTTGAAAACACCTACATTAACACATACAGCCACATCTTATGGTGCTTCTACTTCTAAGCCATTATGGCAAGCCACCACACAATCCAACATTCTGGTCATTGGAGAGACTATATTGTGAGATGCACTGATGTCCCCTCTCACCAGGCTGAGTAAGTCACATTTACTTGCTTATAAGGGTCCAGGATCCACCACGTAACACACGTGTCAGAGGACAAGTACCTGTATGACTGAGTTGTCATCCATGTGGGTGTAAATGACCCGAGACCTTCTCGGAATGTGTACCCCTGGCTATTAGGTTAGCATTGAGCAGCATTTTACTTCTGCAGTGGTAATGCCACAATACAAACAGAAGATGATTGACTTTAATAAGGCTTAGTTTTTGATGTCATAATGAGGGGGTGCAGTATTTGTCAGCATGGAAGGAAATGGTCAACAGACTATGCTGCTTTGCTGGGAGGGGGTCTGGATTTCTTACCCTCTAGGATTTCAAATATTTGCTAAAACGCTGTCCTCCCCCCTTATTCCTTTTTAGGCAATGCCAAGCTGAAGAGTACTTACAACGTAGAAAATCCAAATAATTTACTGCTTAATGTTCTAACAAATGCCAATGCCTCTTTAGTCACAGAGACATTTTATTTTAAATGTTTTAACCGGGAAAGTCCGATTTTTTTAATGAGACAGTTTTCAGTGGAGGCCTGTGGAGAAACACACTCCAGACGCTTGTCTTTGTAATGTGGGAGGAAACTAACACCCAGAAGAAACCCACACAAATGCATGGAGGACATTCAAACTTCACACAGGCACCCCAGCAGAAAATCAAGAACCTCTTGCTGTCAGGCAACAACTCTACAGTTGTACCACTGCGGTATGCCTCTGAGAACATACAAGTAGTGCAAGGATGTAACACCTTCCTTGCATTTAGACCAGCTACTATACAGAGAGGGACAAAAGGTGGATGTTTTTCAATTTATATCAAAAATAAATGTACCTCAGGGCTAGTGAAGCAGGACAATGCATTTGAGTTTCTCCAGGTTCAATTACCGTAGGCAAAATCTCATACCATTTTCTTGCAAGGCAACCCCCCCCCCATGATCCAGGAAACCTATAATGTGTATTTAAACCTATTGGTAAAGTTCATTATCTAGTACAATACTATATTCATGGGTAAGTTTTAATAAACACATTAACTGGCAATCGTATAAAACACCGAACGTATAGGCACATATACTTGGATTTTGTAAACACAAACTGCTTGGACCAGGTTGTCAGTGCACCAGATCCAGTAAGTTTGCACCCCCTGGTCGGTCATCACTAATATGGGAGAATGATGCGCACTCCCTTGTGTAGTGTTTTATCTGTTAAGGCCGGACCATAAAGTAGTGTCCTTTGAAGTAAAAAAAATAAAACCTCGAACCCCAGTTAACCCTGAATATTCAGGAACTATTCTAAGGCTGGCTTCCCACTCTTGAGTGATAAACTGGCAACATTTCAAGTGCCCCCATAAGCCCTGAGAATACTGTTGGCTACATGGAACTGTTCACAAAATCCCTTTTACAAACATGTTAGCTGCGAAGAGGCAGCTGTACTTACCAGGAGGTACAACACTAAAAAACAAGCCACCTTAGTGGAATTACAACATCAGTAGGCTGTATAACAGAAGGTAGAAAATCATGGCAAAAAGTTAGGGAGGATAAAAGCTAAGCAAACCACTCTGAGGGCCAATTTAAGTCTACCAAAGCCAAATTTGAGTGTCAGTTTGGCCTTCCAGGCCATGGGCAACCACAAGCTGTTCTTTAACTATGCCCTCAACCTCAAAGGCTATATACAATTGTGTGCAGAGCTCATTGTTAATGGAGCCACCTGTACTGAGCCAGAAGATATAGGAAGCCTACTGGTTAACATTCGGCTCCAGTTTTACTCCTCTTCACCCTCTGCCTTCCCTCAGGAAATGCTGTCCAAATATAATAATTTTTCTCTACTGTCATTAGGGAGCAGACCCTTAATGCTCTGTAAGGCCAAAAACACTGCATCAGTGGGCCCAAACAGTATTTGGGGATGGCTTCTAAATAGCATGAAACATGACCTATCAGGACTGCTGGAACAGTTACTTAACTGTAGCCTCCACCATTCGTGAGGCACGAAACCTGTTTGAATAGCAACAGTAATCCATTGGCACAAAGGTGTGCCATCTACAGATCAACAAGACTCACAAATGTCCTATGCAAAGCCATGGAAAGAATTATCATGGAAGTGAACAATGACATTGGGACACCTCCAGCTACTGGGCACAACTCACTTTGGTTTTGTCAAGGGTGGATCATGCCTGCTCAACCTGGTGGACTTGTTATTTGAGAAGGTCACCAAAGCAATGGATGAGGGTAAAATGGTTCACGCTGTCTAAATTTGCAGATGATTGCAAATTAGATGCGGTCATAGAAGTCCTCCCTAATACAAGTGCTCTCTGGGAAGGGTTGATGCATACGAATTAACTGGTGTTGGAGCTGTGGACTAAAACTAAATGCCAAGAAATGTGTCCTTGGGGAAGTCCTACACCACAGGTTGCTATCATATTGACAACACACTCCTAAGAGTTGACCCAGTAGTCCAAGACCTGGGACACAAAGTAATCTAGCCTTTTGACCATTGTGTGTCTACAGTAGTGAGAAAAGTGTTGTGCAACTTATAAACAAAGGTATGGCATCTAGGTTCAAGGAAGTCGTTCCACTGTATTTGTAATTCATCTGACTTATTGAGTACAGTGCCCCTTTGGTGTGTGCCAAATCAGGCACATCCCATAATTGGAAAGTCCCCAGAGGTTTCTCATTTTAAAATACAGGACGTAAGCAACATGTTTTATGCAGACCACCTCGAGGCCTTATCCCTCTATTGTCTCCTGCAGGCTGTTGAGGGTAGATGCATGTCTGGCATACAAGGCATTGTCAGACCCCACCCTGATGGACATCCTGCATATCTACAAAACAGACAGAACCAGAATTACCCATTCTAAAGACTTATTACTTGTCTGTGATATAAGCAAGACCTGCTGGGGAGCGAGGTATGTATCCCAGAAACTATCCTTTCTCTGGAACAGGCTCCCCAACCATGTGAAGCAGAGTTCCTCCCTAAGCCAAGTCAAATGTAACTTGAACAACTGAGTGCAGAACAGGATAATTCATCCCTAATTTGGCAGCTGGTCTGTAATGGACATGGACACAGCCTGTGACTAGAACTTAGCAGAGATTTGAGATGCATGACTAGGCTTAAAAAGACTTGGCCTAGTAAACACCTGTGAACCTATGAAGTTCATGGTTGGTACATCTTATAACTGGGAAGACAAACTTGTGTTTTTTGCCTTATAGCTTTTGCAAGCTTGTCATGGCTGAATATTTTATTTATAGTGCTATCCCTATTCTCGTGCACTTTGTTTTTCATGACTCCTTACAGAGTACCTGCACGTTGTTTTTTTTTCTTCCCTTAAAGAAGCATCACAGAACAGAAATGACTATTCTGATTTTTCACTGTGTAAACCACCACCATCTCTCAATTGAAGTTAGATGTGCAAGATTGCTTGTAAGCAGTATTTATGTTCAAATTAATGCTTGGAAGATGAAATCTTGTTGGCCTCTTAAGTAGGTTTTCTCATTGGCACCAGGCTAATTATGCCATACCATTTCTTGGAATGGCGTCCATACAAGTAAATCCTCCAAAATTCCCCTTGCTTATCTAAACCTTTCCTACTTGAAGACTCATTTTGTTTTTTTAAGTATCTTAAATTTCTGTTATAGTGGTACTCTTCTGTTTTGTCACTACCTTTATTGGCATCTGTAATTAACCAAAGCAAGGAGCTCCTGTTTCTCTGACATTGTTGCTTCTGTTATCTGTGCCAGACGAGAAAAGCATCTTTTTCATTTCTGGTGGCTGTTACTGGTCTCTTTGGTGCTTTCCATACTTCTGACAGTTACCCGAAGCGCATGGCTGTGTACAAAATGCTAGGTGGCATGTAGAAGGATCTCTGCAGTAACTTCCATGCAGGTAGCTTGAATTTCCTGCCCTTTTTCATGTTCTTATAATGTACAAGTCCACACTGACATGTTAACTTATCTGTCCTTTTTAGTCCAGCATTCCTTTTAATTTTATAGGCTCTCCTCCTGTCCTATTCTCAGCTCTCTCAAGATTTGTAAACTTTACTAATCGCCCCCTTTCCAGTAAAAAGGAGTCCTTGTTTGAACTCTAAATACCAGGAATTGTAACTCTCCTATGTAGGTTTTGTGAGTTAAGTTTGCAACCTTTTTTGCATTTATAGTCCCTTGCTCATTTCTATTTTGCATGCTGCTTTCATTTTGAGTTCTTTACCCAGGAGTGTTGGCTTGAAGGTCCAACAGATGTAAATGCCAGCTAGGAGAGGGCCTTGTAGTGAGCCCTGTGATGCACCATTGGTAAGCTGTTTGCTTTCAGAAGTGGCACTTGCAACTATTAACATCCTTGTTTAGTACCTTTTTGTTGTATGTATAGATTCGGAGGGGAAAGGACCTAGCTTAACTAAGTAGTCCCAATTTAGGGACTCAAAGGCTTTCTCTATATCTTAGCCAATTATGTGTGTTTTATTTTCTTTGTCATGTGTGTCTAGGATATATAAATCCAGTTCGATCATTTATTTATTGTTTTGGATATTGATGTTTTCATTCTGTTAATATTGTCATATCATTTATTAAATGACTAAGTTATAGGTCTATATGAGGTACAGAGGTTTGGGGATTTGTTTTCCTTTAGGATTGGTGTGATTAAGGAACCTCTCCAAGAGGGTGGTATTTAAGCTTGTGACTGAATTTCTAATAGTTTTATGGGAGAGGGATAATATCTTTTGAAGGAAAATGTTTATATATTTTCATAATTATGACATCTATACCTGGAGCTTTATTTTACCCTCATGTCTATTTTTTTATATATATATATATATATATATATATATATATATATATATATATATATATATATATTGGAACATGATTCATCTAGATTTAATTGATATGTATTTTCCTTTTGGAAATGTTACTTACATTGATCTCTATAGGCATCAAGAATGTCACCTGTATCCCGAGACATTTTTCCCTTTCTTTTCACGGAAGATAATTTTAATGTTGGCTTTTGATTGCATTTTGATTCTTGTGGATAAATTGTGTAGATATTTGGGAGAAGTGGCAAAGGTATTTTTTAGTTTTTCTAAAGCTAAACTAGTGTTTATTTTGTTGTATTGTATTGTTTAATACTTCTACTTTTTCATCTCCAAATGATTTTGATTTTTTTTTTTCAGCTTTTACTGACAAAACGTTTGGATTGTAGTTCTAATTCAGAATTTTTTTTTCTGGAAGCTTTTTGAGTCCCATATTTTATTTCTGTGTTGTAATTGATATCCAAGAAGAACTGTAATTCAGATAATAACCAGGGTTTGACTTTAATTTTATATATGCTGGAATTCTGGAGTTAGATTAATGGTTTGTACCGATTTTGAAGTTTTAGTATCCGTGAATTGTGGTCTGAAAAGGTGCAGGGAGTGATTGATACATTAATGATATTTCAGAAGTCATGGGCAGCAAATATTTTATCTTTTCTAGTTTGGGTGCCAAATCTGTGATCTTGATGGGGAAAACAACAAAGATTTATCTTAAATTTGAAAGCATCTGCAATACTCTACTCACTCGTTTAAAGCTTTTGATACAGCAGATGTACGCAACGGTCTTATTTTGTAGTTTCAGAAATGTCAAATATACAGTTAAAATCTCCTAATATTAAGTTGCTTTTATAATTATTGGAAATTAAATCCAAGTGTCATTTTAGCAGTTCCTCTTCCATTGTGTGGGAACCAGTATAGATTGGTTAGGGTCCATATTCTGTTATATTTAACTATTACTAATGCCACCTAAGGCCTTCTATATCTTCATACTTAATTGGGTTAATCACATTTATTTTCCATAAAATTGTTGCCCCTTTTGCCTTTGTCGTCTTAGTGGATTGCATCAGTATCCTATATTCCGTAGGATTCCATTTGTAATTGTCATAGTTTTGAAATGAGTTTCTTTAAGGAAGACAATTAGTGCTTTGTTCGGTTTTAAATATTTTAGTAGATTTGATCTCTTGCTAGGATTTTTTAAGCCATTGGTATTTAGTTAAATCCATCTTAGGTTGTTTAGACTATGTATTTTTTGTTTTATTGCTACTGTTAAACATTTTCTTTCCTCTAACTGTAAAGTACGTTTGATCTTTTTAAAGGAAATTATCAGTTTTATACTTGTTTACCAATAAAGTAATGTTTTGGTCAGGCATACTAAAAATGTTTTTGAAGTAAATTAACAAAACTAAGATCCACACTAGCCATGGAATGAAAATCATTCCTATGGATAAACCCAAGTCCATCAGATTATCCTCCTACTTTGACAGTCCAGAGCATCTGAGCTCCGTAAATTGAATTTTCATAGGGAGAATATTTGTAATAGGGAATGAGCAGTAGTTATATTTGTTAAGATATAGTACTGTTGTAGATTAGACATAATTCTAATACAATATAAATGTCTATTTATTGTATAAGCAATTAATATTTACATGAAAGATAGGGGCCAAGCAATTCAATTACAGTAATGCCTCGTATATATAAAACCTCAGTAAAATATTATAGCACACTGTTATTTAACATATTCACCCTTAAGTTATTACTTAATATAAATAAATGGTAATATACCTAATGTTTATAATAGTGTATTTTACTAGATATATCAGAAGTTATATTTCATTGTTTACCGGTATTTTAAGTATCACTTTGCTAACTTACAGTATCAAGTTTGTTTTATGTATGCATTGATGCAAGTTGGTGCATTTTAATTCAGTGCATCCCTCTTCCCCATTTTCTACACACAAAGATTTTCATTTCTGTCATTTCGTATTCTAAAATGAGTGAAATTATATGTTAAAAACACATTTCACTTGGTTTTTAGATTTAAATGGCAGCATTCTATTTTGTATAATCAGCAAAGGTTAAACTAGAGTGTCAATTTAATACTGTTTGTTCAGAATGTGATTGGTGCATTCTGTAACATTCCTAGTTCAGGCTTCTATTGTTTCTGTTTGTTCAGAATGTGATTGGTGCATTCTGTAACATTCCTAGTTCAGGCTTCTATTGTTTCCTTTTAACAACTTTGTCAGTTATGACTTGTTATGCACATTTACTTGTATGAGAAAATCATCATGCTTCCCTTTGTTCAATATAGTGTATTATTATACACAAGCCCATGTTAAGTACCTGCCTTCAATATCCAAATTCATCAGACTGCTTCATCTTGTATGACTATATTATATATTGTCTAGATTTACTAAAATCCTACATTACATAACTATTTTTGTTTCTGTTTCTTGGTTATTTGAGAGACCACAAGCTGTAATGTTTGTTCTTATTAGCTCCTTCCAGGCATGTTTATACAGTTCATGGACTTTAAATTATGAGACCCTTCTAGTTTCTTATTTGTTATAAGTATATTTCCATCCTTACATACACACATCAGTACTTCAAGCACAGGCAACAATAACAATGCCCATCCAGTTTTGCCAGAATACAATTCACTAGTTTGTGGTGTGTTTCTAGGCTGTTCTTAAAATATTCAAACCAATATTTGTCCTGTTCCATGCAATGGCCACTCTGCCAGTGAACCAATCAACACACTTTCCAATCCACAGATATTTCCACAAAGGAAATCTGATGACTCTAGCACTTCCCGGCAACCACAAACACCCCTAGAATCTGCTATCCCCATATGCCATACATGTCTGAGCAAGCTCACCTCCCAAACCACTGCAAAGGGTACTGCACAAGACCAAGTGCTCTTAGTCTTTCATAATAACTGAGACTTCCGCTCTTATGCAAGTCCTTAATGTGTGTGTATGTATGTGTATATATAATATAATGTATGTATATGTGTGTGTGTGTGTATATGTATATATGTGTATATATATATATATATATATATATATATATGTGTATATATATATATATATATATGTATATATATATATATATATGTGTGTGTGTATATATATATATATATATATATATATATATATATGTATATATATATATATATATATATATATATATATATATATATATATATATATATATATATATATATATATGCACACACCACTGTGTACTCCATACCAGAGGCTCGCAATGCACCAAGTTTCACTTACTGCAACTTCAAGCCTAAATTCCCTCCCTTTCAGCGAGGCAGCAGCCAGCAAAAGAACAGAGAGCAAACGGATCAAAAAAAGAGAACACACTCCTCCAGCCCTTCCGCCTCCCGCCAGTCCACAGCTTCCCGGAGACGAAAACAGCAACATATCACAGCTGCATCCACATACATCATGTCAGGCTTAATCAAACAGCACTCTAAGCTGTGATACTGGCCATAATTGATATTCAGATCTGGAACAGACTACCCATGTCAAACAGAGCTCCTCATTAGCACTCTTCAAGAAAAATCTTGATTGGATGGGAAATGGGAAATTCACCCCAGGGATCACTTCTGTGGCTCTGCTCGACAGGGGCACAGGAAAATAATTTTCTTGGGTGGCGAAAGCCAGGGTACCTTTTTCTGGCTAGGCTTGTATGGGCCCTAGGGCTGATAGCCTAGTACCTACCTATGACTTTTGTACTAAGAGTTTGCTACTATTATTTAACCAGAATATGCATAATGTTTCCAAGTCATACTTTAACTGAAGAAGGCATTGGTCTCCATGACATCCTTTTTTTTTTTTGTTTTTTTTTTTTCAAAACCCTCTAATGTTGTTGCTATTGTATATGATGTAAATTTGTTACATTTGAGTCTGAAATCTGATGAATGGTACCTTGTTAAATTAGTTAATTACTTAAATTGTAAGTAAATGAACAAGATAAGTATTCATGGAGTTCAAGTAGGGGAATAGAAACTTCTATGCTTATATTATACGTTGCAACTTATGGTTCTTGATGGCATGAGTACTGCCATCAGAGCATGAGCTTCTAAGTAATATTGCATCCAGAGTAGTGCAGCATGAATTTTATTTTGGTAATTGAAGACCTGAATTCTGATATTGGGACAGACAGAAGCATATTAGGGCTGCCTGACTCTACATAGTTGAGGCAACAGGAATAAAGCAGGCCGTTCTTTTTGACCACTATGTGACCGAGATTATTTGGGCTAACTAAAGGAATATCCTAAAGATCTAAAGAGCTAATCACTCCCTTGTCCATTGAGCAGGCCACGTATTGAATGCAGCTCCCATTTTGAGACATATCTTGCCAAACAAACTGTTGGATCCCAAAAGTTCCTAACCAAAAAAGATCCAGGACTGAAGTCCATGAGCTACCGAGAGAAGCTGGAAGCTCTAGTATTCAGTTCAGTGTCTTCTAGAAGTTTGAGGGGAGATCTGTGGCTCACTTACTGCTAGACATCCTCCTAGCAAGGAAAAGGCATTGGGGTAGAATCAGAGGTTGCAAAGTCATCCTCTGCAAAATAGCTCACAACATAAACCACTGCTTGCAACTGATTTGTAGCTACCAGTGTTTGGAGAAGGTTCTGATAAACAGAGTGGCTGAAGACTTAGAAGTTGCCTGGAGCAAAATCATAAAACTTAATGGAAAAATGCATTGCTTTAGCACCTCATGAAGAAGAGGAAACTGGTGGAGTTGTATAATTTTTAAAACTGCAAGTGTGAGGATTAGAGAGCAGATAACTCTGATGTGACATGTGTGTCAACCAGTCTATAAGGAAAATTGGTGGTTGAATGTAGAAGTTCTGGAAAATTGGTGGTTGAATGCAGAAGTTCAGGAAGTCATCAAAAGAGAGAATTGCAGGAAAATGTGGAAGATAGCCAACCACAATGCTTGGTCTAACTCTCAAAACAGTGCTGGGGGTACACTATGTCTGCAGTTCTGCAAATGCCACTTCTCTCTGGTTACCTATGAAATGGAGTACTGATAGGGCACTTCTCATGATATCAAATGGGGGGAATTAGAAGAAGATAATCTACTCCACTATCTTCCCTTCTGCCTCCGTTAATAACTTCAAGTCCTGGGGGTGGTTGAGGGGAGGTTTTCATAAGTGGTGTTAACAGAAATGACAAGTGTTTGACTGTTTGCCCACAACCCCCTCCCCAGACAAATTTTATTTACCAGCAAATACTTAAATTTTGATTGCAAACACAGCAGTCTGGATGCATGGTGCTCACAAGTGAGTTCAGGGTGGGCTTGAATTGAAAATCCTTTGTATATAGTTTATAAAAAATTTCTTCTCTATGCCTCCAAGTTTTACACACCAGAACTCCTAATGTGCATGCCATGCTGATACAGTGTTTCCCAGTTCACTTTGGATTCAGTACTATAACTCTTTGTAATGCATCCAGAACTTTTTGAGCTGCAGTTGAAATTTCAATTCCTAGACTGGGACTGTGTTCAAATATGTGCTGCCCCAAGATGTGACAAAATCCATGAAATTTTGTAGTTTGACGTGCAAGTACCTTCACAATATTTTTACACCCTGGTGAAGTCAAGTCACATGTGTTAGTAGGTTCAGGCTAGCTGTTGGAGGTATAAAACTCTGGAGAGAGGAACACTAACATGTATTTTGGGATTGCTCTAAGCTGTACACCTTTAAGTTGAAGCTTTAAGAAAATCTAAATATAACAGTAGGGCACCATGAGACACTCAATCAGGAGATTTTGCTACTGAACTGGATCAAAAGCAAACTTCCACAGCATAACTTCCAAAGCATACCAAGCTATTACTTGCATTACTTAGGCTAGCAGAAAGAGGAAAATGGAACCCCAAAACATTGAGGTAGTTGTGTAAATGGATGAGATCGGGGGGGGGGGGTCATCCAAGAGGTACCCCAGGGAGATCAATACGTTACAAAAAAAAAGGGGGAGAGCTGGAGTTGTCTCAAGCCACTTGACAGTCTCTTGTGGGGAAAAACACGGGAGGAAGGATCCTGCAGCTCAAGATTAAAGTTCTGGAAATGTCCACTCTTTCCTATCCACCTGCATTGTCATTTCTTATTTCAAGCCTGCCTCTGTGCTACAAAAATAAGCTCCTGCTGAAATGTGTTCTCTGATTTGAACATCCATGAAGTAATGCAGAATTTTGGGCAACAGATATTCCTCTCCTTTTTTCCCTCTAACTTTTTTGCAACTGTTGTAATCTTAGAGAGCCTGTCCTTCCCTGAAAATTTTAACCATAGTCTTTTCCCAGCTACTCTCCTTATTTTTTTCTTTTATGAGATCATCCCAGTAATATGGCTTTCTGTTCTCTGTATACCATAAAGTAATCTTATTAGATAGTCTAAGCAGACGTGCAAAGTTCCATAACCCATTTTCCACCCTCATTTGTCCACTCATCTTGTGGAATAGTAGGTTTTCCTTTGAATAACTTCCATAAGCTTTAATCGGGTTGCATTGTAGTATTCTTCCAGATCGGGTAGTCCTTACCGTTCTTGCTCCATCTTATCCCACTTGACTCTACTTATTATTGTCCCAAATAAGTTCTTGTAAGGTCTTGTTAATTCTATCCTGGGTGTCCCTTGAGGTGTGTAAAATTCAAAGGAACCATAAACACTTTAAAAGCTGTGATTTTTGTGTTCTATGCTCACCCCCCCCCCTAGTTTGGCAGTGATTTGCTGCAAGGTCTCCATCCAGATATCCAATACTAAGTAAACAGAATTACTTAAGACAAATCCAAAGGTATTTAATTCTCTCATGCCTCCAAGGATATGGCTAATTTTGGATTGACTCTTATGAAAGGGTATAGCTGACTTCAATTGCCTTGTTTTCAGCAAAAAATGTGTATTGTGTGAATAAATCCTCCAAGTCTCTCTCTGGATTAGTAATGTATGGGATCACATCATCAGCAAATGTTGCTTACTTTTTCTTCCGGTTGTATCTGTTTGTGGTGAACTTCCTTGTAGCAGTTACTGTCCTGTTGCAAAGGCTGTAGGTAAATTGCTGACTAGTAGGGATAGAGGAAATTCCTGCAGTGTCCCTATGGATGTGTTGGTTTGGAAGATCTACCATTGCATTTCAGTGGAGACCGAATGTCTGCATACAGGTTGGCAGTTGATGTTATCCAAGACTCTGGAAAATCAAGTTTTTTAATGGTGCCAGTAGAACACCCCCCCCCCCAAAACCTTACCCTATTAAATGCTTTTTCCCATGTTAAGACACAGCCCAAGAAGGTCCAACTCTGATAGTGTCAGTTATTTCTTCCACAGTTCTTTTTTAGTGAAGATGTTCCTTTTAGTACCTCCATGTAATGTCTCCATTGACCTACTTTTTCATCCTTCCTGTACAAATTGCTAAAGTATGCCAACATTATATTTGGATCACATTCAAACTTTTTAGTATTGGGGTCCCTAATTTTACTTAATTCTTTCCACCTTTTGCTGTCAATTTTGGTGCAGGTAGTATACTACCTTGGGTTTGTTGTCGTAATGTAGATTTTGATTTTACTTGTCATATATTCTTGGAAGTTGTCTTAAGTTTACTCTTATCACATGTTTGTGTCTCTCTAGTAACTGTTTGCCTGCTAAGGAAATACTCTCCTATACTGTTCCTGAATTTCCAAAAGCTCTTTAAGAGCTTGCAGGTATTTAGTTTTACTTTGACTCCATTGTTCTAATTGTCATATTTTTATCTGTGTGCTGATGCTCATTTCATCTGCTGACTCCTTCACTTCTTTAAAACCCTGTGATAAGAATCTCACTGGACAGCACTGAGGTGCTGTCCTGTTAAACCAGTATGCTGGGGAAACGCCAGTGCTGATGTGTTTAAGCCTCTTTGGCCTTAATGCCCAGATAACTGGGACATGATCTGGTTGAGTTTGCATGTTGTATACCTGATACATATGCTCTGTCCATTTCAAATATAAAAATCCTTGCCCTACCCCGACAGAGAATCACATGTAATAAGTGAATCGTTAAGTACCGTACCATGCATGAATTCCTTTTACCATACAGGAATTTACTACCAGTTATAACATCCATTCTGTAACCTAGAGAGCCTTTTAACTGCAGTCCACCTTGAAGAAAATATATCAACATTCACAACCTCTGAAACTGTGCCTTCTACTGTCTAAATGTACAGTCAGCCGAAACATGACTTGTCTGAACCCCTGTAGAAGCTCTTCAATAGCATCAAACAGCATTTGTCGGCTGTTTAGTTTTATACACACGACGACAGCATTTACATCAAGCAGTGGAGAAGTTGTAGTTTAAGGACTTTATCTGGGAGAGGAATCTGTCAAGAGTCAAGTGGGTTAAGTTGATCCTTCAAATAGAATGAGGTAGTTTGGGGTTACCCAATATTGAAGGAGCATTTCATAGCTACAGAGTTAAGGCTCCTATACATAGCAGAACCGGAAAACTGTAGTGGAAAGGGGTGATGAAACTGGGGCAGCTCAAGAATTAAGGAGAGGCTTGGATTTTGGATGCAGATCCTTAAGGAGAATACTTTCTGCTGCCTTAATCTGTATGGTTATCATTCTAAGAAGAAAGCCAAAAAGGAGGTTCTGCTGATGGGGGTGACTGCAATGAAGAGTACAGAGAATAGGAAAGAGGGGCTGGAATTTACTGAGGAAACTAGCAAAGGAACTAAGGTGTTGGGAGCAAATAATTAGAGGAGGGAAGTAATAGAATGGGAAGATGCCAAGAATGCATTTGGACTGCAGGCCTGAGATGTCCTTCTCTATCAAGGATTGATAAAGAGTATAGGCAGAGTTTAAAAAAAAAAAAAAAAAAAAATAGGAATCCTAAGCAAAAAAACTAGCACTGGTAGAGGTTTAGTGGCATCCAGAACAGAAGCTGCTGTTTTTAAAAAGGGATGATTAGTAGGATATATAAAACATTGCATGATAACTATAGGAATCCATTGGCGAAGGTTAGGATTGGAAGAGATTGATAAGCAATTCACAAAGAAATAACGGGAGGATATAAAAAAAAGGGGGGGGGGGATTTGTCGGTTGAGTGGAAGGTAGCAGTAGCCCTGTCTTTGCCCAAAGGTGGCACTTCAGCAGAGACTGGTCATTATCGACCTGTAAGCTTGCCCAGTCTCATCTAATGAAGGATTCAGGTAGCATACAGACACTCTATCCATCCCAGTTTGGATCTGTCAAGGGCAGGTCCTGCTTATTTAACCTGGCCGACTTCAGAATGGCTGCTAAAGCAATGGAAAAAGGCAATACGATGCATATTACATATCTAGACTTTGCAAAGTCATTCATTGCCATCCCATACTCTGGTATCATAACTGGACTCTAGTAGCTAAATGTCTATCCCAATGTAACTCATTGCATAGCAAACTGACTCTCAAACAGACCCCCAAGAAGTTAGGGTGTATGTCTGTATCTTCTCCCAAAAAGCTGTCACTAGCTGTGCCCTACTTTTTTTTTATCCCCCCCCCCCTGTGGGCCCCTCCTTTATTTTTTATTTTTGCATTTGCTTCACTGAGATCGAAACTAATGTTAAGGGTTTGTGGCTGACCAAAGTTTTTAGATGACTGCAAACTTAGGTGAGTTTGATTGCACCAACTTCCTCCAAGAGGGTCTGTTTAAATGTGGTGTCAAAATGATGCACTAAACTGAATGCTAAGAAGTGTGTTATCCTTGGGCAAATGTAATTTCCCCTTGTAACTATCACACAAGACAAAAACACACTCCAGAAAATTGATCTCGTAGCTGGGAGATCCAGGAGCCTATGTCAGCAAAGATCTGTTCTTCTCTTGCAACATATTCACTATTGTGAAGAACTCCTTCCTTTTTTATTGCACAGCTTGCATCTTCAGGTATTGCATCCAGATCTGGGGATGTAATTTGCTCCTCTGCACTCTGTAAATTTTGACATATCCTTGCTCCACCCAGCTCTTGATTATTCATATGCAAAATATAAGCACTAAAAACTACCATGGCAGTACAAAGCTGGGCTTCTTGAGATCCTCACTGATTAATAGTAAGTACCTATGAATGTTTAACTACATCTGTTTCAGGACATCACTTTGCATCTGCCTTTAAGGCCAAGAAAGGCCAAGGCTGTCTGTTCAATATTGGACCGTGGTGTAAATACTTGATATGTTCTTTCAGTTCTGACTTCTCTCCCCCATGTGCTCTTGCATGAAAGATGCAGTCTTTCCCTGTTCACAAGTGTGCCTATAATGCAGGTGTTGGTGGTTGTTGCTTGATCTTCCATGTCTCTCTATCAGCTGATACTTCAAATCTTGCCTCCATGTTGACCACCTTGTCCTTTTAAATCTGTTCTCATATTGCATTAATGTAAATACAGTGTGTTTCTGGCAACTTGGCAAATTTATTGTTGCGTTCTTGCTAAAAAGATCTTTACAACAATATCTATCTTGCTGTTTACTTTTGGTTGTTTGTAAAAGACCCATGTATCTTGAACACAAGATAACTTGCCTGTTGAAGAGAAGCAATTGAGATGGTTCATAGGTTCATACTAGGCTATCTGCCCTGGGGCAATTATAAGCCTAGCCCGATTCTGTATGGCTTACGCCACCACTTGATTTGAGTATACTGTGCCCTTTTTAAGGTTTAGTTTACTGTGCCTCTGTCTAATAGTGACACGGGAGTAATCTCTGGGACAAACCCACGATCCCCCATCCACTTATCGAGATTCTTCTTGAGGAGATTCAGTGAGGTGCTCTGCCTCACATGAACTGGAATTCTATTCCAGAGCGAAGGAACCCTCTGGGTTATGAACCTGTCCCTCCAGCAAGTTCTTTTTATTTCTGTGCTGAGGTTCAAGTCCCTCGAGCGTGTGGCTCTAAGGGATTTAGACTTACTGAGGTGGAGCATGTCCATTAATTCTGGATTTGACGGGCATAGATCGCCTCGAAGTAGGCTGTATGCAACTGAGTAGAGCTGGAGTTTTTTTAACAGAGCAGCATATGGCATCTGTTTGAGACCCTTGATCTTCTTGGTGAGATACTTTTGGGGTCTTTCTAATTGCTGCAGGTGTCGGGTAAGGTACATCCCAAAAAGGGGCATTGTACTCTATGATGGGCCTGATGAGGGATGAATAAAGGGGCACTATTACATTTCTCGATCTAGATGTGAAACCCTTAGTGATGAGGTGGGCTATGTAGAAGGTCTTTCTAACCACTTTGGCAATGTGGTTTTCAAAGGAGAGATTGCCATCAACTTGGGTCCCCAGGTCCCTAATAACTTTCTCTGTACTTAATGGGTTTCCGCCTATGTGGTTATTTGTGGGCACATTGTTTTTGCCAAAGGGTATGACTATACATTTTTTGGCATTTAGCTTTAAACCATGGTGCTGGCACCAGTTATCTGTGTCTGTGAGACCTTTTTGAAGGATGTTTGTGTCAGCTGGAGAGTTGATTACGGCGCCCAGTTTGCAGTAGTCTGCGAACTTGGTGAGCCATAGTCTTCCCACGTTTGCCTGTACCTCGGAAAAGTATATACCGAACAAGAGGGGTCCCAGGACAGAACCCTGTGGGACGCCACTCGTGACCGGTTTCGAGTCTGACATGGCTCCAGCAACTCTCACTCTGTGGGTTTTGTCTTTGAGCCAGTTTGCGACCCATCTTGTGACATGGGGGTTTATATTTGAGCTGGATAGCTCATCTATGATGCCCGAGTGGGGTATTGTGTCAAATGCCTTTGCAAGGTCCAGATAAGCTGTGTGGACTACCTTCCCTTCATCTATGGCTTTGGTGACTGTTTCAAAGAAGTCAACCAGGTTCAAAAGGCAGGATCTGCCCTTGACAAAGCCGAACTGGGTAGGTTCTAGTGTCTGTAGGTCCCCAATGTCTTTGTTTATGAGCTCCATGATGATCCTCTCCATAGCCTTGCAGACTAAGCTAGTCAGGCTTATGGGGCGATAGTTTCCAGGGTCCGTAGAGGCTCCACCTTTGTGGAGTGGGGCCACTGTTGCTGTACGCCATTCTGTGGGCACATATCCTGTAGTGAGGCTGAGATTGTATATCTGTTTTATTTGAGAGGATTAGTTCCTCTTGTAGTTCATGTAGGATGCAACCTGGGATGCCATCTGGTCCCATGGAAGTAGTGTTTGTTTTTTGCTTTGGAGAGGGCAGCCTTCACCTGAGCATCTGAGATGTTTGGGAGGCAGCCCTCTGCCGGGATAGATACTTGCTCTTTTGGGGGGGAGGGGTGGAGAAGTTTGCACTGAACCTGTCTGCCAGGATATTTGCGATGTCTGTGGGTTCAGTGGAGTTTGTCATTTAGAATCAATTCAAAACAAGTCTGGGAGTTGCATCCCAGGTTTCTAACATAACTGAAAAATGCCTTATGATTGTCTTTGGTGTCCTGTGCAATTTTTCTCTCTAAGTTGGCCTTGGAGGATTTTATGAGGGATCGTAATTTTTTGCTAGTACTGATCAGAGATGCCTTCCCTATTAGGGATTTTGCTCTATTATGTAGTAGCTTCCTCCTTCTGTTGTATAGTTTATTTATGGCAGGGGTCCACCAGACTGGACGCCTGCCTTTGGATGATTGGGTCTTGGTTTTGTTTGGGATAGCATGATCCATGCATTCCTGGAGATGTCCATAGAATGCATTTATATAGGATTCTGCAGTTTGGGCTGTAGTTTCCACTGGCCCTGGGGCCTTGAAGGATTCCACTTCGGCTTTGAGAAGTTCGCTTTTAAGTTTTTCACTGCCTGCCAGAAGTCCATACTGTTTGTGTTTTATGATGGAAGAAAAAATTGCTTTGATCAGGAGAGTCTTGTAGTATGAAAAGTAATATTGGGGATTGCTGTTCTATAAAGGCTGTTGAGTCCAGCCTGAATATATTTTTTTCTTATGTAGGGCATTGGAATAATAAGTGCGTTCATGTTGTGGGCTTATTCTTTTTTAGTAAGGCGCTTGATGTTGTTCTAGTCGTTCTTTAAATGTAATTGTCCAACTACAGACATGTGTCCAGCGTAAGAGTTTGGGGAAACTGTTGGGGACATGGTACTGTTTTGCTGTTTTTAATTTCTCCAGATCTGTAGGGTTTCTAATACCATGGCTGGAATGGACCCCAGTATGATTTTAAAGTTCATTAAATTAGTATTTCAATCTTTCAGCCAAAAGTGCTCTTCACAGCACCCGCAACATGCCCAATAATGACTCCTCTTGCAATTCTTACCCATTGCTCCTTCTGCTATTGGAAATGTCTGGGTATCTTCCATATTGTACTAGTTTCTGCCTGCAAATCTTTATATTTTATGACTGTCTCTCTGTATGCAAGATGCTGTTGTCACTGGGTGTAGCAATTTCAGTGATCAATGCTACTTGTCTTTTCATGGACCACTATATTTGGATTTCTCGCATCTGTCTTTTTGAACTGTTGGTAGTCTGTGGTCCCATTTGATGTAGATGTCATTTTCTATGATGCTCTGCAGCTCGTGTTTCCAGTGTTTCCTCGGCTACTTCAGTGTTATAATTGCACGATTACCAGTGCAACAGTCTTACTGCATTATGCCTTTCAGTATACAGTCCTTCTGCCATTAAATGTCACAACTAGCAGCAAGGTGACTTTTTTTCTAATTCTGTTTTGCAAAACCTACTTTTGTTTTTCTCCCACATGTTCAATAGAATATTTTTGTTTTTCTCCCACATGTTCAATAGAACATTGTAAACCAGAGTGTACATAGCCCACTATCTTGGGCCTGCAATATTAGCCTTTCATCTTTTGGTTTGAATTCGCCTCTCCTTAATCATTATTGTGATTCGATCTTTATCAACATGAGGTTCTTCCTGGAGTTTTCTATACTTGCAGCTGTATTTGTGCATTTTCCACATTTCTTGCTTTCTCATCCGATATATTCTTTTGTTTTTTTGGCACATTCGGTTGCTGCCTGACTTAATCTACTTGTGGTTTGATTTCCACTCCTGCTTAACCCCAATATGATTGTGCTAGCCTAAGCAGGGAAGTCATCTTAGATTTATCCTCCTCAAGTTTCAAAACTACGTTTGGGTCTTGTGAGGTCAGCGGATTTTCTGTAAGGGACATTAAATGGGAAGGGAGGTAATTGGTAGGAAGCGAATACCTGTGCTGAATTTGACCATTTTATTGTGTTCATTAATTATGTTAAGAAATTTAGTCTTTTTATTAGTGTAGTGCAATTTTATGGGTGGTTGGGAAAAGAGATGTGCAAGCGAATTGTAGAGA
>NC_056741.1:625676820-625679320 GCF_019279795.1 Protopterus annectens
TTATTTTCTGCAGTAGTGTGCATAAAACAAGCAAATTTTCGTGTTATAGGTGCTAGCATATTTGATGTGGCTTAGTATGAATCTTGATCTGTATTTTGGCAGGCAGTGTAACCTTTTGTATGAGTGAACTTTGCAATAGAGTTTTGTGTGTGGTTAACTGTGGCATGGTTTATAGCAGACATGACAGGTAGTTTCCCAATAAAGTTAAAAACAGCAGTCACCAACCTTACAAATACTGTATAGGGAAGGCCAGTGTAATATACTGGGGGGATAAATTAGCTTTCAGACCTCTAGTACTTTGTCCTTCCTCAGGCATATGTAATATAGAAAAAAAAAAAACTGGCTGTAAATAGCTTGTTTTTAACTCGTCTCCATTTACATAGATATGTTAATCACTTTTCAGAGTATTGCACAAAATCCTACAACTCCAAAGAATGTTAACCAAGTGAAATACACAGTCCTACAACTCTGAAAAATATATTAATTGTGTAATGCCTTTCAGCAGTAATGCTTGTTTTCTTGTGACCTTGTAGTAAATAGTGATTAAAATGAATTGCTCAGCATCTTTCAGAATGTCAGAAGCCTGTTGGAATACTACCTAACCATGTTTGATAACTTTATGGCAACTTGTTTATTACCTCTAAATTGCAGTGTTCACATCAGAAATGTTGCTTGCACTTTGCTCACTTCAGGGAGAGTGAGAAACTGGTTTAGTTTTTACCCTTTTGAACCCATGGACTGTAAATAGCAAGCTACTTTGTAGTGAAGGAGATACTTTGATCAAATTTAGATCTTAATTTAATCTCGATACAAGTACTTGTGTGGACATTCTACTACTGCCCCTCCCTTCACCTCATCCTTTCTGCATGATTCCCATGCTGCCTAGTTTTGTATCTCTGGTTTCTTTTTGTTCAATGGGTCTACTACTCTGTTCAAAGATGTTCTTTTGCAGAACCAGAGATGTGATTAATCTCGTCAATGTGTTTCCAGTCCCCTCATTCCCCATCATATTTTCTGTGTGTTCTCTCCCTCGCACAGCTTCCAGAACTGCGTTCAGTATACAAAATGTGAAATGAACAAGGCCCAGTATAGCGCATTACTTTTGCTTCTGGACTCCATGTCTGTGAGGTGGCACCCCCAGCATTCTGTTTGCTGCAGTCATGGCTGGCCTTATTGTGCCTTGGTAAGTTGACTGCATGTGATTAGCACCCCTTTTTCTGTTTTGTCATCAGAATGTTAATTTGCCTGGCACAGTATTGCATGCAGGGGTCATAGGAGTCTTAAGTACATTACTTTCTATACCAGTGCACTGAACTTCAGCTTATTCTGCCAATTGTCTAGAGTTTGTGTTATTACTGGGACTTTTGTCCCACCCCCTCCAGTCATTCACAGCTGTTACCTTTGTATGGTCAGTAGAGAAAGTAAGAGGCTACTCATGTGCTTTTCTTTGGCAGATGTGCCTACGTGTCTGTAATTAACATGTTAAGAGTACTGTACCCAGGACAGGCTCGGTGGTATTCCAGTAGTCACTTCTTATTCATGAGATTGATTCTTTCAGCACAGTAAGAACTTATGTTGTTTTATTAACCACTGGCTGCATTAAAGTTCATTTTCTGTCCTTCACCCACCTCGGTCATCCATCAGCCACTTGTGTGTGCATCAAAGGCCTGTGGGACCTATTGCTGTGTCTTGCTGTCCTTGGGCCCCTCGTTTGCTTTTCTGGGAAGAGGCATACAACACACACACACACACCGTAGTCTGTCTGCGACTTACCATGTTACTGTCAGCAGTCTAGTTCTAGATTTTATTCATTCCCTCCCCTGTGCAGGTTTGCTATTCCTGCCATCTTTTACTCAAGTACTTTTGCACTTGACCTGCAATATGTTGTAAGACTGTGTCCAGAGGATTATGCAGCACATTTTCTGCATTTTGAAGAGGCCTTATATGGTCCCTGTGCCATATATTCTCTTTGGACAGCCATTTCCATCTCTGCTGCCTCCACTTGTAGCCTGGTTTATTTCTATTGCTTTTACACTGTCCTACAGCGCCTTCCCAGTATGGCAGCTTCTCTTTTTCTTGGTGAATTATTCAATATCTCAGCTCTCTTTAACCTGTCTGCATCTGTTCTCATCCTCTTTTCAGCAGGTTCCTGTTATTTAATAGACTGTCCTAAATGTCTAGTCTTGGAAGATCTAACAGGGGAAGTTCGAAAAATAGAAATGTTGAAGCTGTGCAAATTCAAATTCTTTCCTAGGGAAAGAATTAATTTGGCTGTTTCCGCGGCTTAAACGCTTTCTGTATTGTGATGCAAATGTTTTGGATCGTGTTAAGGTAAGTGCGTGTTTGACTGATGTTGGGGTTAGGGTATGGGTAAAGTAAATGTGCGATAGTGACGGACCTTAGGGTTAGGGCTTGGGTTAAGGTTAGTGCGTAGATGTGTATGTAAGGTGTAGTGTAGGTTTATTAGGTGTTTGGTGTGCTTGTGTTGTGCTTTTCGAAA